>NC_083110.1:15920820-16233820 GCF_949774975.1 Lagenorhynchus albirostris
AACAATAAATGCTGGAGAGGGTGTGGAGAAAAGGGAACCCTCTTGCACTGTTGGTGAGAATGTAAATTGATAGAGGCACTATGGAGAACAGTATGGAGGTTCCTTAAAAAACTAAAAATAGAAATATCATGTGACCCAGCAATCCCACTACTGGGCATATACCCTGAGAAAATCATAATTCAAAAAGAGTCATGTACCACAATGTTCACTGCAGCTCTATTCACAATAGCCAGGACATGGAAGCAACCTAAGTGTCCATCAACAGATGAATGGATAAATTAGATGTGGCACATATATACAATGGAATATTACTCAGCCATAAAAAGAAACGAAATAGAGTTATTTGCAGTGAGGGGGATGGATCTAGAGTCTGTCATACAGAGTGAAGTAAATCAGAAAGAGAAAAACAAATACCATATGCTAACACATATATATGGAATCTAGAAAAAAAAAAGGTTCTGAAGAACACAGAGGCAGGACAGGAATAAAGATGCAGATGTAGAGAATGGACTTGAGGACACGGGGAGTGGGAAGGGTAAGCTGGGGTGAGGTGAGAGAGTGGCATGGACATATATACACCACCAAATGTGAAATAGATAGCTAGTGGGAAGCAGCCGCATAGCACAGGGAGATTAGCTTGGTGCTTTGTGACCACCTGGAGGGGTGGGCTAGGGAGGGTGGGAGGGAGACACAAGAGGGAGGAGATATGGGGATATATGTATATGTATAACTGATTCACTTTGTTATAAAGCAGAAACTAACACACCATTGTAAAGCAATTATACTCCAATAAAGATGTTAAAAAAAAAAGAGTAAGAGGCTCAGCCTCTATCCTGAAGACGATTCAAATATAGTTGGTAAAGAAAACATGAATAGGTATAAAAATAAGTAGAAAATCAAGTAGCTCCAAAAGTGTTGAGGGTGTATAAGTATGGCATAATCTGAACAAGATGGAGTTGAAGGGCTATATAGCTATGGGCAAGTTATTCATGCTCTCTGAACCCAGAGTCAAAGTATAGCTAAAATGCTGGAGGAAGAGTGGTGACAGGATAGCTGTGGTATCTACATGAGATATTGTTCATTGTTCTTGTACCAGTTAGTATGTATTAAGTATGTATTAAGTAATGGAATACCCAACTCCAGTCATTAAATAACAAGGCCATTAAGTCATCTCACACAACCAGAAATATGAAAGTAGGTAGTTCAAGATTTGGTCTTGTGACTCAGGGTCTTTTTATCTTTCTCTTCTACCATTTGCTAACATGAATGCTTTGTCCCCATGACTGCTATCCCATGTTACAAAGAAAGCTGCTGTAGCACCACCTGACACCACATTTACATTCATGGTAGAAAGAATAGGGAAGGGGAGGTCTCAGTGAACTCTTCTCTAACACTTGCCCCTTTAAACAAGGAAACGAAAGCTTTTGCAGAAGCCTCATTCCCAGAGGATTTCTACTTGTTGACCAGAATTGTATCATATGGCTACCACTAACAGCAAGGAAAGCTGGAAATGCGTGTATGTGGTAATGAGACTACTATAATAAGCTTGGATAATCATGATTCAGCCCCAGAAGTCAGTACAGTGCTGCCAAAAGAAATCAAGTTTCATTAGCAAGGAAGAAAGAGCAAAGAGGGTGAAAATGGCAGCTGAGTACTCAATGAATAGTGTCTTCAGTGTTCCCTTGTTTTTGTTTTCTATCTTGATGAAAAACTTAAGATTTTCTTTTTTGCTGTTACAGAAAAGCAGAAATATGACTTCTATTTTTTATGCAGAGTACTTGTTTCCAATGATGGTATGATATAAAACAAATTGCCTTTTCTCTTTCAGTGCCATAAAACCATTTTATGAAATGAGGTAGGAGGTGTGCTATTCAAGCATAAAGGACTTGTAACAGACCGTACTGGCTGTCCACCCTACAAATATTTGCCCTAGTTCTTTGTTAATTGAACCCTGATCTTTATCATCCTCCACATGGCCATATGCTCAGTGAAGGTGTCCCTTTAAGTATCTAGGGGGTGATTCTTAAACTAATCTAATCATAATAATTTTATTTCTCAAGTCAGTAATTGGTTTAAGAACGAGTATGCAACATAACTTTTTCTGTCCAATGATTTGTGAGGGGATGTCTGCTAAGGATCTGCTAGGAAAAGCTTTCCTCTTTTGAAAGAGATGAATTGAGAAACTGTCCTTTTATTCATCTCAAAGAAAACAGGTGAGGATATGATACTTAGAGCATCAGCAGCCATTTTGCAACCATGAGAGGATAAACCTAGGAAAAGATCAACATGTTGAGTATAGTAAAGCAGAAACTGGGGTCTTGATGTCATTGTTGAACCACTGAATTAACCAACCCTGAAACTGTCCTACCTCTAGGTTTTTTATTATGTGAGATAATAAATCCTTCCTTATTTAAAAGACTTACAGTTTGTTTCCTGTGAACCCAAAGCATCCTCAATGACATGGTGCTATCCCTATCAGCATATATCCCAGGTTCTAAATTTTCAATAATAAGCTTATTTCACCAGCAGCAGCATCAAGCTCTTATCAGTTCCCAGTTATCTGTAGGAACACTGTGCAGCTCTTTGATAAGCTCAAGCTGATTTATCATCATACTCCATGCTGCCACATCAGCCTTAGCAGAACTAGATATATGAAGTTTACGTGGTCAGAAAATCCAACCTCAGTCGTGGTGAAAGAAGGCTTTGAGGCTGTTCAGATTCAGCACTTAAAGATTCTCTATTTCCCCTCAGCCACCCACAACATGCCTACAGTGAAGTGCCTCACTAATTTTAAGAGAAGCCCCATACAGTGCTCCTAAAGTCACAGGCAAAGGGGCATCAGAAGCTTAAAGGAGTAGAGCTACGGAAATCATGAAATAGCTTGACAGAAAAAAAAAAAAGAGCTTTGTCTATTAAAAAAAAATGGCTATAATTTTGGACTTTTAATCTTATAAACTAAGATATGTCTTGTACTTAAATTATATGGCAAAATAAAAAAGCTACAAAAGATACAAAAATACATCCAGATAGAAATGTATATAAATTGGAAAAATAGTATTTGGTCGTATTATGGTTTATCATAATAAATGGTTTATTTATGATGGTTCATCATAAATTCTCATCTAAAATCTTTTTATAGAAAAGATTTTAAACGATTAAATGTCTAAAATGTCAACTAACACACACTTTCCAGAAGTTGTCATGCACAGCTGCATGCTTGTTATATAAAATCTTCCAAAAGAAAATCTTGTATCATTCTTATTACCCAGGACTCTCAGAGGTAATATATCTCTCCTGATGATCAGTGAGTGTGCCTTCTCTGAACCCCATTTCAGACTTGCTTTAAAAATGCCCTTTCACTTACTCTTTCTTGTATGACAGTACCTTAAAAGAGCTCTAAATAAACTTTCTACCTTGGCAGGGGAAAAGTACACGGCAAGTTTTTGTCCCAAGTTTGATATGCCTTAGCAGGACTTAGCATAAGAAGGACATAGGACCGGATTCCCAACTAGATGGGGCAAACCA
Source organism: Lagenorhynchus albirostris (assembly GCF_949774975.1). Classification (NCBI taxonomy): domain Eukaryota; kingdom Metazoa; phylum Chordata; class Mammalia; order Artiodactyla; family Delphinidae; genus Lagenorhynchus; species Lagenorhynchus albirostris. Next base: position 15,924,346 of record NC_083110.1, read on the forward strand.
CTTTGTTTATACCTTTACAACATAGTTTTCCATGTACTTCTAAAACCTGAGCTTGAGGATACCTTTTTTTTTTTTTTTTTTTGCGGTACGCGGGCCTCTCACTGTTGTGGCCTCTCCTGTTGCGGAGCACAGGCTCTGGATGCGCAGGCTCAGCGGCCATGGCTCATGGGCCCAGCCGCCCCACGGCATGTGGGATCTTCCCGGACTGGGCACGAACCCGTGTCCCCTGCATCAGCAGGCGGACTCTCAACCACTGCGCCACCAGGGAAGCCCTGAGAATATCTTAATAGAAATCTCCAAAACTGGGGCTTCCCTAGTGGCGCAGTGGTTAAAAATCTGCCTGCCAATGCAGGGGACATGGGTTTGAGCCCTGGTCTGGGAAGATCCCACATGCCGCGGAGCAACTAAGCCCGTGCGCCACAAATACTGAGCCCACGTGCCACAACTACTGAAGCCCACGCACCTAAAGCCTGTGCTCCGCAACAAGAGAAGCCACCACAATGAGAAGCCCACACACCCCAACAAAGAGTAGCCCCCACTCGCTGCAACTAGAGAAAGCCTGTGCACAGCACAAAGACCCAGCAGCCAAAAATAAATAATTAATTAATTGATTAATTTTAAAGAAAAAAGAAATCTCCAAAACTGAAAAGCAAAAAGAACAAAGACTGAAAACAAATAGAAGAGAATATCCAAGGACTGTGGGACAACTAAAAAGGTATAACATATGTGTGATGGGAATACCAAAAGGAGAAGAAAGAGAAAAGAAGCAGTATATGAAACAATGATAGAATTTCCCCAAATTAATGTCAGAAACAATGATAGAATTTCCCCAAATTAATGTCAGACACAGATTCAGGAAGCTCAGGGGACACCAAGAAGGATAAATATCAACAAAAAAACAAAAACTCCACATAGGCATTTCATTTTCAAACTACAGAAAATCAAAGATAAAGAAAAAAATCCTGAAAGAAGCCAGAGAGAAAAGACACCTTACCTATAGAGGAAAAAAGATAAGAATTACACCCAACTTCTTCTCAAAAACCATGCAAGCAACAAAGAGGGGAATGAAATATTTAAAGTGTTGAGAGAAAATACAGACAACCTAGCAACCTGTATCCTAAGAAATTATCCCTCAAAAATGAAAGAGAAACAAAGACTTTTTCAGACAAACAAAAATTGGGGGGAATTTGTTGCCACAGACCTGCCTTTCAAGAAACATTATATGAAGTTCTTCAGAGAGAATGAAAATATATAGGTCAGAAACTTGGATCTACATAAAGAAAGGAAGAGCATAAAAGAAGAAGTAAGTGAAGGTGATATAAGAACTTTTATTTTCCTTAATTAATCCAACAAATACGTCTGTTCAGAATAATAATAGCAACAATGTATTTGACTATGTATGCTTATGTATATCATATATATATGCTTGTGTATGCTTATATAAAAGTGAAATGAATGACAGCAATAATACGAGGGATGAGAGGGAGAAAATAGGATTATTTTGTTATTATAAGGTACTCACACTACCCATGAAGTGTTATAGTGTTATTTGAAAGTGGACTTGGATTAGCTGTGAATGTATACTGCAAACTCTACGGGAATCACTAAAAAAAGAAGTATCACTGATATGCTAAGAAAGGAGATAAAATGGAGTCATATAAAAATGCTCAATTAAAACCACAAAAGGCAGAAAAAGAGTAGAAAATAAAAATAGGAACAAAGGGCTTTCCTGCTGGCGCAATGGTTGAGAGTCCGCCTGCCGATGCAAGGGACACAGGTTCGTGCCCTGGTCCAGGAGGATCCCACATGCCGCGGAGCGGCTGGGCCCATGAGCCATGGCCGCTGAGCCTGCGCGCCCAAAGCCTGTGCTCCGCAACAGGAGAGGCCACAACAGTGAGAGGCCTGCGTACCGCAAAAAAAAAAAAAAAAAAAAGGAACAAAGAACAAAAGCAATAAATTTTTAAAAAGTAACAAATATGGTAGATATTAATCCAACTATATCAATAATCACTTTGAACGTTAATGGTCTAAATGCACCAATTAGAAGACAGAGATTGTCAGAATGGTTCAAAAACAAGACCAACTAAATGTTGTCAAAAAAAAACCCACCTTAAATATAAAGACATATACAAATTAAAAGTAAATGGATGGGGCTTCCCTGGTGGCGCCGTGGTTGAGAGTCTGCCTGCTGACACAGACGACGCGGGTTCGTGCCCCGGTCCGGGAAGATCCCACATGCCACGGAGCGGCTGGGCCCGTGAGCCATGGCCGCGGAGCCTATGCGTCCAGAGCCTGTGCTCCACAACGGGAGAGGCCACAACAGTAAGAGGCCTGTGTACCGCAAAAAAAAAAAAAAAAAAAGTAAATGGATGGAGAAAAATATACCATGCTAACACTAATCAAAAGAAAGCAGAATAAACAAATGGGACCTAATGAAACTTAAAAGTTTTTGCACAGCAAAGGAAACCATAAACAAGATGAAAAGACAACCCTCAGAATGGGAGAAAATATTTGCAAATGAAGCAACTGACAAAGGATTAATCTCCAAAATTTACAAGCAGCTCATGCAACTCAATATCAAAAAAACAAACAACCCAATCCAAAAATGGGCAGAACACCTAAACAGACATTTCTCCAAAGAAGATATACAGATTGCCAACAAACACATAAAAGAATGCTCAACACCATTAATCATTAGAGAAATGCAAATCAAAACTACAATGAGATATCATCTCACACCAGTCAGAATGGCCATCATCAAAAAATCTAGAAACAATAAATGCTGGAGAGGGTGTGGAGAAAAGGGAACCCTCTTGCACTGTTGGTGGGAATCTACATTGATAGAGGCACTATGGAGAACAGTATGGAGGTTCCTTAAAAAACTACAAATAGAACTACCATACGACCCAGCAATCCCACTACTGGGCATATACCCTGAGAAAACCATAATTCAAAAAGAGTCATGTACCAAAATGTTCATTGCAGCTCTATTTACAATAGCCAGGACATGGAAGCAACCTAAGTTTCCATTAACAGATGAATGGATAAATTAGATGTGGCACATATATACAATGGAATATTACTCAGCCATAAAAAGAAACAAAATTGAGTTATTTGTAGTGAGGGGGATGGACCTAGAGTCTGTCATACAGAGTGAAGTAAGTCAGAAAGAGTAAGACAAATACCGTATGCTAACACATATATATGGAATCTAAGAAAAAAAAAAAAAGGTCATGAAAAACCTCGGGGCAAGATGGGAATAAAGACACAGACCTACTAGAGAATGGACTTGAGGATATGGGGAGCAGGAAGGGTAAGCTGTGACAAAGTGAGAGAGTGGCATGGACATATAAACACTACCAAACGTAAAATAGATAGCTAGTGGGAAGCAGCTGCACAGCACAGGGAGATCAGCTCGGTGTTTTGTGACCACCTAGAGGGCTGGTATAGGGAGGGTGGGAGGGAGGGAGATGCAAGAGGGAAGAGATATGGGAACATATGTATATGTATAACTGATTCACTTTGTTATAAAGCAGAAACTAACACACCATTGTAAAGCAATTATACTCCAATAAAGACGTTAAAAAATAAATAGATAAATAAATGAATGAATGAATGAATGAATGGTTAAAAAAAAGGAAGAAAGCAGGAATAGCTATATTAATTTCAGGCAGAGCAGACTTCAAAGCAACGAAAGTAAGCAGAGATAAAGTAGAGCATTACATTTAATAAAGGGGTCAATTCTCCAAGAAGACATAACAATCTTTAACATGTATATTCGTAACAACAGAATATCAAACTACATGAAGCAAGAACTGAGCAAGGAGAAACAGATAAACCCACTATCACTATTGGAAACTTCAACACCCCTCTATCAGAAATGGACAGATCCAGCAGGCAGAAAAACATAGTTGAACTCCATAACACCATCAATCACCTGGATGTAACAGACATCTATAGATTATTTCATCCAATAACAGCAAAATACACATTCTTCTTAATCTCACATAGATTATTCACCAAGACAGATCACATTATGTGCCATAAAAAGGCAAACAGTCTTAATCTGGAGTGAGTGACCCCATCCAGAGGATTATGTTCCATTCCCAGCCCTGGGTTTCATGAAGGACCTCCATAAACTAAGTCAGTCCAGAAAAAGACTGACAGTGACTAGAATACTGAGAGAAACATAAGGAGAAATGAAGTATCTGATATGCTTAGTATGCAGAAGAGAAAACTTAGAAGTTATAGGATGGTTAATTGTCTTCAAATATTTTTGGTATGGGTCGACAGAAAACATGTTGTATGTCAAAGGAAGAACTCTGGCTGCCAACGAGAGGAATGAAGTTTCATCTTGACATGGAGAAGTTTCTTACAAACTTTACTTTCCAGCCAAGGGATGATGGCCTCACCCACATATGGCCAACAGCGGGCACTCCAGCACCACAAGGGCTCGATGGAAGTCGAGTGACCATCAGTCAGCAAGCCCTTGAGAGACATTTCTGCAGCTGGGGCCAGAAAAAAACCAGATGATTTTCAAGAGCTCCTTCCACAGTTAGACTTGGGTTTTGTTCCCAAGTGATGTGACCATGAATTCTGAGACTGATTTTACCTCACAGATCATATACCATCTCTTTGGGTCATTTAAAATAAATGACCTGAGCAGAAGCAAGAAGAACTACAATTCTGCAGCCTGTGGAACAAAAACCACATTCACAGAAAGACAGACAAGATGAAAAGGCAGAGGGCTATATACCAGATGAAGGAACAAGATAAAACCACAGAAAAACAACTAAATGAAGTGACATAGGCAACCTTCCAGAAAAAGAATTCAGAATAATGATAGTGAAGATGATCCAGGACCTCGGAAAAACAATGGAGGCAAAGATTGAGAAGATGCAAGAAAGGTTTAACAAAGACCTAGAAGAATTAAAGAACAAACAAACAGAGATGAACAATACAATAACTGAAATGAAAACTACACTAGAAGGAATCAATAGGAGAATAACTGAGGCAAAAGAACGGATAAGTGACCTGGAAGACAGAAGAGTGGAATTCACTGCTGCGGAACAGACTAAAGAAAAAAGAATGAAAAGAAATGAAGACAGCCTAAGAGACCTCTGGGACAACATTAAACGCAACAACATTCGCATTATAGGGGTCCCAGAAGGAGAAGAGAGAAAGGACCCAAGAAAATATTTGAAGAGATTATAGTCGAAAACTTCCCTAACATGGGAAAGGAAATAGCCACCCAAGTGCAGGAAGTGCAGAGAGTCCCATACAGGATAAACCCAAGGAGAAACATGCCGAGACACAAAGTAATCAAACTGGCAAAAATTAAAGGCAAAGAAAAATTATTGAAAGCAGCAAGGGAAAAACAACAAATAACGTATAAGGGAACTCCCATAAGATTAACGGCTGATTTCCCAGCAGAAACTCTACAAGCCAGAAGGGAGTGGCATGCTATACTTAAAGTGATGAAAGGGAAGAACCTACAACCAAGATTACTCTACCCAGCAAGGATCTCATTCAGATTTGATGGAGAAATCAAAAGTTTTACAGACAAGGAAAAGCTAAGAGAATTCAGCACTACCAAAGCAGCTCTACAACAAACGCTAAAGGAACTTCTCTAAGTGGGAAACACAAGAGAAGAAAAGGACCTACAAAAACAAACCCAAAACAATGAAGAAAATGGTCATAGGAACATACATATCAATAATTACCTTAAATGTGAATGGATTAAATGCTCCAACCAAAAGACACAGGCTTACTGAATGGATACAAAAACAAGACCCATATTTCTGCTGTCTACAAGAGACCCACTTCAGACCTAGGGACACATACAGACTGAAAGTGAGGGGATGGAAAAAGATATTCCATGCAAATGGAAATCAAAAGGAAGCTGGAGTAGCAATCTTCATATCAGATAAAAAAGACTTTAAAATAAAGAATGTTACAAGAGACAAGGAAGGACACTACATAATGATCAAGGGATCAATCCAAGAAGAAGATATAACAATTATAAATATATATGCACCCAACATAGGAGCACCTCAATATATAAGGCAATGGCTAACAGCTATAAAAGAGGAAATCGACAGTAACATAGTAATAGTGAGGGACTTGAACACCTCACTTAGACCAATGGACAGATCATCCAAACAGAAAATTAATAAGGAAACACTAGCTTTAAATGACACAATAGACCAGATAGATTTAATTGATACTTATAGCACATTCCATCTAAAAACAGCAGATTACACTTTCTTCTCAAGTGCGCATGGAACATTCTCCAGGATAGATCACATCTTGGGTCACAAATCAAGCCTCAGTAAATTTAAGAAAATTGAAATCATATCAAGCATCTTTTCTGACCACAACGCTATGAGACGAGAAATCAACTACAGGGAAAAAAATGTAAAAAACACAAAACACATGGAGCCTAAACAATGTGTTACTAAATAACCAAGAGATCACTGAATAAATCAAAGAGGAAATCAAAAAATACCTAGAGACAAATTACAAGAAAACATGACGGGGCTTCCCTGGTGGTGCAGTGGTTGGGAGTCCGCCAGCCGATGCAGGGGACGTGGGTTTGGGCCCTGGTCGGGGAGGTTACTACATGCGGCGGAGCAGCTGAGCCCATGCGCTACAACTACTAGGGATGCGCTCTGGAGGCCACGAGCCACAACTAATGAAGCCTGCACACATAGAGCCCGTGCTCCGTGGCGGGGGAGGCCACCACAGTGGGAAGCATGCGCACCACAGCGGAGAGTGCCCCCCCCCGGCTCGTTGCAGCTAGGGAAGGCCCATGTGCAGTAACGGGGGCACAACTCAGCGAAAAATAAATAACAGAAAATAAATAAATTTAGTTAAAAAAAAAAAGAAAACACAACAATCCAAAACCTATGGGATGTAGCAAAAGCAGTTCTAACAGGGAAGTTTATAGCTATACAACCCTACCTCAAGAAACAAGAAAAATCTCATATAAACAATCTAACCTTACATCTAAAGGAACTAGAGAAAGAACAAACATAACCCAAAGTTAGCAGAAGGAAAGAAATCATAAAGATCAGAACAGAAATAAATGAAATAGAAACAAAGAAACAATAGCAAAGATCAATAAAACTAAAAGCTGGTTCTTTGAGAAGATAAACAAAATTGATAAACCATTAGCCAGACTCATCAAGAAAAAGAGGGAGAGGACTCAAATCAATAAAATTAGAAATGAAAAAGGAGCAGTTACAACAGACACCGCAGAAATACAAAGCGTCCTAAGAGACTACTACAAGCAACTCTATGCCAATAAAATGGACAACCTGGAAGAAATGGACAAGTTCTTAGAAAGGTATAACCTTCCAAGACTGAACCAGGAGGAAATAGAAAATATGAACAGACCAATCACAAGGAATGAAACTGAAACTGTGATTAAAAATCTTCCAACAAACAAAACTTCAGGACCAGATGGCTTCACATGTGAATTCTATCAAACGTTTAGAGAAGAGCTAACACCCATCCTTCTCAAACTCTTCCAAAATATTGCAGAGCAAGGAACACTCCCAAACTCATTCTATGAGGTCACCATCACCCTGATACCAAAACCAGACAAAGATACTACAACAAAAGAAAATTACAGACCAATATCACTGATGAATATAGATGGAAAATCCTCAACAAAATACTAGCAAACAGAATCCAACAACATATTAAAAGGATCATACACTATGCTCAAGTGGGATTTATCCCAGGGATGCAAGGCTTCTTCAATATACGCAAATCAATCAATGTGATACACCATATGAACAAATTGAAAAAAAACCATATGATCATCTCAATAGATGCAGAAAAGGCTTTTGACAAAATTCAACACCCATTTATAATAAAAACTCTCCAGAAAGTGGGAATAGAGGGAATCTACCTCAACATAATAAAGGCCATATATGACAAACCCACAGCAAACATCATTCTCAATGGTGAAAAACTGAAAGCATTTCCTCTAAGATCAGGAACAAGATAAGGATGTCCACTCTCACCACTATTATTCAACATAGTTTTGGAAGCCCTAGCCATGACAATCAGAGAAGAAAAACAAATAAAAGGAATACAAATTGGAAAAGAAAAAGTAAAACTGTCACTGTTTGCAGACGACATGATGCTATACACAGAGAATCCTAAAGATGCCACCAGAAAACTACTAGAACCAATCAATGAATCTGGTAAAGTTGCAGGATACAAAATTAATGCACAGAAATCTCTTGCATTCGTATATACTAATGATGAAAAATCTGAAAGAGAAATTAAGGAAACACTCTCATTTACCATTGCAACAAAAAGAATAAAATACCTAGGGAGACAAAAGACTTGTATGCAGAAAACTATAAGATACTGATGAAAGAAATTAAAGATGATACCAACAGATGGAGAGATATATCATGTTCTTGGATTGGAAGAATCAATATTGTAAAAATAACTATACTACCCAAAGCAATCTACAGATTCAATGCAATTCCTATCAAATTACGAATGCCATTTTTTACAGAGCTAGAACAAAAAATCTTAAAATTTGTATGGAGACACAAAAGACCCCGAATAGCCAAAGGCATCTTGAGGGAAAAAAACGGCACTGGAGGAATCAGACTCCCTGACTTCAGACTATACTACAAAGCTACAGTAATCAGGACAATATGGTACTGGCACAAAAACAGAAATATAGATCAATGGAACAAGATAGAAAGCTCAAAGATAAACCCACGCACCTATGGTCAACTAATCTATGACAAAGGAGGCAAGGATATACAATGGAGAAAAGACAGTCTCTTCAGTAAGTGGTGCTGGGAAAACTGGACAGCTACATGTAAAAGAATGAAATAAGAACACTCCCTAACACCATACACAAAAATAAACTCAAAATGGATTCGAGACCTAAATGTAAGACCAGACACTATAAAACTCTTAGAGGAAAACAAAGGAAGAACACTCTTTGACATAAATCACAGCAAGATCTTTTTTGATCCACCTCCTAGAGTAATGTAAATAAAAACAAAAATAAACAAATGGGACCTAATGAAACTGAAAAGCTTTTGCACAGCAAAGGAAACCATAAACAAGACGAAAAGACAACCCTCAGAATGGGAGAAAATATTTGCAAATGAAGCAACTGACAAAGAATTAATCTCCAAAATAGATAAACAGCTCATGCAGCTCAATATTAAAAAAACAAACAACCCAATCCCAAAATAGGCAGAAGACCAAATAGACATTTCTCCAAAGAAGACATACAGATGGCCAAGAAGCACGTGAAAAGCTGCTCAACATCACCAATTATTAGAGAAATGCAAATCAAAACTACAATGAGGTATCACCTCACACCAGTTACAATGGGCATCATCAGAAAATCTACAAACAACAAATGCTGGAGAGGGTGTTGAGAAAAGGGAACCCTCTTGCACTGTTGGTGGCAATGTAAATTGATACAGCCACTATGGAGAACAGTATGGAGGTTCCTTAAAAAACTAAAAATAGAATTACCATATGATCCAGCAATCCCACTGCTAGGCATATACCCAAAGAAAACCATATTTCAAAAAGATACAGGCACCACAATGTTCAGTGCAGCACTATTTACAATAGCCAGGTCATGGAAGCAACCTAAATGCCCATCGACAGACGAATGGATAAAGAAGTCGTGGTACATATATACAATGGAATATTACTCAGCCATAAAAAGGAACAAAATTGGGTCATTTGTTGAGACGTGGATGGATCTAGAGACTGTCATACAGAGTGAAGTGAGTCAGAAAGAGAAAAACAAATATCGTATATTAACACATACATGTGGAGCCTAGAAAAATGGTACAGATGAACAAGTTTGCAGGGCAGAAACTGAGACACAGATGTAGAGCACAAATACATGGACACCAAGGGGTAAAGTGGCGGGGGCGGGGGTGATGAATTGGGAGATTGGGATTGACATGTATACACTGATGTGTATAAAATTGATGACTAATAAGAACCTGCTGTATAAAAAAATAAATATAATAAAATTCAAAAAAAGAAAGATGAGTAAGTTCTAAATACCTAACATACATCATGATGACTACACTTAAAAGTTATGTATTATATAAAAAAATAAAATAAATGACCTTATCTTCTCCGCAAAATTGTTACTCATACAATTCCCTTCCACATATGTGAACTAACATCTTTATCCAATTTCCATACTGCCTCATTCACTGATCCCCCTTCCTCTAAGATATTTTGTTTGTTTGGTTGATTGGTTGGTTGGTTTTGTTCTCTTTTTTTCAGTTATACATATACATGTATATTCTCGTTTTCAAATTATTTTCCCATTTAGGTTGTAACATAATATTGAACAGAGTTCCCTGTTGGTTATCCATTTTAAATATAGAAGTGTGTACATGTCAATCCCAAACTTCCTAATTATCCCTCTCCCCAACCCTTCCCCCTGGTAACCATAAGTTTGTTCTCTCAGTCTGTAAGTCTGTTTTTTTTCTAAGATATTGAGATGATTGTTAACTTGGTCAGACTGCCAGCTTTAGGTAGTATTTCCCTATATATGTCTCCTTCCTATAATTGTCTCTCTGTGGTTCCTTAGATTCTGAATCTTCTTAATGAGCTGCTGGGTCTAAAATTGGCTCTTTGCCCAGTGTGGGGTTTCCCCAGCCTAGATGTGTGAAAAGACACATCACAACCTGTGGCACTGGGGAAGTCCCAGGGCCCCCAGAGAGCTGAACTATTTTATGTTGAATATTAAATAGAAGAGAAGCTTGACTAGTGGGTGTGAAAGAGAGGGAGACTCAGTTGTGAAACAGTGACTAGATACTATTTTCACAATAAAAGATCATTTATCTTCACTGACTCACTCATACACACTTCCTTGACTGATCTGTTCTTTTATCAACTAATATTCTGGCAGCACCATCAAAAAAAGTCAGGGGCTTCCCTGGTGGTGCAGTGGTTGAGACTCTGCCTGCTGATGCAGGGGACACGGGTTCGTGCCGCGGTCCGGGAAGATCCCACATGTCGCGGAGCGGCTGGGCCCCTGAGCCATGGCCGCTAACCCTGCGCGTCTGGAGCCTGTGCTCTGCAATAGGAGAGGCCACAATGGTGAGAGGCCCACGTACCGCAAAAAAAAATAAAAATAAAAAGAGTCAGGTCCAGGGTATGAACATTACAACTGAATTACACATTAGCATCTGAACCAAGCAGAAAAACTGATTGCTTTTCTAAAATACTGAAGAAATCTTAGCTGTGGGCAATGCCTAAATGTTCACCACATACCAAAGATCTTGGACAAAGTTTTGAATACCTTTGATCCACTAACCTTCACTGGAAAATGCCAGTGAATTTTGGAATAAATTTGCTCACTTTCCATGGATTAAAATGTGATACTCCTCAAGTCATCCAGGTTCTTTTAAAATGTTTTCATAGTAACAGCCACCTTTAATAAACCAGAGGAAAATAAAAATCTAGGAGAGAGTCTATATCTAGTCAAGGCTATATCTACTCATAGTCTAAGTGCATGATATAATGAAACAAACAGTTTGCATGGGTCTACTCATCTTAACTGTTAACAACTTGGGACAAATAACCAGAATGAGTTCACTTTGGCATGTGGAGATGGAGGAGAGAGGAGGTGGAAGATGTTAATCCCAAGCATCTGGATCCACATCTGGGTGCTGAACTTTAAAATCCAGGCAAGGAGGAAGAAGTGGGGTCCATACAGGTTAGCACCCTATGAGCCCACAGCCTCCTCTTTGCTGCCCCATCCCTATTTGTAATGTGTGTGTAAGTGGAGTCTACTGATAACAACAAATTTGCCTATCTGCTTAGGTTCTTCCTAGGCTATACCATCACCAAAGGGATGGAGGGTTCTCTGGGGATGACCCACTATTCTGAGATAGTCAACAGAAAAAAGAATAACACCAGGAAAAGAGAGGATCTAAAGGATAGGAGGTATGAATTATCTCCTATTATTAAGATAATTAAAAAATTATCTTTAGTATACCCTAAAAATTAGCATGCCCCCAAAACTAGTTTATTCAAGCTACCAAGCTTATCCCTGCCTTAAAACCTCTTCCTGGAATGTTTACCCAGATCTTAACTGGATCTGGATCCTTCTTGTCTTTTAGGTCCAGCTCAAATGCTACATTCAGCAAGTAGATTTGTTCCCAGACTAAAGTAGTCATCCAGTCACATTCACTATGTTATTTTTATCCCAGTACTTGGGGCATTTTGAAATTATCTTGTTCCTTTGTTTTCTTTCTATTGTTTATTCCCCTCTTTTAGAGTAAGTTCCTTGCAAACAGGAATCTTGCCTGTCTTGTCACTATTATATCACTCACCCATAGACATGTACCTAATGCATGGAGAGGGTGTTTAATACACATTCACTGAATGAATGAACGACCAAGTCAATGGTGGAAAGTTCTGAGTTTCCAGTAACTCAGAACTAATAGGTTTTTTGTTTTTAGTGGATTTTCTAGCAAATTTTCTTGTGAGAACTCCATTCCCCGATAATACCAGGTAAATGAAGCATGTAAATGAGAAAGCCTGTTGTCATTGAGATTATCTAAGCAATTTAAAGAACAAAATTTCTAAGTATAAGCTATTATTAGAAAGCATGAACTACCAGACTATGAATCAGAATCATAAAACAAAATTCTCTATTACTGTTTCTGACAAATACACCATTACTTCATCTTTCTTCTGACCTCCAGGGAGCTGCTATACACAAGGACTGCCTCTTTATTTCAAAAGCAACTTGGTAAGAGTAAAATCAGTAACTTTTAAAAGTCTACAAGGCCCTTTTCTTTGCTCCCTGAGCATCTCTTTCACCACCTTCATTGTGTGAAATGATTCCTCTTTAACCTCTCCCCTCACCCCTGCTGAAATCTAAGCAGAGTTCCAAATCCTACATCCAGAAGTACCAAGAAGACTGGTGCTACAAAAATCTATTATCTCCACCAACAGCATTTCTTGCTGTACCAATGCAATTTTAACATACTACAACAGTCACGTGCTAAAATGTGAAAATTCCACAACCAGTAAGAAATACCAAAAAGATTTTTCTTCTCAGACAAAATAAACATTTCAGTATGAAGTGTACTTTGTGAATTAAATAATGAGAAGCCAGATGCCAAAGGGCCAAAATAGTTGCATCCACCAGGCTTCCTACATTCTTCACCATAGACTAAGTCGTACAGTGGGATTATGGCTAAATGGAAAATTTATTTTCACTAATACTGTTCATTTAGGAATTAAATTCTCTTTGTTTTAGCTTTAGAGCAAAAATCTGCACCATTACCTAAAGTCCGTTTTGCACGTTTAAAAATAAAACGTGTCGACTAGGGACTTGCAGCCTGTCCCTGGCTTTCAGCTGCAGCGCGTAGCTGTGGGCTTTCCCGAGCAGGAGAACAAATGTCTGAGAGGGAGAGAACACAGACTGTTGACTGTATCAGGGGAGAGGCCATAAAAGAGGACACGCTCTGGTGGGAAAGTTTAGGCAGGATTACCAGGATATTGGAGAGAATGCCATTAAGTAACCCAGACTGTGCCTCTATGGGCTACACAATGCATACAAGGCCAACAGAAAAATGTGTGACTCTTCTGTAGAAGCACAAGTGGGAGAATACGGGCTAAGCCTTTGCATCATGTTTTTCCACTGGAGTCCTCTGCTCTCTCCTTTCTATCAAGTTGCTCCCAATTCTTTAGTGGAGGTTAAGCTGCACAGCCTCAGAAAAGCTTCTTCTAACACATCTTGCTTAGGGTTGACTTCCATGTATTTTGTGAGCCTCTACTTGTCTTTATTAATATGTAATGATGCTACACAAATCCCCATAGCCTGTTTCTGTTCTCATTCTAGCCCCTCTGTGTCCTGTTTCAAGGTAGATTATAATCTCCCCACCAGCAAAAATGTATGCCCCCTACTCTCTCTCCACATAGTACAGTACTTTCACAAAACTGTTTTTTAATGAAAGCTGGAGGAATGACTTAGCAATTATATTCTTATAGGGATTCATTTCAAAAATCAGGGGGGGTCCATGCGTAGGAATTGGAGTTTACGGAACACTGAAATGTGATGGGAGGAAAAAAGATTAACCACATTAGGTTAAGGAGGAAGAGGTAAAGAACAGGAGAGGACAAGAAAGGCCCTCCGGACCAAACAGCAGCATTTAAGGACTGAGCAGAGGAGAGGAAGCGTGAAGGGGATCCAGAAGCAGCAAAGACTCAAGGTCAGGAGAGAATACTGGCACCAAAACCAAAACAAGAAGAGGGTTTCCAGAAGAAATGTGCCAAATACATAAGAAATGTGAGATAAAGTGAGCATTTCTGGGTGTGTGTAAAGGGAGCACTAAGTAGAGGGAAGGTGGAAAGGGTGGCACAGACCACAGTTACAGCACAACCAAGTTCATTTGCAGAACATTGAAGGAGAATTGTTAGGCAGTTTGTCCCCAAACTGCTGTACCAAAAGCAATCCCAGGGTGCTTATCTTCCCAAATCACACCCAGCTCTGAAGATGTGTGATAACTGAAACCTGAGAGCTTCTGAGGTCTCCACGGTGATTAATGTGCTTATTTCCATGGTAATACTTTTTGGCACTTCACCTAACTCTTTTTTTTTTTTTTTTGTGGTATGCGGGCCTCTCACCGTTGTGGCCTCTCCCGTTGCAGAGCACAGGCTCCGGACACGCAGGCTCAGCGGCCATGGCTCACGGGCCCAGCCGTTCCGCGGCATGTGGGATCTTCCCGCACCGGGGCATGAACCCGTGTCCCCTGCATTGGCAGGCGGACTCTCAACCACTGCGCCACCAGGGAAGCCCCACCTAACTCTCTTTTAAAGGTAGAATAAGAACTAAGTAGATAATTCCCTCTAGTTCAAAATCTCTCACGGAATCAAAGTTGTCATGACTGGGCTCAATTCCCTCAGCATCCACTGCTGGCCATTCCACAGCAGCCTTCCCAGACCACCTGACTAACCAGTAGAGGGGCCCAGGAAAGCGCCCGGCTTACCTGTGGAACCCAAAGGACCAGCAGAAGATGTGAGGCAGAGGCAATCTCTTCCTAGGACCCTTTCCAGGCCTCGGGTAAAGCTCATCCCGTAGGCAGTAACACACATGGGGCAAGATGCTCTCTTCTTAGTCAGTGTCTACATCCAGGGTCAGATGTGCTTCCTAAGACACACCCTTACCAGGGAAAGGAGAGGAGGGGAGTGATAGTGCCATCAGATTATTTATCTTCCCCCCACCCTTTTTTAATAGAAAGAGGAAAGCCATTCAGAATCCATCCTTCCATCACTTGGGCATATTATACATTAAATCAGTATCTCTGCACCAGATTTTCTTTCCCGCTGCAGTGCTGTCCTCATTTCCCCAGAACATTCCCCAATTACCATCTCTTCCAGGAGTATATTCCAGAATGTGCCTGCTTGAAAGAGTGCAAAAGGAATAAGCCTCTCAGTCACTAACACATGTTAAGATATTCATGGCATTATCCTGGATTCTGCTAAAAATATGTTAATTAGATGTAGTCTTTGTCCTCAAGAAATGTGTAATCCAATACATGAATTCCCTCTCCCATCCCTGCCCACAATAGTGAGGAAATGGCCCAGGGAGCACCATCTTGGATCCCCACAGTCTGCCTGAGCTGAGGGGAGGGGGATGGCGGAGTGGGCTTCTGTCACTTTACCTCTTATAAGTTTGGTGACCATATTTATCAACCCCAGTAAGACGCACAGCCCGAAGCAGGAGTTTTTCAAGGAACTAAATAGTGCAGGTTCATTTCTGCAAAATTTTAAAACAAATATATCCGTCCAGAGATGTCTTCTAAAATGTTTGTAGGAAGTTTTTTTGGTCAACAATTTATTAAGTAAAGTACTTTTTATCAGTAATATCGTTTAGGGAATTGCTGCAAAATCTATGGAGTTTCAAGATAGTAAGAGACCACTTGTTCCGGTTTATGGTATTTCATGACTGTTCTGTTGATGCCACCAGATAATTCCTGTAATACACACTGTGTATATTTAGAGAAATATAATCTAAGAACAGTATAGCATGATTCTGACTGTCCTGGACATGGCTAAAATGGGTTTACTTAGTTTAGATCAGCAGTTTTCATATTCAGTACATGATTTCTATTCACCTTTTTTTATTGGTGGTTGGTTACAAACGTCTGTCTGAATAAATAAGGGCCAGGGTAGCTAACAATAAAGAAAAAAAGGTAATTTAAGTAAACATAATGTGAATTCAAAAATCATTAAAGATTTTTTTCCTAGTTACTATTTCTTTGGAACAATTTAAACTTCTATTCAGTGTTTTTACCTTATCTGTAAGTACCACTCTGTGAAGTAATGTGTATCTATTAGAATTGGAAACGCATATGTCTGTCTGATATTGTTAAAACAACAACAACCTTAAGGGGAACAAGGAAACTCAATATTTGAAAGCAGGATTGAGATCATTTTCATAGATTCCTACATTTTTAAGAAGACAAAAGGCTAAAGCAAATTATTAAAAGGTGAACATATATGGCCATCAGTATTAGGGTACTACTGTTACTATTATCAATAATAAAACACTATCTTCATGTGAAAGCTTGTGGGAAAATCTGAGTTGAGAGAATAAAGGTAAAAACATAATACTAAATTGGAAAAATTATGCTGAAAGGGATAAGTGTGAAATTTATCAGTCAGGTATAATATTAAGACAACTGCTTATATAATATGTGTAAGTCAAAACTAAAAAAGAGGAGCCATTTAGTCCAGTTTGAGGCAAAGAATCTAAAAAAAATAGTAAGGTCAAATGCAGAATGTTAAACTATAGCAAGAACTGGTGAAACAAACAAGAAAAAATATTTTATTTTACTTTGATGTTCAATTGGACTTTTGAATACAAGTTGGGTTAACCACTAGAAGGTATAAGCTCAGTAATTAGTCAAGGAGTCCATAACTTTACATGGTGAGCAGTGAAATGGTCATAAATAAATCAGACTCTGCGAAGGTCCCTGTGAAGGAGATGCCTGTTCTCTAAATCTAGCTGTGATCTATTTTGGCTCCCTCATCTTAGGAAGAAATCAGGAAATGAAAAGGCAACTGACACTGGATAGAAAAAAGAAAAATAAACAGAACCTATACTTAAAGGTTTGGTCTTAGTCTGAGTGCCATGAAACAGTAATTCCATTAAAAAAAAAAAGTCAACCAGACAAAAACCCACTCTGAGTAACTGAAATCCTGTAACTACATGGAAACTCAGTGTGGAAGCTACTAAGGCATTTATGAAAATATCCTGGAACAGTCTTCAGCATGCTTGTC
This sequence comes from Lagenorhynchus albirostris, assembly GCF_949774975.1. Lineage (NCBI taxonomy): Eukaryota > Metazoa > Chordata > Mammalia > Artiodactyla > Delphinidae > Lagenorhynchus > Lagenorhynchus albirostris. The sequence goes on from NC_083110.1 coordinate 15,941,674, forward strand.
ATCAGATCTCCATGTCTCCTATGTTTTAGACAGTTCCTTTTAATGGACCATTATTTTAATCTTCAGAAACTTTTTTAAATTGAATATAGCCTGAGCATCTACTTATGAGGGGTTGTGAGTTCCACAAGCAGTGCCATCCCTTATGGTACCCACTGAGTGATGCTAGAAGGTCCAGGAAGCCCTCTTATAGGCCTGAAACTGCCAGTCACTGACTGGCAACAATGCCAGACAACAATGGAGGAAAAGCAGGCTCGATATCATTCACACCTCTTCCATCAGCGTGGATGATAGGTTTAAATGTCAGGTAATCTAGTCAATGTTTCTCTAGACTTTCAGATTTACTCATAACTTTAAAAAATTAACCTGGGATACCCAACACAGAGAGGCAAAGAAAGTACACAAAAAAACAACTATTGGGTTGGCCAAAAAGTTTGTTCGTATTTTTCCATAACATCTTACGAAAAACCCAAATGAACATTTTGGCCAACACAATACTTTACAATACTTTACAATAGAGTCTTTGCTGCTTAAAAAAAAAAAAAAAAGAATGGAATTTAAAGATACAGGGAGTAGTAGGAAAAAAACAAACACTGAAACATGGCAAGAGCAACTCAGGCTGACCCACTAAAAATGTGATCTAGAAGATCTTTTTTTAGTGTTTTCCACGTCCCTTTAATCATTCCTTTTCCCACACATGATGTTTGCTTCCCATTCACCCACTAACTCTCAATTCCCCAGGTAATTTTCTTCTGGGTCCTTTTCCTGAAGGACCTTGTCATAAGTAAAAAAGTAGATATATGTTAATAACATACTAGTATTTAGCTAAAAACTAAACTTTCAGTTTTAGTGTAAAGGGATGCTCCTCTCAGGAATATTTGCATTTTGACAGAAAGAACAAATTTCTAAGAATGCAAACAACCAACCCTATAGCAAGCCATTAGGGAAAGTCAAGAGGAATTTGGGAGCAGGAGTGTTCTTCCAGTGCCCCCCAAAACCACTCCAAACTGGAGGTCAGCAAAGCTCTGATTCATTTGTTCTATCTCTATTAAGACTTCACTGACTAAAGACTACCTAGACATCCAAATTCAACACACTTAATTTTTTTAATATTGAAATACCTTTAAAGAAAGAAGTTGCCAAGGTCTTATTCTATATTATTGATTATCAACCAGGGGTAATTTTGCCCCCCCCAGCCAATATCTGGAGATATATATGGTTATCACAATGGGGGTGAAGTGGGGGGCAATTGGTGCTACTGTCATCTAGAAGGTAGAGGCCAGGGATGTTTCTAAGCATCCTACAATGCACAGGACAGCTCCAACAACGAAGAATTAGTCAATCCAAAATGTCAATGATGTCGAAGTTGAGAAACCCTGCTTTTACATGATTTAACTCCTATAAAGTTGATATTTAAATGATTAAAAACATTAATGCCAGTGAAATTACTGCGCCCATGGTAAGACTAAAAATGACCATAATTGGAAGGATTTGCACTATTTTCTAAGCATTTCTGGAACATCTTAATTCTGGCTCTGAATTATTTAAATTACTTTTTCAAAACAGTCAATTGAATAAAACGAAGAGTCTTTATATAGTTCACAAAAGTTTTTCTATTTTGGAAATGAGAGTTTTGATTAAAATTGGCATTTCTGAAACTCTAATTGCTAGTTATTGCCGGGGGAAAAATATTTCTAAGACCAGCCAGATGGGACGCTTCAAGATAAGAAATTATAAGCCAATGTTCATATTCCAATCAGAAGAAAAATTCTGTTTATACATTTTTAATTCTACTTAAATAGTAAGCAATATGTTTCTTCAATTAATTCCTAAACTGCTATTAACTGGCTAGCTAATTTTCTAACATTGGGTTTAACTCCCCCAAATCTTTTTAGATTATTAATAAGCAGAACAGCATCTTTATAAGAACACTCTGTATATTAGGGACTCTATAAATTCTAACAGAATCAGATTGGTTTCTAATTATGACAAATCATATCTCTTTGTAAACGTACAATGTGCCCATAGAAACTTAAAATGTCCGTTTTTCAAAACCCATTTCTGACTGAAATATAATGAAGTATTTCAGTTTACATGCCTAGAACCAGAACAACAGAAATGTCTTCTTGACATTAACACTTAGTAAGTCTTCGGAACATGACCTCCACCTCTTTGGTAACTTCTGCTCTCCCACATCAGAAAGCTCCCTCTCATCCCTTTGTCACTCCCCTCTCTTCTTCCTTTTCCTTTCTGCCATTTTGGATGGGAAAGACTTACAGTGGAGGAATGTGAGGAAAACCATAATGATTCCTTCTGCCATCCATGAGACTAAAATCTGTCCCCAAACAGGAAAAGATGGCCAAGTGAAGGCTTTCATTTACTGAATTCTATCTCAAGCCCTTCCAAACATAAGACTCTTCAAGCCATATACACACATACAAAACAAGTTGTTTTTTGAGGGTTTTGCTTTTGGTAGATTTATGGAACTGTTTCCTTTTATTCAAGTTTGCTGAAAGCCAACGAGAAAGAACTCTAAATTAAGGTACATCTCTTACTAGTTGCTTGGGTTTGACAAATAAAGCAATCATCAAAATCAAGTAGTGTGCACTTCTTTTAAAAGCTCTATTTGTCTGACATAATATAACAGCAGGATGGCTAGGCAAATAAATGGCATTACTTAACATAATCACTTAATGTTGTGCAACCAACTTCAGGTCTCATTGCTTTATCGCTTGCAAAGAGTTTGATGATAATAAAGTTGATTGTTAGTGTGAAGAGATAAATTGTTCAGTAGTTAGAGTTGTTAATGAAAGCAAAAGAACACAGAAGAGGAAAAATAGGTTTTAGCAGCCCAAATTCATTGCTAATTGCTTGTGCGTTCATTATAGGCTGAACACAGCTAATTACCTAATTAAACTAAAGCTCTGCTACCTTAGGGGAATTTCTAGAGCTATGATGTTGGTTGTCAATTACCTCAGCAGGTCTGGTTGAAATGAGTAGTTAACTCAAGGCATGTTTTGCTTTTCCTGGTAGCAATACACGGCACTCTTGTTGCATAATATATGCTTACAATGAAAAAAAAAAGTTTTCCTTAAAAAATACTATGGAGGGCTTCCCTGGTGGCGCAGTGGTTGAGAGTCCGCCTGTCGATGCAGGGGACACAGGTTCGTGCCCCAGTCCGGGAAGATCCCACATGCTGCGGAGCGGCTGGGTCCGTGAGCCATGGCCGCTGGGCCTGCGCGTCCTGAGCCTCTGCTCCGCAACGGGAGAGGCCACAACAGTGAGAGGCCCGCGTACCGCAAAAAAAAAAAAAAAAAAAAAAAAAAAAATACTATGGAAACTTAACAACAGTAAACCTTATATTAAACAAGAGCTCTTGCTCATTTTATTCAATAATTTATATTCAGGAAATGTCAAGATAATCTACTTTAGGCAGACAACACAGACACAAAGGAGAAATCAGGTATCACTGTATGCATGTTACTGAGTGTTCTCGTCGCATGCTGTTTTTAAAAATACATTTTAAAAAGTGTCTTTTGTGATGCTCTTCAGTATTTCACAGGATAAAATTATACTACTTAATTTTACATAATATTTTAGATTCATAAGTTTTTTTTTTTAAGCTGGAAGAAAAGTAGTAAATCATCTAGACTAAATTATTCATTTTATAAATAAGGGAACCAAGGTTCCAAGAAGTGAAATGACTTACCCAAAGTCATACACTGGGTTGCTAGAACCAGGAGTAGAACTGGTATCCTGTCAGTCTATTGTTCTTTCTTCCTTGATTCCTGCTTTCCATATTCAAATTGTACCGTCATTTCTCAGGCTTCCTCTAAATGCTGTAACAGAGCATCTAGTTGGACAAGGTTTTTAGTTTGTTTGCTTATTTTCAAAAGGCTTTGATTAGTAGCATTTTACTCCTCCAAAAAAACACACGTAATACTGTCCCTATTTATTTCAAGTCAGTCAAATGTCTCAGGACGTATTCTAAGGTGAACACTCAAGGGAGGAGATTTTTTTAAAAAGTTATTGTTCGCCTTGCCCAACTGAAAAGGAGAAGATGATAAACTTATGGTGGATTTTATTAATCAGATTGTTCAAGCAATTGAATTGCACCCTGATATTTTGTTCCTAGGGAATTTGATCCTAAATCAATGGACCATAAATCATCAAGCAATATTTACTAAGCATCCCTTGAGAAAGGTATTTCCCAAGAAAGTATGATTTCATTCTCAAGAGTTTTCCCACTTCCTTTGATTCTGGGCTATGGTGCCTATTCCTTGCAAGGACAGAGAATTCTGGAACCCTCCTCTGCCCCTTTCACAGCCATTTTTCAGGTAGGCACCAGCAATGAACATCCAGTTCTTTTCTGCTAAGTTAAAGAGGATGATTTTCCCTTTCACTGCCTCTTGAAGATGAACATCAACTGTTTCACTACTTGTGATTCAAATCCATTAATTAAAATAAATATAAAGTAAAAAACATCTCTCTTTCAGCCAAGAGGAAAAGGACAGATGGGGAAGCGGAGGAGGTGGAGATACCTCATGTCTTCTTAAAGGGAAAAAAAAAAGGGAAAGAAAAACAAGAAGCATGAAATTGGGGGGAAAAGTTAATTAAGAGAGGTAAAGAGTGTTTAGATTTAATTTACAGTTCAGAACTATTCTGGGTCTTATAATAATTGCACTACTTAAAGGAGAAGAGGAAAACCTCTCTAATGTCAAATTGGTAAGGGGAGTGTTAAATCACCTCCAAAAATGGTGACTCCTGGCCTTTGGCTATGCTTCACACTGAGCATCACAAAAACTTTTCTACATTATTGACTTGCAAAAGCCACACCTTTTTTTGCTTCCTCCTCAACCTCTCTCTGCATGCTCCCAATTTTTAATTTCTTTCTCCCTTGCCTCCCATTGCCTGAAAAAAGACACTGGCAAGGAAGAGAAAAAGGAGTTAGTTTAAGTCCTTCTCCATCCCAACCCTACATTCATCAGTACGTAGAACCACACAGAAAACAAAGCTATATCACACAAAACAACCTCTGCAATTTTTTTGTGCAACGTGAACACCTAAAGTCTGACCTGAACACTACAAACTACTGGGCCTGGCATACTTAACGGAACAGCCCATATACCAAAGTGATCTGATTTCAGATAACCACGCAAAGTTAAATCAGAGTAGAGTGGAGCAGAGTTACTTTATAAGACCTTAGTGGAGATGGACAGAGCTAAGAAGAGTTACGCTGTAATAATTTTAGATAAATGAGACGAAAGAAAATACGGATGTTTGCCATGCCTAGAACTAGTTCTTCTGCCTTCACAACTATTTATTTTTTCTTACAACTTGACATTCATTCATGATAATGGATGAAAACATATGCTAAATTTCTTAAAAACTGAAAGGAAAGCTACAATAGAAACCCAAAATATTTCAAATATAAATAAGTACAACTGAGTCCAAAAGTAGAAAAAAATTTTATCAATTTTTATCATGTTCTATAGCAAATTAAAAGGCAGATACAGTAGTAAGTTGGCAAGAGGTACTGGGAAACAAGAAACCTTCCTGCCCACTTTAAAAAAACTACCAGCCTACTGTAGGCTAGCAACACTGAGCATTTGAGAATGTCAGTACTTTTGTACTCTTTTGATTGGGTCCAAGCATGATCAAAAGAGATGGACAAAACGAATTCTGAAAAATGATTTGAGGGCTTCCCTGGTGGTGCAGCGGTTAAGAATCCGCCTGCCAGTGCAGCAGACACGGGTTCGAGCCCCGGTCCGGGAAGATCCCACATGCCGCAGAGCAACTAAACCCGTGTGCCACAACTACTAAGCCTGTGCTCCAGAGCCTGCGAGCCACAACTACTGAAGCCCATGCATCTAGAGCCCGTGCTCCGCAACAAGAGAAGCCACCGCAGTGAGAAGCCTGCGCACCACAACGAACAGGAGCCCCCGCTCACCGCGCGCAGCAACGAAGACCCAACACAGCCAAAAAAATTAAATTTTTTTAAAAAAGAAAGAAAAATGATTTGAGAAAAAGTCAGAAGATGATCTATCCCATGAATTAAGGAAAAGTCCTCATAAAGAAGAGGGCCAGGGGAAGAAAAATGAAAGATAAAATATAAGCCAAGTTCCCAAAGAATGAATAGATCATATAAATAAGCAGGTAGAATTAAGAAAAGATGTGTGTATGTGTGTGTGTGTGTGTGTGTGTGTGCATGCGTGCTGGGGGCTCTTCCAATTCTTCTTGCTTCCTGATTAATTAAGCAACTGTTAAAAAAAAATCTCAGCTTTACTCATGCTTCTGTGTGCTTCCCTCATTCCTAAATTTAATAGTTAGATGTGGGCAGGAGGTGAGATTTAAGCTTTATCAGTCTTACCTATCACCACATAGCTGTCAACTCATGAAAAAGAATATGCGAAAAAAATATACTTTAAGAAATAGATTGCCAAAGCAACAGCTCATCAGCAAGCCCTGCAGCTCCACCTACAAAGTAGATTGCTAATCTTTACACTAGTTTTCTTTTCTCTAGATTTCTGCCTTCAACTGGGCTTCTACGCTGTTACATCGCCCGCCCACCAATCTCTGAAAAGTGTAAAACAGATCAAGTCATTCTCCTGCCCAGTACTCTCTGAAAGCTTCTTACAACACTTATAATCCAACTCCCTACCATGGCCCTCAACTCCCTGTAACACCCCAATCAGGGCCTATAAGGCCTGTGGAATATGTCCCTTGCCTACCTCCCCAACTTCATCTCCCTCCAGGAACTCTGAAGGTCACTACATAGCCTATCCCCACCAGCCTTTGTTCTTGTTCCCAATTATACCAAGTTCCTTTACATCTGGTCAAAGTCATGGTCTCCAATACTCTGTTTGACATCCTTAGGGCTATTTTCCTAGTCTTGGAATGCTGACCCCAGATTTTTCCACAGCTGACTCCTTAATATTCAGAACCAAATATTATCTTCTGGTCACACCTGACAACTCAATAACACACACACACACACACACACACACACACACACACACACACACATCACACCGCCATCCTGTTTGTCTTTATAAACTCATCTCTGAAATTATGTTGCTCATTTATTTGTATTGTGTAACAACCTCCAACCCCAAAGTACACACACACAGAGAGAGACACACACACACGTAAATTCCTTGAATTCCAATATTCTTTGCCAAATCCTCAAAGCCTAGAACAATGCCTGGTACCTAATAAATACTCACTATTTATCAAATGATAGATTGCATCTGTCCCAAACTTTTCCCAAATCTTGTTTCTGTCTTGTATTTCTAGCACTTGTTCACTATCACTTCTCTTTTGTCTGTTCTCCTTTCTGAATGTCTTTTGGTCTTCATTCTGCTTACTGCAACACAAAGGAAAACAGAACAAGGAGCATAAAAAGAAGGACGTTATTGGTAATAGAAACCCAGTCAGCCTATGCTACTGGCAGTGGGGCAGAAGGCCAAATATTGTAAAATGCTTCTTCAGGGCAAAAGCCATTAGGATGGATCTCATCCATTAGAACAGCTCTTAAGGACAGTTTCAAAAAGGAATTATGGGGCTTCCCTGGTGGCGCAGTGGTTGAGAGTCCGCAGAGCTGCTGGGCCCGTGAGCCATGGCCGCTGAGCCTGCGCGTCCAGAGCCTGTGCTCCACAACGGGAGAGGCCAGAACAGCGAGAGGCCCGTGTACCACCAAAAAAAAAAAGGAATTATGGAGGTAGCCTGTCTGTGGCCTAAAAAAAGTACCATATGCCTTATGGACACTCAGCAGTTCTTAAAAACTTTAATGTGCAAAAGATACAGATGAAGATTTTGAGATGATCTGAGAAGCTGCACTTTCAACAAATACTCCCAGGTGATTCTGATAAAGGCAGTCTTAGGAAACTTTGCACTCTCAGGCCAAACAATGAACAGCAAGGACCTGAGGGATGGTATTACCAGGTGAATAATTAACCAGTAAAAATAATCTTTTTTTAAAAAATCTCTACCTTGAACCTAATTCTCAAGACAAGCAAATCCCATTTCAATATTTGCTCAATATTATTTAAATTCATTGGTCCTTACAGCTTTTAACAATTTTGAAAGTATAATAATAGCTACTATTATGAGACAGCTACTATGGTATCATCAGTGTTTTAAACATGTATCTTAATATCTCATTTTATAGATGAGCTTCAGTTAAATAAGTATGGACAACTATTAAGAAGTAACAGATGTGTTAATAAAGTCTGTGATCTATGGAGTCTACACCTCCCACTAATTATACCTTAATAGAAATAAAATCAATAAATAAAAATCCAGATTTTTAAATGAAGAGAGGGTATTTTTTTCTCTTAAATATTCCTCACTTTAGAAAAAGACTGCATGGAATTTCATTACGTGAACTTTGACAGTACATTTAAGTACTTTAACAATGGCATGGCAACCTCTGAAAATGAGTAAAACTTAAGAGTCCTTTTCTAAAACAATCACCCTCTCAATTGAAATCACCAAATATTAAGAACTGGTTCATTATTTACAGATCTAGCAGTGGTTTTCAAACTGGGCTGATAATTAAGAATCACTTAAGGAGCATCTTAAAAATAAAAATTCTGGGCTTCACATCAGTTCTTCTGAATCAGAATCTCTTGGGTTTGACCCCCAAATCTTTATTTTTATAATGCTCCCCAGGGTCTTCTGATGAGTCAGGAGAGTTCAGAATAACTGTTACCCTAACTCCAGATTCTACAAGTAAATAAACTGAGGATATAAAAGGGTAGAGTCTGCTAAAGACAGACAACTTTAAGTAGCAGTAAGTAGCACAGTAGGCTGGAAAAACAATATCCTAACTCCACATTTAGTGCTTTTAACACCAATTCAAGCTGCCGGTTTTGGTAAAACTGTACTTATTTCTGCTCTGCTTAAGCCCTGTCAATTATTCGCTATCCTCTTGCAACTTACTTCCTCATCTGCAAACTGGGAATAATAATAATGCCTACCTCTTAAGAGATGCTGTGAGGATTAGTATAATATTCATCAGGTAATGTACTTAACACAATACCTGACCAATACTGAGTGCTCCTTAGATAGGTTACATAGCCCACTAAAAAAGCATGCCTTTTTTTAACTGGAGAGAATTTACTGCACCACTCCAATTACAAAATTGAGTAAGAAACCCTTGTTTAGCTTTGGAAATCCAAAAGGACTCTAAACTCAGGGTGGTTAAGGTCAAGAGTTTGCCTTTTTCTCACAGGATGCTTCAGAATCATCTAATGAACCAATCTCTGGATGAAGACCAGGCATCTGTATTTTTAAAAAGCTCCCCTCCTCCCCTAACCAAGTGCTTCTTGGGCAATCTAAGGTTTGATAACCATTAGTATACAGAATCGGTGACCACAGCAAATAGCCTCTCAAGTTCCACCAAAAAACTATCGTACTCTGTAACGAGAAGAGCAGCGTCATCAGACCCTGATGCAGACAACAGCTGGGGAAGGCTGGGTACAGTATCTGTGGCGCTCACCCCGGACAGTCTCGACCCTCTCATCTCCTCAGAAACTTAGGAAATTACGAAAGCGCGGTCCCGTAACTCCTGTGGCAGACAGTGCCGCCTGGACGGCCACAAGGAGCTCAAGTTAACTCAACAGCCTCATTCCCAAGGCTAAGGCCACAGGAAAAAGACCTTGTAACGCTGACCGGGCCCAAGCGGCGTCAGAAGGTTAACGACCCTCTTGCCTTGGTTCCTTGAGACTGCCAAGGGCCTCCACCACACCACAGGCCAGACGCCGGAAGTGCGTCACCCCAACCTGCTGAGGAATGCCGGGAGTTGTAGTTAACTGGCTACTTCTCTGGTGCCCCAGTTCGCCTTTCTTCAAACAAGCAAACACCTTGGGACCGTACTAAAGGTCGCTTTATGACACACATATCTAATCCTTCCCTTTTCCAGCTGACAAAGGGAACTCTCTGAGCGCGCATGCGGAATACCGGACTACAAGTCCCAGCATGCTCTGAAAGGCGCCGGGAACGCCTGACCGCCGCCGTAGGTGCGGGCCACATGAATGGAGCTTCGGGCGTAAGGCAAAGCCTACCGCCGTCCGCGCGGCCGGTACCTGCTCCCGGAGCGTGAGTGCGGGGTGTGGGCCGTGCGCGTGCGCGCTCAAAGGGAGCGCGAGGCGGGCGCGTGGCCGTTGAGGTGGGCGGCTGTAGTGCCGCGCGCCCGACTGGCCGGTAGTTGCGGGGCCTCCTGCCTCGCCGGGGGCTGCGGGCAGCCGTGGCGGCCGCCGGGGACCGCAAGGGGCGGAGGAAAGCTGGGGGCGGAGGGGGCCGGCCTCGGCACGCAGAGGAACAGCAGGGCATGCCCCGAGACAACATGGCCTCCCTGATCCAACGGATCGCCCGCCAGGCGTGCCTCACCTTCCGGGGCAGCGGGGGCAGCCGCAGCTCTTCCGACCGCGGCGAGGCGCCAGGCCCCGAGGCGCAGATGTCGCAGGGCTTCCCGGAGAACCTGAGCAAGCTGAAGAGCCTGCTGACCCAGGTCCGCGCGGAGGACCTGAACATCTCCCCGCGCAAGGCCACGCTGCAGCCGCTGAGGCCCAACCTGCCGCCAGTCACCTATATGCACATCTGCGAGACAGACGGCTTCAGCCTCGGCGTGTTCCTGCTGAAGAGCGGCACCTCCATCCCGCTGCACGACCACCCGGGCATGCACGGCATCCTCAAGGTGCTCTACGGCACCGTGCGCATCAGCTGCATGGACAAGCTGGAGGTGGGCAGCGGGCAACGGCCGCGGGCCCCGCCACCAGAGCAGCAGTTTGAGCCGCCTCTGCAGCCGAGGGAGCGGGAAGCGCTAAGGCCGGGTGTGCTGCGCTCGCGCGCGGAGTACACGGCGGCCAGCGGCCCCTGCGTCCTCACGCCACACCGGGACAACCTGCACCAGATCGACGCTGTGGAGGGGCCCGCCGCCTTCCTAGACATCCTGGCCCCGCCCTACGACCCCGACGACGGCCGGGACTGTCACTATTACCGGGTGCTGGAGCCTGTCAGGGCCAGGGAGGCCTCCGGCTCGGCCTGTGACCTGCCCCGAGAGGTGTGGCTCCTGGAGACCCCGCAGGCCGATGACTTCTGGTGCGAGGGGGAGCCCTATCCAGGTCCCAAGGTCTTCCCTTGAAGCCGCCGGCGCCCGGGATTGGTGGGCCAAAGACATGCCCTACTCGTATCTGGGCTTGGCTGACCGCGACCCATCACAAGGGCTCTCTTCCTTCCCCCAGGCCTGGGCGTTGGATCTACTGGAATGGGCTGTAGCCGCTTCCTCGGGAGCCTTGCGAAGCGCGGCGACTGGACTGCAGCCACCGGGCACCGTTTGGGGGGCGGAGCAGGCGGGGAAGCTAGGTTGTTTCCTGGCTCTGTCACTGCCACTGAGGTTTTGATTTGTGGGGAGGGGGCAGGGGTCTTATATGAAGCGCTTCCATCCTCAAGCCATAATGAAAATTTCCTTTCCTCTGTTCCCCGTCCTATACAAAATACACTAAGTGGTTTTCTCCGCCCCCCTCTTTGGGTAAATAGGATTTGTTTTCCACTTACGTCCTTATGCCCTTTTACTCCTTATTATTATAGTTCTAACTTACTGACTTTGCATGACCTAGTGGTTTGAATTGTTTTTAGTTCAAGGCATTGATAAAAACTAGGTTTAAAGAGATGAGCTATTATTTAAAGTGAGCTGTCCGGCCTAGTGAAGTCGTTGTGAAAATTAAATCCATTTTTCCAGAGTTGGGGGATTACCCCCAAACGTAACTATGCATGTAGAGGGCAAGATTTATTTTCTTTCCTCGCCTTGCCCAGTAACCACATCTGGGTTACTCTGGCAGCATCTAATAAGAAATACAAGCACCTGCATATCTCAGTGACAAATGGACACTTAGAGCTTCCCGATGAGTCTCCAGATCTCTGAGTTGAGCAGATTTCTTGTTGCAGATTTCACCTTTAATGCAAAAACTATATTATCCTCAAGTGACTTTTTTTGTCTTAGTGTACTTTAAGAAGTAATAGGGTAATTCTGTATTTTCTAACCATAAGATTCAGAGGAGCTGAATCGGTATGCTTCCAAACAACGGAATGTAAAACACCCTTAGCCAGCTGTTGAATTCTGTGCCCATATTTACTTCCAGTATTTTCCTGCAAAAGTAGAGGAAAATGTTCATGACTGTTTCAAATTCTCTCAGGAGTTCTAACGTTCCAGGGGGCTTGATGATTCCAGCTGTGTTGTTGGTGTCAGTGTTCTCAGAACCTTGTCCCTCAAATAGGAGAGAGCCAGTGCTTGCTTCATCTAGGGTGAGTTTTCTGCAGGAAGAGAGAGAGGCACAGATGATCAAGGCTAGAAAATTGAGAATTAACTATACTGCTGGCCACTTTAGGGCACCAAAACTTGGGACAAAACACTTCCCATTCCCAACCGCTTGAAATGAACAGCTGTGTTGTGACTAGTTTTATTTTTGTCCTTTTAATTGGCTGAGCTTTACCTTGTTTACAAATGTATTGACACCATTTGCTTCAGGCCAAGGAACACTCCTGTTTCCCCCTTTTTACTATTTATAGGACTCTTTTTTTCACAAAACTTTTAATAAAAAAAACTGTAGAAATAAACACATTAAAATTTGTCCAGCTGTTGTCTAAGCCCTCTTGATTGACTTGCCCATGTGGCAGTTGAGTTCTAATATCTGTAATAAAGGGAGATTTGCTATTGGTGGGAAGTGATGACCCTGTAGGGAAGCAGTATGTGCCTTTGCCTCTTTTTGCACACTGGGTTACAGAGGCCCAGAGTGAAGGAATATTTGTTCCCAAATTTAAAAATAGAATGAAAAAGCAAATTCTTAATGACTTTTCTTAAAAAACAAATTACAAAAAAGATGCTACTAAACATGATATGCCACTGTGTTGTAAAACCTGACACAAGCATAATGCATTTCTTCCAAGTTTGCTAAAATTGTTTTATGGTAGTGTCACATTCTGGTGTGGTTTAGTATACCTTAGGGGCAGTTTGAAGCAGTTCTTCAGGCCATTCAGTTTGAAATTAAATTCTGGATATGCAAATGATGATTTTCTTTAAAATTGTTCACAAAATGGGTTTTTTCATAGCACAATGATGAATGTGTATGGTTATCACATACCTACCTGTTTTGAATTATATTGTAGCAAAAAGTTGATCAACTTACAATGATTGTTGATAATGATATATAGGTTATAATACAATCTGGAGTACATTAAACTAACCTACAAAAACTCATTCTGGCAACAGGACAGTAATAAAAGAGAAATTGTTTTTTCAAACTTCATTATGAAAAATTTTTAAGTTCTCAAGTACAAGCAAGTTAAATGAAGAAGACTAAGGTGCTTTTCAAAAGAGTAACTGAAATTATCACAGGCCAAAACAGCATTATATCTCTCTAGTTCAATAAGAACAGTGAAACTTTCGTTTCACTAATAATTCTGAGTAAATTAATGGTGAAAACAAAATTAACTTGTTTTAATGAGCCACTAAGGAAAGAATATTCTTAATACAAAGACAAAATGTGGTGCAGAAAAGCCTTGCACCTTTCTGCATAAACTGTTAGAGGTGACTTAATGTGCTGCTGTTGTGTTTCCGTATATTCCTGCAATATGGGTAACAACTGTGGGAAAAAAGTTGTCTTCTACAGAGACTAATGAGCACAATGATACTAATCACTTAACTTTCTGTTGAATAACAAATGCAATAATTGCCTCTCATGGGTGAGAAGTTGTCTAATACTTCTAAAGCTTTTTAATTCTCTGGTTATATCAATTCAGAGTGTTGTATGTCTACCTACTACTTTATGAGAATTGATTTTTTTATTAAGCCTAATTTGCATGGATTGAGTTTAGACCAACTGCTGTTTATCAGTGAAAATGGTGAACCTTTTTTCAAAGTAATGTGTGTTTGTCAACAGGAGTGGGTTACCTGATCTTTTAATGCTAACAGCCCTTAACTTCTCCGAAAACTCACAATTTATGTTCCTTCTTTTGCATTGTTCCCTTGTAGGTGCCTTAGTCTAGGCATCTCAGGAGGACTCTCATCACTCATTTATTCCAAATGACTTGGAGTCTTGTGCTCTAGCTCTACTGTTAAACGAAAAAGCAATATATCTTTAATTCAGGGCTCTGCCCATTGCTATTCAACTCTAACCTGAGGGCAGTGCCACTCCTGTAACTCTCCTGTTCTGAATTCAGAACTTCACATCACAAACAGAAGCTGACCATTGATTATTCACGTTCAATGAGTGGCAAAGAAGGAAATCATTTGTTAAGCCCCATATAGATACTGAATCTTCTGATCCAGCGATGTTTACATTTCTAGATTAAAATCAGTGTACTTGTGGAAAATAAAGTCATTTTTGAAATTGTTGAGAGGTAAATCTTATTTGATTATTGCAAAAGGGAAAAGGAAAATATTACTTGCTATGATGCCTACATTTGAATTGCTGTTAAACATTCACAGTCTGTATGGTAAGATTATGTTGTACTAAAAACTGGGGGCCTTCTGCAGATTCTAAAGTCCAAGTAATAATATAAACTTAAAATTAATAGTTTATTTCCCTGAGTGTGATGTTTGAAACAGCCTGATTGATAAAACATCTGAAATTATTTAACATACAATCATAACTCTTTTGCTGCAACGAAAACACTCCTTTTATATTTAACCTGAGGAAAATAAGCTAGTGTAAGAAAACAAAAATACTTACGTTCACGGAGGAAAGAACCTTTGGACTTAAATATTTTCTTGTCTTTCTTTTTTCTGTAAAGTTTATTTAATTGTAGTTTGGATTGGCAGCATTTTAGGCACTTGTGATGATACTGACCATTCTTTCCCACCACCACCACCCCTCAAAGTAGTATCGAACTGTTAAAGCATCACTACAGCCATTTCTAATATATGCCAAACAATTTGCCTTCATTAGCAGTTAGGATATTGAAATTAAATAGCCTGGTTTATGAATAATTGGAAACCTTATTTAGGTTTAACAGACCTATTTTTAATGTGTACTGAACCATCTCAACTGCATTATGATCTTTAAGGAATTACTCTCCAGAAGTTTATTTTTAATAATTCCCAGTAACAGCTGAAACATCAATAATATTATTTAATAAAGCATATTGAACAAAAGAAAGCAGCTTTATATGCTTTATTTCTTGAGCAAAGTAAAAAATGAGACACCTGTGAACAGTACCCTGAATGTTTCAAGCAGATAAAATCTGATTAAAGATTGACCTAACCTATTGAAATCAAGGAGTAAAATCCACAAGGTTGGCTCTGAAAAAACACCAAGGTGTGTTCCTTATGGTATGTATGTTATGCCACTTCACCAAGCCCACATCAAGGCAAATCACCAATATGTATTTCATCTTATTGAAAAGAGATTTTTAGTCTGTTGCTTTGTTAACAATTGTTTACATTGTCTTAATTGAAGGTGCTCTGAAATTAAAATTTGGCAAGACAATTATAAATAACATAAAACTTAGGTGTATTATATTTTAATATAATGACATTTTGGTAGGAGAGTAGTATCATTAAAAACACAATTATCAAAATGTGGCATTGTTTTATACATACTTCTTTAAGAAAATTGGCCAAGCAAGGATGATAGTATGCTGACAAGCTAGGAAATATGAATCTAATGGAATGACACCAGTCACTAGAACAATCTGACACTGAAGTTTAGAAACTTCCATTTAGTAGTTATTAGAGGTATTGTGCATCTTTGAAATAAGGACAGGAAGGAAATAAGGGTTAGTTACCTTCACAAATTAGATTTCGAATTCTAGTGCTGGTAAGGGCAAAAAGTAGTTTCCAGGAGAAGCTGCCACTGCTGTTCTAAAATACAGGCCATCTGTTATCAACCACGCCTGAGAGAGTCTAACAGTGCCAAAGGACAAACAGATGACAGGGTTTTCAGATGATGTAGCTAAACACTGGGCACTCCAGTGTGTTACATTTGTGTAAGGATCCAGAGGCAGCAAGTTATGTTAAATGATATTTAGGTCCAATTTTAGAGTAAAGAAAGATAACTTCACAAATACAATCTGCATTGTATGATACATAGATAACTATTGGGGGGGGGTGAATTTATATTTTAAAATCACTACAAAAGGCTTGCAGTAAAATGACCCCTATAGTGTATTGTTTTGCAAACCATTATCCAGTGCCATGGAGGACCACTTTTGCCTATTTGATTCAGATTGTCTTTGAGGTTTTCTTAAGGCTGGTATACACTTATCTAAAAAGGTGAACGTTTTAATAGTCTCCAGACCCACCAAACCTATGGCAGTGTAATGATCCTTCTGAATAGGTGTAATTGGGGAGACAAGGCTGGAGAGAAATGAGTCCTGGGGTAATTCCTTTGGCAGCCTATTAATGCTGTCATCAGCAGTGTCTGAGTGCATTTTTGATCTGAAGAGGTGATAGCGCTTTTCAAAAAGTTTTCTGCGGTCATGAGAGTAATCCTGGAACCTGAAAGTCATTTCCAGCTTGACCACGCCACCACACTTTCCACAAAGCCACATCTCGTCTGAGTTCCTGGCCCTGGTCAGGGTTCTGAAAACAGCCGCAAATGTGTAGTCTCCGAGTGGGCACTTGTTTGTAAGTATTTATTTTCCGGAGCCCACTCAGGAGCAGAGAGAAGTTATAGGCTGTTATAGAGGACGGAACAATGAGTCAAAACAACGCCTCCCCACTTTTACACTAATGCATGGGGGAAATCCCCAGAACACTAGCGTTTGATTGTGAATGGAGATTGCTTTGGGGTGAGAGGGCTGGCGTCAGAAAGGCTAGCAAAGAAGACTTGGAGATCCTGGCTTGGTCAAAGTACTAAAACCCACTGAGTACTGTTGAAGTCCCACCCAATAAATCTTTCATAAGTAATTTCTGCAGCAAAAATATTGTTGAAAAGTATTTATTTACACCATAGTCATAAACCATTCCTTATCTGAACTTTAGTTAGTGGTTTTGTGTTAGAATAAATCATTTATATTTCCACAACTATTAAGAGCTAATAACCAAACAAGTCAGCTCCAGTAGCATTATTTACATTCCCATCTGCAATTTGACTACAAAGGTAACACTTTTAAGTCACAAAACAGAGCATACAAAAATATACTTTCTAAAAAAAATTCCAAATATTAATAGGCAGAAATATACAGCCATACTAAACCCAGGGAATGATGGGTTTTTTTTCCATAGTAAGGCAATCCATTTACATGCAGACCCTGTAACATTGTCTACATCACACAAGGCACCAAGGACACTTCCAACACAATTGCATGCATCCTAGTTTCAGAGAATATATGTACATCCCCCTTTAAATAAGTTAACCTCTGACTCATTTTGAGATCATAAATGCTTTACTTTTTTTCCCAAAGGTTCAGAACTTGGAGAACAGTGCACATCAAAAATACACAAAATCTGAATGGATATACACTGAAAAAATAGTCTTTACATTTCTCAAGCCACTCAAAAAGGAGCAGATATTGCTATGTCCCTCCCATCACATTGCACTTCTGTTCTCGGAGTTTATAATACATATTGCTTAAAGGGTTGAGATGACTAGATAAGCTTTGATTCACTGTTCTAGGGCCACAGAATGCAGCTTTATAAAGGCCATGCTTCACCCACTGTACAGCATCCCCCAAATCAGTTCCAAGCCATAAAGTGCACATCAGTTTTGCTTCTGCCTTTTTTGCTATCCCCACCTGAAGGGATGAGCATCTCCCAACCTACTGTAGAAAAAGTCTCAGATCATTTCTGACATCCAGAGTCAAAAACCTGTAACCAGTCAAAGTAAGAGAGGGGAAAAAAAACCTAGTCAAACAACCCTTTAAAGTAGGGTCATGCCTCAGCCCTCTAGGCCAGGGACCCCCACCCAACCCCCTTCTGAGCCTCCCCATTACCTTGGGGTGACAGTCAACTCACCTAAGAGAGACTAAGGTGGGCTAACTTTTAGGAAGGACCTGCTTCTAAGTGGAAAGGGGAGGGGGCAGTGCTAGGCTCCTAAGGCCCTTTGCCCAAGGAAATGAGGGAAGGGCAGGAATGGGTGGTAGTGTTTGTCGTGCAGCTCCAGTGGATGAAGGGCCTCAAGGAGCTGGTGTGTCAACCTGAGTCTCATCTCAAGGTGTCCGGGTCCGAGATGAGCAAGGGCCGAGGGACCCTCCACCAATAGTGCTGCTGTTGCTGCCGCACAGGGTGCCCCCAGCCTGCGCGCCCCCAGTGCAGGAGGTGGTGGAGGCGGCCGGCACCGACGAGGAGGGGCCACCGCTCTTGCGTTCCTTCTGCCTCAGGTGGATCTTGGTGTGGCGCTTCCTCTCATCACTCCGGGCAAACTTGCGGCCACAGTAATCACAGGCAAAGGGCTTCTCGCCAGTGTGGGTGCGGATGTGGGTAGTGAGGTGATCACTGCGGCTGAAGTTGCGCATGCAGATCCGACACTGGAAGGGCTTGTGCCCCGTGTGGATTCGGATGTGCCGTGTTAGCTCGTCGGAGCGGGAGAAGCGCCGGTCACAGCCTTCTGCTGGGCACGGGTAGGGCCTCTCATGCACTGGGGTCTTGCTAGGCCTGTTGGGGTACTTTCGAGGCCTCAAAATAGGCCGCAGCGGCAGATGGTGTGGGTTATAGGCGGCAGCAGCAGCAGCTGCGGAGCCACTGCCAGGTAGCCGGGGTCCCTCGCTGCCTCCACTGGCCCCTGGCCCTGTGGCCCCAGCACTGGGCCCTCCCAGGGTAAAGTTGCGGATGGTGGAAAGTGGAGTGAGTGGAGGGGGGACTCGCAGGGAGTCCAGGGGGCAGGGAAAGGGCTTGCGGTCTGGGCCAGCTGCACCATGTAGGTCTCTCTGGCACTGTGATGGGAAAAATCCAGGATAGTCTGGGATCATGGGGAAGAGACCTGGGTCCGTGGCTGGCTTGGGGGACGGGTAGGAAGGAGGTGGTGGGTAGGCCAGAGAGGAGGAGGTGGAGGTTGTGGCCGCCGACAGGAACGCCGAGGGGTCCTGGTAGAGGTCTCCTGCACAGCCAGAATAAGGAGGAGGCGGCGGTGGAGAGTAGAGGTGGTCCAGGTCAGGCTGGGTCTGGGACATGGCGCACACACCCAAGGGTCCAGTGGCCAGTGGGTTGGGGGAGGCAGAGGTGACGCTGGATGAGGCTGTGGTGGAAGCTGGGGAGGTGACCCCTTGCAGGATGCCTGCACTCACAATGTTGATGATGCCTTCTGGGTAGCAGCTAGCACCGGGGTACTGGGGGTCGATGGAGAACTTGCCCATGTAAGTGAAGGTCTGGTTTCGGGGTGCAGAGACAGGAGCAAAGCTGCTGGGATATGGGAGATCCAAGGACCTCTTCTCTCCAGTCATGTCAATGTTGATCATGCCATCTGGGGAGGGGAAAGGAAGAATGGAGGTGGAGCAATGAGAATGCAGCCAAGAATCCCTTCTCACCCCCGTCTCACATGAGTCCAACCCCAAGGCCCAGGATCTTACACTGTAGAGCTGAGGCGGAGTTCAACAGGTGAGGAAATTGTGGCTCAAAGACAGAAGAGGCTAGCCCAATATCCTACTGTGGCAGCCAGTGACAGTCTAGGACGCAAACTACCTCCAGGAAAGCAGATGAGCTACTCCCAACCCCCATATACAGCCATCTGTGGCTCTAGTCCCCAATAAAAACACCCAAAAATAGCAACAAGAGTATTAAAAATTCCCCATCTGCCTGGAACTTCTCTCCCTCTCCTTTGCCTGGGGGGGGTCCCACGGCTGGGGCAGACACCACCCAGAAGACTGATCCCAGCCACTGCCGCGAAGGTGTCAGCCTGAGAGGTGAGCCAAAGAAGGGGGTCAATGATTTCCCAGCTGCTCCCCATCCCAGGTGCCTTCCTTTCCTCCCTCTCCCACTGCTGGAGGGAATCGGGCTCTGCGATGGAAGGAGTCTATAGGTTCCCTTCCCCTCCCAACCTTTTCAGCCTTGCCCGACACCCGCGCGTCCTCGCCCCAGCCCAAAGACAGTGGCAGGACTTCGGGGGAGGCGCGGGGGTTGCGGGAGACCACTTTCCACCGCATCGCCAAGGAGACTCGCGGCACCGGTGCCCGATGGGCTTCCCTCGGCAGCCAGGGGGCCGCTTCCCGGCGTTGCCCGCCCTCCACCTCCTCCTCCCCGAGTGGTCAACCCCCTCAATTTCGCGGGCGGCGCGCAGGTGGGGGCGCTCCTGCAGGCCACAGGGGGAGCGCGCTCCGAGATTTTCCCCGGGTCTCCTCTGCCGAGGAGGGAGCGGCGGACGCTTTCCTCTGGGGCTTCTCCGCCGCTCGGCTCTCCAGACGCGCAGCTTTCCTCCAGAGCCCCGAACTTTCCCGTCACTTTGCCCCTACCCCGGGAGAGGGGAGACTGGGGTGCGGCCAGCGGAAAGGCCCGCACAAGCCCAGAAGCCTGGTGGGGCACCTCTCCTACTCTCACCCCTCGCCCGCCGGGGGCTGGGCGCGACGCGGCGCACGCACGCTCGCTCGCTGGCAACCTGGTGCATCTGCCCGCGCGTCCAGCTCCAACGCCCGGATCCCCGCTCACGCGGGCTCCTCCTGCACCCCTTCCATTCTTCAAAGCCAGTTCAGTCAACGCCGTCCACCTCGCGCCCCGACCCTCTCCTCCAAGTCCTGCACATCCACCGAACCCCCCCCCACCATCTCCGAGCTGCGTGGGTCCCGGTCCGCGAAGGGGGCAAGCGGCTTACCTCCGGCCACTCCGTTCATCTGGTCAAAGGGGCCTCCCAGTTCGGCATTGGGGAAGATGGTCACCGACGTCGCGGCGAGGTCCTCCACCGGGTAGATGTTGTCAGACAGCTGGTGCACAAAACCACTGAGAGTTACTGGGATTTTGTCTACGGCCTTGGCGGTCATCATTTGCTCCTCGCACAACCTGGAGACCCAACTCCCTCGCTACCTGGAGTGTCAGAGAAGCCGTTTTGGAGAGGGATTGGACTGAGCCTAGGCAGGTATCTCCTTTTGCCCTCCACACTTAAAGGCAACTACCCACCTCAAAAAAAAAAATCTAACAAATAAAACTAGCAAACAAGTTGCTTTTTTTTTTAAGAAGAAAAATGGCTCTTTGCCACTGACTCTCTCCTGTGTTCCGGCTGGGAAGCCAGGAGTTGCTGGTGTAGTGTTATTATAACAGTCAGTGTGTCCCCTCGCCGAGCTATTAATCAATTGCTGCTCTCCGGGTTAGACGGAAAGTGTTGCTCTAAGTATTTATGGGCAGGTCCTCAATGCCCGTGACGTCACTGCCCATATATGGACTGAGGAACAGGGCTGGGCCAGGCGGCTTTTGCCGTCACATGGCCGATTTGCATAGGGGCTCGGCTGCGCGGGCTCCTCCGGGCTCGCGACTCCCGGCTGGCAGCCCGCGAGGATCCATAGGGGTCTGGGGCGCGGGGCCCGAGCCGCAGGCCGGATCCAGAGCGCAGGGCCGGACGGGGATAGGGCGCGCCACGGGTCCGGCTTAGACCACTGTGGGAGAGCGATCGGTCCGGGCTGCGGCGCGGCCTCCCGGGCGGGGAGGAATTCCGGTTCTCCGGGACTTTCCAAAAAAGGCGAAGATCCGGTGCCGGCAGCTCCGCCTCCCCAGCCCTTGTTTGGGAGCCATTCCGGAAAATTAAACTTCGGAAAGAAACCGAGCGGAGCCGAGACACTACAGTCAAACCCCTACTCACTTTCTTGGCAGCTCAAAACCGCAAGCAAAAGGAGGCAGAGAAGAAAAAAAAAAAAAGCTGCATGCATTCACGGAAGCTGACTGCTTTTTTCTGAATTACTTGGTGGAAAGAAGTAGCTGGTGATAAGAGTGAATGCGGTATTGCTTTTTTGGAAAGTCTGTTCTATTTATACAGGAGCGAAAACGGAACAGGTTTGGGGTTGTTTGTTTGTTTAAGTATTTTGGGCACCTTGGGGCGGGGGGGAGCTCCCTAGGAGGAGCAGATAACTGCGGGGAGCTTCGAGAGAAATCCTCAGCCGGAGACACCCCCCCCTTCCTCTGCCCGCGCGCTCCCCGCCCCCCTTCAGCTGCTGCACGGAGCGGGCGCCCTTCCCGGCGCGTCTGGGCGGTAGGCAGTGTGGGGGCGTCCAGATGGAGGCTTGGACACTCACCCTGCCCCGCCACACACGCGCACACACTCTTACACTCACACACGCTCCACTTCCGCTGCACACACTCCTGCCCCCGCCACCTTCTTCACACACCCACTCGCACACCTTACGCTACACACCTCCCTGTTGACAGCGCGCTCGTGCGCTCGCCTCGCCAACAGAATGCCTGGTCGGCAGAGTGGGCGCCTGGGTTTGCTGAACAGGCTGCTCTGCGAAGACACCCATCCTCACCTTCACTGCCTGTACCTGCCGCCACCGCAGTCATCCACCCCCGAAAGCCTACCCTCCGGAGGTGCGCTCTGCCCGCACCCGAGCGCTACTCCAGAACACACACATGAGGAGGAATATTCTTCCTATCCCTGGCCAAGAGCCACCTCGGGGAGCCGAGCGAGGTCCAGAGTGATAGCAAACGGTGACGCTAACGCCAGTTTCGAGTAGCCATCACCGTACGCGCTTTTCCCTTTGCGTGTAAAAAAAAAAAAAAAAAAACTGGCCCCGATGGGAACCTTTCTGCTTAGTTCCCAAAGCAATTTTTAAAAACTTTTCAGAGGTCCAGATAGCGGTGGGTTCTGACTGGCTGCACAGACCGCTTCTATCTCCCGGCGCGCCCTGGCCCACCCCACCCCCCCCGCCCGGAGCGCTCCTGGCCTGGCCGGGGCTCCGTAGGAGGTTGGTCTCAATTGCTCAAACCTGGCGAGTGGACGCCTGCCAGACCCTTTCCCGCCCCCAAAGCAGCCAAGGCCTGGCGTAGGGCGCGGGACAGCCTCTAGGGCCCAGCCCTG
The DNA here is from genome assembly GCF_949774975.1 of Lagenorhynchus albirostris. Taxonomy (NCBI): domain Eukaryota; kingdom Metazoa; phylum Chordata; class Mammalia; order Artiodactyla; family Delphinidae; genus Lagenorhynchus; species Lagenorhynchus albirostris. The sequence continues at coordinate 15,964,602 of NC_083110.1, forward strand.
CCCTTTCCCGCGGCGGGCCAGGACGGCCCCAGCCTCGTGGGGGCCCGGGCGGCCGAGAGCCACGGCGCCACGCCGTGGAAGAAGCGCGGCGCTGCAGGCGGCTTCCCGGCCGCTCACCTGCCACGGCCCCAGCCGCTGCGAGTCCGCTCCCGCCCGGCCCCGCGCGCGGCAGTCAGGACCCCGGGGCAGCGGTGAGCTGCCTCTGCTTCTCTTCCGGCGCTCCGGTTCTCCCCCTGCCCGCCGCGAAATTGGTTCTCCCGCGGACGGCCATCTTCCTGACTTCAAACGCCCAGAGAAAATTTGGGAAAGTTTCTCGCTTGCGCTGCGCGCTCTTTTCCAATTGGAGATAAAAATTAAAGGGGAAAGGAAGGAAATCGCAGCAAAATTAGCACCCTTGTAGGTACCCCACCCTCGGCAAAAACGTGGAAAGTCCCGTTTCTGAAAAAAGAAAAGAAAGCTGCACTCTTACCACGTGCGCCGGCCCGCTCCGCCTGCGCTCCGGCCCGTCCTGCGGCCCCCGCGCTGACCACCAGCAAGACGACGCCTCGGAGGGGAGCCCGACTCGCATCTCCAGCCCTGAGTCTGAAAGAAGGGGGGGGACCGAATTATGCAAATATGGGTCGTGGCAGCGGGGCTCGGGTTACGGCCCCCGGCGGCCTCCGAGGTAAGGCACCCACCGGTGGCAAGCGCAGGCGCCGCGACTGGTTGCGCTTCGCTCCTCTCCACGCACGTGGGCGGGCGGGTGAGTCGCCCGGGCCGCCGGGCGGTGGGCGCCGCTGCCAACCCCGCCGGCGGCCACAGCGCGCTGCCCGGAGGGGGAGCTCCTGGACGCCCGAGTACGGGGCGAGCTGGGCGCAGAGGGCAGGGCGCAGGCTGGGGGCGGCCCGGGAGAGGGTGAGCCGCGCGCTCTTCGCCTTCTGCTCTTCCCGAAGGAGGAGGCTGAGTGGGGGTCAGATTGGGACCCCAACGAGGAGAGGCGGGATTACCCGGCCGGTCAGAGAAGCACGTTAGTGTAAATGGGAGTGACTGACCCTGGAATAATTCGCAGTTTTCCAACAACTCACACCTACTTAAGAGCTGCGCTACGTCAAGCCAGCCGTGAGCCGGGGGTGGGTTGGGGGCAGGGGCAAGCAACAGTTGCAGGGAGGCTATGCAGGCTACCGGGAAGGTGCCTGGGGCCAGTCCTGGGAGGGCTTCCCTGAATCTCCGCTGGAAACGGGTCAGTAGATTCTCCCCCTCTCTCTCCCTCTTAAGAGTGATAATGGAACAAAGTCTAGGCATACTCATTTCAAGCCAGCCATCCGGAGGATGGGTAATAAGTTCAGAAAGCTGAAGTAACTTGCCTAAGTCACGCAGCTGATAAGGGGTGGTGTCCAAAATTGGAACCGGGTCTTCTGACTCCAGGTACAATGCGCTGGATGCTGCATCATTCATATGGGAAAACCCAGTTCCGGAAACTGAATGGCTCTTTGAGGACTGGGAGCGTGGCTTAGCCACTAGGAAAGAAACAGGTCACCTTAGACAACCTCATTTCTTTTCTCTGGCATTTCGGAAAGGAGGAAAGCTGAGATCAGGGGTTTCAAAAGGAAGGGACAAGGGACTGTCATGGACATACCCCCCTCCCCAAATGAGGAAGAATTTGAGTTCTTGGCCTTTCGCAGCCTGTGCTATGGATGGAGTGACCAGGTTCGCACAAAACCACCATACGAATAGTCTCTGTAATAAAATAAGCCAATCCCACGGTATCCTTCCTGGAGTGAAGAAGTGAGAAAAAAAAAGGTAGAGACAAATAAAAAATCACAAAGGTGTTTACAGAGGAAGATGCTGTGCTGGGGAGGGGAGGAAGGGGGGAAAGGGGAAGGTGGCAGTTGAATACAGAGATGTACCATGGTCTCTACTTTTAGGCACTTGAGCTTATTCTGATCAAAAGCTGAACAAATAAATGCTTTTCTTTAAAATAGATTGGTCAAAATGCTCAAGTACATGGAGTGCTCCAAGATGTATTAGGGTTATTAAAAGAGTAACAAATCGATGCCAGATGCTGATCTGCTTTGTCCTGATTCCAGACCCAGAAAGTAAAAGAGGAAGGAAGCAGAGGTGCCCCTAAGTGGGCTTGCCCTGTGGTGGGGGTGAGGAGGAGGGAAGGCAGCCTGCGGCTCCTGGCTGGCTCTCAGGGTCCACTCTCTGAGTGCTTTTCAGCTTTTTTTCCACAGTGTGGACTTGAGAATCACAATCAGCCGTGAGGCATGTCACAAATAATTTGGTAACATTTGCGTTTTGATTTATTAAGAAACATTTTTTTTTTTTGCGGTACGCGGGCCCCTCACTGCCGTGGCCTCTCCCGCTGCGGAGCACAGGCTCCGGACGCGCAGGCCCGGCGGCCATGGCCCACGGGCCCAGCCGCTCCGCGGCACGCGGGATCCTCCCAGACCGGGGCACGAACCCGCATCCCCTGCACCGGCAGGCGGACTCTCAACCACTGCGCCACCGGGGAAGCCCTAAGAAACATTTTTGAACATCATTATAGACTATTGCTATTAACGTGTCATTTTCACTCACTTCCATTCTAATACTGCCACTGGAGTGAGAAAGAAGGGTCAGAATTGCTCTTAACCGTGGACACACACAAGGGTGTGGATCCTGAACTCAAATGGCATAGGACATGTGAACCTCAGTGATAAACAGGCTAATTTCCAACTCTGCCACATGGCGAAGCCTTCCTTAAAGGTGCCCCGTGTGCTGAGAAAACTGATAAATGCCTCCCTACATTCAGCATCTCACTACAAATCTGTTAATCCCAGAGGCTGTAAACCAAACCGAGATTATGCCAGTCAAAGTTGTTGGGAAGCCTGAGAGAATGATTACTTCACACCAGTGCAACCAAATGTGCAACCAAAGTCTTGTTTTGTCGGCACAAATAATCTGGACGGGAGAAGTAAGACCCCTGTGATCTTATTTTGTAGCGGCGGCAGCACTGGCCTAAACAGAAGGTACTCAGGTTCCCTTTAGGGTGAACTATTGTAGGTTAACAGATATTTCTTGAGCATCTACTATGTGTCAAGACTGTGCCAAACCCTGGGCTACAGTGGTGCCTAAAACCAGGCCTGGTTCCCACCCTCCACGGAGCTTGCAGTCTATCACACAAATATACAGTTGTAAAGAACGACAATGTTTGACCCCAATGAAGAAAAAGAATAAAGGATCCAACTGAATCGAGGAGGTTGAGGAAGGCTTCTCTAATCTAAGCAGAGATCTGAAGAATGTGCAAGGATTAGGGGAAGGTCAGTGGATAGAGCATTCCAGGGAGAAAAAGCCCATGCGGAAAGGCCCCGAGGTGGGGGGAAGCAAAGTACATTTGTGGAATAAAGAAAGTTCAGTGTGGGTGGAAACCTCCAGTCAGTCTTCCGTGCCTAGTGTACTGGAGCTGAGGGTAGCCAATACAGTCAGGCTCCTTGAAAGCCCATTCCCTTTTCCCACCCCTAAGAGATTTTAACCTCTACGACTCTCCTTTTTCTCTGCCATTATCTTTTCTGGATAATGACAATGGCATTATAAGTTTTACATTTGAGATTTTTTTTTTTAACCACTCAGCTTCTGCAACATGCCAACAAGATTTCAGCAAGAAAAGAACATATACAGAAACGCTTATTGGCATCAGCATTCTGCTTCAGTGACAGTCTTCATGAAATAACATTCCTTAGTTGTCTATTTCTCAATACGGAAATGACAGACAATGCGAATTTTGTCCCATTTAAAATGAATAGAGGGGAGAAGTGCAGTCTTTCTAGTAGAAACACATCATGTCAAATCTACAGATCACTTTAGCATTGCTGGCAAATAATAAAAGGTAAATTAATGCATTACTTATCACCATTAAGACAAGGTGCATATCGACTTAGGGTCCAGGTTAATAAGTGGTAGTCTGTCAGTCCAGTCATTAAGGCTCGAAGCAAAATCTCCATTCCAAATCACACCTTTTTATGCCCTTAAATTTAAAATCTTTCAGCTTATATATTTAATTGTACAAAAAATGAAGTTCACTACAACTAGGGTATTCCTGGATTTTTTAAAAGCACATATCACTAGCCTGCTTACATTACCAGATTACAGGAAGCAATTTTTCTTTTTCCAAATAATGCCAGACATCCTATAGAAGCTTTGTTTTTATATTGAGAAAAGGACGGAGCAAATCGGTGCACCTAGTTGTCAGAGCAGTTCTTTTTCAGCATTTAAACCAAAAAAGAAAAAAAAACCCAAACATTTCATTTTTCAACTGAATAATCTTGATAAGAATGGTCACTATTTCTTGTGGTTATTAAATGAGCTCTGGAGGCCCATCTGGTCTGGGTTCAGATCCTAGGTCCTGCGTTCAAATCCTAGATCCTGGGTTCAAATCCCAACTGACAGTACCTGGCTGTGTGTTCTTAACTAAGTCATATAATTTTTCTGTGCCTCAGTTTCCTCAACTATAAAGTGGACAAAATGATTATACGTATCTCATGGGTGTACTGAGGATTAAATACAGTGATATACATAAAGCACAGAGCATACTGTTTAGTACATACTACGTATTCACTAATCGTTAGCTATTAAATTATTACTACTATGGAACACCCACTTGGCAAACAGACACTGAACTCTGTTCTTCTCAGTTTACTGTCTTATTCCTCACACCCACCTCGAAAAATAAGGCCGTTTATTCCTATTTTACAGATGAGGGAACTAAGGCTCAAAGGAGATACCCAAGTTCGCACAGATAGGAAGTGGCAGAGCCAGAATATGAACTCAGTTCTCTCACTTGCCAGAGCCCACGCCTTTCAAGTACATCATGTGATGCAGAGCAGCCTATAGTAGACAAAGATAAAGCAGATAAAGCATAAGAGTAGCTATACTTCAAATATTGACATATGAAGTATTCATAATATTTATGCTTGAATTCTGAGTTTCCTCTTCCAAGAATAATGATTCTAGGGTTACTGAGGAGGTCCAGGTTTAGGTTGTAAGGAGAAAAGCTAACCCAGAAATCAGCACTTATTTGCATGTAACTTATAATAAGCTGTACCCTTGTGGAAAACGTCATCTAAACTTGGAAAGCCAAGTTCCACATTAATAATTATCGAATTGACATAACACCCTTTTTTTCCAGGGAGATCAAAATGACTAACGATAACACTGTCACTTTTCCAAGGAGGTTTGGAAATGTGGAATCGAAATTTTAGATTTAGGAAGAGTGGGTTAGTGAGTGACCTGCAAAATCTGGAGATGGTGTTAGAAGAGAGACATTCTTAGCCTTGGTGTCACCCACGTAGAGGACTTGCCTTGTGCTGGTGTCTCACGTATTCTCTATGCTGTTACTTTTTCAACTCCCTTATAAATCCCCTGAAGCCAGGGACCTTGAAGGGTGTTCTCCCTTACTGTACTCCAGTAAGCAGAGTTCTGCATAGAAACCCAAGATACACCTTCCCAGCAGTGAGAGGGGATGAAGCCTGGCCATCTGCGATTTTCATATGCTATCTTGCCAGAGAACTCCTAATTAACTAATTCTACCCAGTCCACAGCATGTTATGTCTAATGGTTTCTCCAGGAGATGTTGGATTTCAGAGCAAGGACATGGACCCCAGAAAACATCCTCTGGGGCTGTTAAGGGTTTGTCCTCAGATATTCCCTTTATTGGAGATTTAAATCATGAAGTTCTGAGCGCCGCCCTCTGATGTCAGCATAGGGAGTGCCACTGATGGGGTGGCGGCCAGCAGTGAAAACCACTTCACAGATGTCTACCCAGAGCCCTGTTCAAGCCCTCCCACCCTCCTTCCTGACTCCTCCCTTCCCTGTGTACAACTGGTCACAGATGCAGGGCGATGCAAGGAGCTGGTGAATGGAAAGGACTCAGGGCAAGGAAGCCCACGACTCTCTTAGCAGTTCTGCCCGTGCCATTTGACCGATGGTATTCCCCTGGGTTGGTGGTTGATGCTGGGAGGAACCAGCTATGCTTGCTCCACTCACACCACTCAAGCCTTTGGTGGCAGCCTTTCCCCGTGTCTGATGATACGTCTTAACTATGCCACAAAGATATAGAAACATCACATCCCCTCATGCCTGCCCAGAATTTTTTTTTTTTTTTTTGCTGTACGCGGGCCTCTCACTGTTGTGGCCTCTCCCGTTGCGGAGCACAGGCTCCGGACGCGCAGGCTCAGCGGCCATGGCTCACAGGCCCAGCCGCTCCGCAGCATGTGGGATCTTCCCGGACCGGGACACGAACCCGTCTCCCCTGCATTGGCAGGCGGACTCTCAACCACTGCGCCACCAGGGAAGCCTGCTCAGCCACATCTTAAACAGCTCAAGCTGCCTCCCATCTCAGAACCTGTGTGCTCACTCCTCCCTTTGTCTAGGACGATTCCTGCCCCGATCCTTTGATCATCCCATGTCTAGTCCTTCTGCTATAGATGAAATGTTTGTGTCCCCCCACCCAAATTCATATGTTGAAACCCAATGCCCAATGTGATGGTATTAGGAGGTAGGGGCTTTGGGTGGGGCTTAGGTCATGAAGGTAGAGTCCTCATGAATGGGATTAGCGCTCTTATAAAAGAAACCCCAGAGAGCTCCCTTGCCCCTTCCGCCATGTAAGGACAGTGAAAAGACAGCCATCTGTGAACCAGAAAGTGGTCTCTCACCAGACAATCTGTTGGTGCCTTGATCGTGGACTTCCCAGCCTCTAGTACTGTGAGAAAAAAATTTCCTGTTGTGTATCAACTACCCAGTTTACGGTATTTCATTAAGGCAGCCCCAAAAGACATCTTCTTGTTTAGATCTCAGCATAAGCCTTCCCTTCCTGGCCCTCTCCACTCTTCCCCAGTCACCCTGTCCATTGCGTGCACTGTTCTTGGTGCTGAGCATACAAGAGGGTAAGGACCATAGCCTTCTTGACCATCACTGTGTGCCCAGAACCAAGAACAGTGCTAGCAGAGAGGAGTGTGAAGTAAGCACTTGCTGAATGAATGAGCGATGATCAGCCAGGTTTGGGATCCAGTGACTTAGTATGGTCCCTTTCCCTCCCTGCATGCCAGTTGCCTCGTTTGTAGAAAGGGGGTATTAGCCTATGTGACGTCTGAAGCGCCATGCAGCTTTGGCAGCACGAGGGCTGTAGCCTCAGCATCACCCCACACCGGACTGTGCTTTCCTAGGTAAGGCAGCATCTCAAATCATGATAAAGCAAAGCAGATTAGGCCCATAGAAGAGGCCTCCCTCTTTCTACAAAGAAAAAAAAATCAGTCTCTGCTTTTCCTAGGAATTCTGACAGGAATTGTTCTCCATGAAATCTTTTTGATTGAATCCTGTTGCCTTGCTCATGCCAAGGCATTTGCAAATGGATGGAACAAATCCATTTTCAGATATATACATGAGCTATGCTTAAAAGGTAGACTTCACTGAGTTGCAACTGCTGGGATCTTTTTTTACTTTTATAAATAATGGTGATTTATCTTTTTTTGATCTTCAGGTAAGACCCTAGGATTCTATTAACACTTTTAAGTGGTTGTTCTGTTTAAAATGATATAGAATATAATGGAAAGGGGGCAGTTAATAAGGGGAAAAGAAATTATTTTCTGCCTAATTAGAGCACAGAAACTTAAAGCGACTTGTATTCTTTGGTCTAAGGCACTTAGGACTGCATGTTGTTTTTGAATGAATACTCCTAAATTTCAGTAAGTAAATACCATTATTATCAACATTTGGCTTTGAATACACTAATGAAACTCCTGTAGGATTACTTTAATTTCAATGATGTATTTGAATTTGGGCTATAGAAATGAAACTACAGCTTATATAATTTTTTAAGAATCAAGAAAAAGTTGATCAAGAATAGGTTGGCTTAATTAGGGCCTGGTTACTTAAAAACACACACACAAATCAAAAAACGGATGTGCAAAGAAAGAAGTCAATGTTTGTATCGTCATGTTCCAAAAGAATCAGAAGTGTCAGGTGTGAATTATATTGTAACTGACAGTTTTACAAATGTCATCTGTTAGAATTGGGGGGCCAGTGCTGGCAAAATAATCCACTAAATATTTTTGAGACCTAGTGGGTGCTAGGCCCTGTGCCAGAAGTTAGGGAATGGGAGATGAATTAGACGGTATCCCTGTCTCTTGGAACAAGTGGTCCAGGGAAGAAGTAAGGCAAGTGCACAAAGAAAAAGAATGCAAGAAGGTCATGGTAGGTATTATCAGACAAACATTCAAAATGTTCAAAAATTTTGCTATGGGGTCCCAGGAAGGGTAAGAACAGTCACGCGTGTGGTAGTGGGGATCAGATAAGGCAAAACACTTGAAGGTCACTCATTTTCCAGACTTAGCCATGTCCTTCAAAGCTCAGTACACCTTTCTACCCTACACCTACTACTGTGGCATGGCTGTGAGAGATGACCAATAAACACTGACAGATCGATTGATCGATTGATTGATTGATACTCAATAAAAGGTAAAGAAACATACTCCAAACATATGCTGTAGCAGCCAGTTGGTAGAATTAGTGGATCCTGGAGACTTAAAGATGGATAAAAAGTTTGGCTACTGTAGTTGCAGACCCATAAATGCAAGTTCTGTACGTATTTATCATCTTTAGTTTTCTGGCCAAAGATTATTGAACCCAATCAAGAAAGGAGAAATATGCGTTTGTGCAGCCTACTCAGAAATGAAGGAGGTTGCATTTAGCAGCAGCTAAACTTTCTTTTCCGTCAGAATATGCTGAGAATTACTTCACAGATACCTCACCAAAAAATGGTTATGCGGTCTGTGAGGGGAGAAGATGGGCCCTGAATTGTGCTGGCTTGGTTTTATAAAGTAGATAGATAGCAATAAAAGTTTAGCCTTATGCGCAGGGCTGGCAGTCCAGAAGACCCCCCAGGATGTGCCAGGCCCTTAAGGACAGGGTTTTCTCACCCACCCCAAACACTGGCCCCCGGACTCTCCACAGTTGCTCCCCCATCAGCTGATCAGCTTTGACCTGCACACACTGTGCAGACAGCTCTCCCCTGGGATCCAGAGCCCCTGTTAGAAATGAGGCATGAGGAACTTTCAACGTGCACATTTTAGTTTATCACCTCTGCTTGCACATCCACAGGGCTCCTGGATGGAATGGGAACCCAGAACTCACTTGAGCTGCAGCTGGGGGAGGGGGGAAAGCCCATTCTATGGTGGGTGGTCTTTGGCATTAGGCTGCGGGACCAGAAATCAGAAACTTGGGGGACACAGTGACTTAACCCTTACCCTACCACTGCCTTTTACTCTGCCTCAATGAGAACCAGGGGAAGTTTAGCAATGAGAGTCTCATGATACGGCAGTTGACAGGAAAGAAAAAAACCTGTCTCTGACCCTGGATCTCAAAGTTTCCATTTGGAGTAAATTTTCAGAATGGAAAATTGATTATTTAAACTTCAATGAATTTTTTAAAAAAGAATGGACTTTTGTTGGTTCTGTCTCAGTGATTTTAATTAACTTTCAGAAGTCTACAATAATAACTGTTACCCATGATGCTGTTATAGATAAAATGTGATGGGCATAGGTAAAATTAAATGTTAATTGGCATAATTACCCAGCTAATATTTTAAGATTTGTTATCTATATGTCTCTTCTTTTACCTTATTGTACATTCTAGTTCAATATGAAGATTAAGAAAAAGAACTTTCTCTTCATCTGCACTGAGTTATTTTTCACTTTGAGTTTGCTAGTTATTAGTCAGAGATGATAATAATAATTTTTCTTAAAGTTCAGGCTGCAGCTGAGAATTTCCAAATTTCTGTGAGTCACCTCTGGAGCAGACAAGTCATTTATCCCCAAACCTCAGACTCAGACACTGTGCCAGGAAGGGGATCCAGGATTCCCCACCTTTAACACCAAACACCGGTACCATGACCTCCTTACCATGTGAGATGGCTATCCTTGGCTAGTCAGTGTGAGCTGCTGGGTCCCTTTAAGCAGGGCTCTGAGAGGGTTCTAATTTTCATGTTCCTCAAATGAGTAGCTTCCATGTTCCTACCTCAGCATCACTGGACACCTGATGCCCCCAACCTATGTCCTACTGCCCAACAGTGACAGACATTCATCAGCTGCACAGGAAAATATGTACAGGTTACTGTGCAGAAAATGCCCAGTGTAAGAGCTTAGACCATTAGGAGATCCAGCTTCTATTCCCTATTCCTCCAATAGCATTTGAATCATGGAATCTCAGTGTGGCTTAGTGCTAGGTCATTCAAATGTCAGTCATTTCTATTTTATTCTGCCCTATTATTAACTTTGTACTTTTCTTTAAATGATTTATTTTAATAAATAAATATACTTTTAAAAGAAAGCTTTATGTTCTACTGCAAAACAGAAATTTGTCTTGTTTGGTGTAAATTTTTAAAACGTCATAAGAATAAATATATTGGAGTTTCCAGCCAACACAGTAAAATGGCTATTGAAGTTCAGCCTCTGGGAGTAAAAAGGATTAAATATGGTGAACTGGAACTGCCTCACTACTTAAAACCCAGGTGCTGAGGTAGGTTCTTCACTACCATTTTATATAATGTATATCTTTTAAAAAGTTGCTGACTTACTGTCTGAGGTTTTGACTTAAAGAAACGTGTAAAGATAGATACACCTAAAGACTAGAACTTTAACCAAGCCACCAGCTGACTAGTGGATCTGATTAGTGAATGAAATAGCAATAGAAAGAGAGAAAAAAATAACTGATTAAAAATCTTGGAAATGAAAAATATGCTAGTGGAAGTTATAAAACAACTTAATAACATAAAAGTCAGGGCCAGAGACCATCAGAGAGAGTATTATTAAAGGGAAACATACTAATGAGGAATTCAGCAGAACACAGCACAGACAAAAAAGGTGAAGAAGAGGTAGAAAAGGAGGAAACAAAACAAAAGAAGAAAGGAAGCTCACATGAAGGATAGAGACCCTTCAACAAACTTTTTATAAGTTCCAGTAGAAAAGAATGGAAAGAATAATGGAGAAGCACTATATGAAGAGTTAATACTTACAAATTTTAGCAAGACAACCTAAGATCAAAAGTATATTGTAGAGCACCCCAGATCTTGGTTTCTAATACCATTCTCCAATAAAAGGACCCAGGGGTCCTCAGAGAAATTGCTGATTCTAAGACTGGAGCAGGAAAGATACAAAATGAGCATGGAGTATCTTGGAGTTCAAGAAAGTAAGAAAATAATCAAACAACAACCAAAAAAAACCACGTTGGTGGAGGTATGTCAAAGGGATACACAGGGCACCAACTGAAAGAGCTGCTCCCAAGGACCAAAGTTGGAACAGCTCAAACAACAAAATAAAAAGTATTGGTTTATAACCCAAAGTATAAAAATACCTGTGAGTCCATATTAATATGAACAAATTATTGAATAAATAAACCAATGGGGGAGAATAGACAAATCTCCCATGCAGAAGAATTCCAAATAATTTATGTAGATACTTTGCCCCGAGGAGGTGGAGCATAACTCTTTACTTAAGTGTGGGCGGCACATAGTGACTTCCTTCCAAACAGAACAGTGTGGAAGGGAAGGGGGAAGAAAGAGTAACTTTACAGTGGAGAAACCTGCAAACACTTTCTCAAGTCAGGTGGTCAAGGTTAATATCAACAGTGATAAGTCATGTTGATAGTATGTACCCTTGACATGATATAATGAGAATGGCACTTTATCTGTGTGATCTTCTTCCAAAAAACACATTACTCCAGGCTAATTATGAGGCAAACATCAGACAAATCCCTTTTGAGGTCCGTTCTTTAAAACTGTCAAAGTTATAAAAAATGAGATGAGCCTGAGAGATTGTCACAACCAAAAGAAACCTAAGGAGACATTTGACTAAACATAATGTGGTATCCTGGAAGAGAGAGAAAAGGACAAGGGGGGAAGTTTGAGAAAATCTGAATAAAGTATGGATTTTAGTTAATGCTAATAATATATCAATATTGGTTCATTGTTGGGGACAAATGAACCATAACAATGTAAGAATTCATAATAGGGAAGACTTGGTATGGGATATATGGGAACTCTCTATATCATGTTCTCAATAGCTCTGTAAATAAAATGCTGTTCTAAAATTTTAAGTTTTTTTTTTAAGTGTTAGTGACCAAGTGCAAGGATAAATAAGGGAATAAAACTTGTAGAACATCAAGGATAATGAGACCATCGTAACAGCAACCAGAGTAAAAAGACAGATTATCTATGACTATAAGTGAGTTACAGTGAAACTTACTTTAATCAGCAGTACTAATAGAAGCCACACAACTATGGAGATAAATCTTAAAAGTGCTGGTGGAAAACAAAATAACAGTCAACTTAAAATTTTATACCCACATAAACTATTATCAGATAAATGATAAAATTAAGCCGTTTTCAACATAATGTTTACTATTTACATAACTTAAAGAACAACTAAAAGGTGCATTTCATAAAAGACAATTTTGAAGACAAATTTAGTTGGAGGACCTGCACTCCCAGATATCAAGACTTATAAAACTGCACTATGTTAAAAAAGAAAAAAACAGTAGTATTAGTAGAAAGATAGGCAAACAGACCAGTGGAACAGAATGGGATCTAAAAACAGATTCACATACATGTGGTCACCTGAATTATGACAAAGACATCACTGCAATATAATGGGAAAATGATAGTCTTCAATCAGTGGTACTAGATCAATTAGTTATCATATGTCAAAAAGGAGCCTTGACCCTGCTTCACACCATATACAAAGATCAATTCAAAATGGATCATAGAACTAAACGTGAAAGGTAAGACAATAAAGATAACAAGCAATTTTTTAATGAACTTGGGGTAGGCACAGAATTCTTATATAACCCATAAAAACACTAACCACAAAGGAAAGTATTGATTATTTAAACTCTGTTAAAATGGAAAACTTGGGAATTCCCTGGTAGTCCAGTGGTTAGGACTCCGAGCTTCCACTGCAGGGAGCGTGGGTTTGATTCCTGATCAAGGAACTAAGATCCTGCATGTCAGGTGGCAATTAAAAAAATTAAAAACAAAATTTAAAAAAGGAAAACTTGTGTTTATCAAGGACACTTTAAGAGAATGAAAAGATGGGCCACAAAGTGGGAGAAGATATTTGTCATATATATATCTAACAAAACACTTGTAACTAATATATGTTACTTTCTAGTGGAAAATCACTCCACTAGAGTGATTTTCCACTAGAAAACCACTCATTACAATAAAGTTTAATGAGCACTAAACAAGGGAAGTTCCAGGGTACTTTGGGAATCAGTAGTCTAATTAATTCCTGGCATGACAAATCCCTTCTAAATCCTATTATGTTTATATGTTAGACAGAGTAGGGCACAGTTTGGGTGATCAATGAGCATTCCACATATCCACCTCATGAGAGAAGCAATCTCTAGTTGTTTCTTATTCAGTGGTTGTCATAGCCAGCTACCTCGGCCAAAGATTGGACGAGGACCTGCCAAAAGTAGCTATCTTATGCAGTGGTTGTCATGCCTCTGGTACCCTGAGGGAGAGAAAAAGAGGGAGATGGGGCTGAGGATTCAAGTAGGAATAATCTAGAAAAAGAGAATTAAAGGAAATCCACCAAAATGCCACTTCAAGATAATTTGATTGGTTAAATAAACTCCTTCCAGATAGAAGGAGTTAGGTAATGTTATTTTCTTTTTGTATTTTTATATTTTCCACATTTTCTACAGTGGATAATGTGCTGCATTTGTATTTTACAAATCTTCTGTAGTTGATAATGTTTTGCATGTGTAGGTTTCAAAATTGCAGACCACTTGTACAATGACAGCAACTTGTAGAAAAGATAAACTAACCAGTTAAACAGATTTAGGAGCTTTCTAACTAGAGGAACCAAAATACTATATCCTGCTTTTTTTTTTTAACTGTGGTAAATCCGCATAGTATAAAATGTACCATCTTAACCATCTTCGTACAGTTCAGTGGCATTACATATACATATTCACATTGTTGTGCAACCATCACCACTTTCCAAGTCCAGAACATTTTTCATCTCCCAAAACTGAAACTCCATACCCATTTACTCCCCATTCCCCTTCCCCTAGCCCCTGACATCCGTCATTCTATTTTCTGTCTCTGAATTTTACTAATCTATACCTCATGTAAGTGGTACCTCATACAATATTCATCCTTTTGTGACTGGCTTATTTCATTTAGCATAATGCCTTTAATGTTTATCCACATTGTAGCATGTGTCTGAATTTCCTTCCTTTTTAAAGCTGAATAATGTTTGATCGTATACGTATACTATATTGTGTTTACCCACTCATCCTTCAATGAACACTTGGGTTGCTTCTACCTCTTGTTTATTGTGAATAATGCTTCTATGAACATGGGGGTACAAATACCTCTTTGAGTTTCTGCTTTCAGGTCTTTTGGATATATACCCAGAAGTGGAATTGCTGGACCATAACATAATTCTATACTTAATTTTTCGAGAAACTGCCATACCATTTTCCACATTCTCACCAACACTTGTTATTTTTGTTTTGTTTGATAATAGCCACCATAATGGGTGTGAGACAATATCTCCTTGTAGTTTTGATTTGCATTTCCCTGATGATTAGTGATGTTGAGCATCCCTTCATGTGCTTATTGACCATTTGTATACCTGCTTTGGAGAAACGTCTGTTCAAGTTCTTTACCCATTATTTTTTTCTGTGTGTGTTGAGCTATATAGTTTTTTAAAAATATATTCTGGATATAAACCTATTATCAGATATATTATTTGCAAATGTTTTCTTCCATTTGGTGGGTTGTCTTTTCATTCTGTTGATTGTGTTACATCCCATTTTTTTGTTTGTTTGTTTGTTTGTTTGTTTGTTTTGCGGTACGCGGGCCTCTCACTGTTGTGGCCTCTCCTGTTGTGGAGCACAGGCTCCGGACGCGCAGGCTCAGCGGCCATGGCTCACGGGCCCAGCCGCTCCGTGGCATGTGGGATCCTCCCGGACCAGGGCACGAACCTGTGTCCCCTGCACTGGCAGGCGGACTCTCAACCACTGTGCCACCAGGGAAGCCCTACATCCCATTTTTAATTAAATATTTTCATGATGGGTTGGGGTATGAAGGGAACTGTAATTTGTTGTTCCAGGCCAGCAATCTATGCTGGGCCCACTGAAACAGGGATGGCCTCAGTGTGTGTGACCAAGCATTCAGAGGGCTAGATCTGATACTTATGATTTTTGGTATGAAGGAATATAGCAGAAGTAAGTAAATCTCAGACTAGTCTTTGGCATCTCTCTCTGTCTGACCCCTCATCCAAACAGCATGCCAAGCCCTCCCTATTCTTCCTTCTCCAGTATGGTTGCATCTATCCTTCCTTTCCATTGTTCTACTGCCACCCTCATTCAGACTTCTACAATTCTGCTGTAGATTTCCAAAGAGCTTGCTGTTGTTTAGAATGCCATTGTGAAAAACATAGACTTTAAACTAAATGTTCCATGTTCCAACAAATTTGAGAAATGCTGGGTTAATAAAACTTAAACACATTTTTCTTGCAGGACTTCTCAGAGCATATACTATGCAAGGAGTATTGCAAATCTTCAAGAAGAGATTTAGTGTGAAAGTATTCTAAGATTATTTAGCTGCTGAACACATTTAGGGAGGTGGGTAGGGAAAGCACTATAAGCTTTGAATAGGACCTAGAAAAATTCTAATATATGGCAATCACTTCCTAAATGGTCTCTCTGCCTCCAGTCTCATTGTCCCTCAACCTTCTGATCCCATCACAGTTGAATTAATCTACATAAGGTGTCACCCAGAGGTATTTCCTCTGGGCTACCAAAAGAAGGACATCAGAGCTTTAGGCCCAACTTATCTTTCTAGACTTTTGCTGACTGTGCCTCACACAGACCTTACACTTCCAACAAACTAGACTGAATGTTCTACCCAGAGTAGGTGCAGCCTTTCCCACCTTTTTATAAAACCCCCCTCATGCCATCCCCTGTCAAAACCTTGCTATCCACTGGGTCTCCTTTTTGACCTTCTCTCCTCTCTCCAGGCAGAGGGAGTCTCTCCTTCATGCATATTCCCCAACACTTTCCATGGTATCAGACCATCATTATCTGTATGTTGCATTATTCCTCCTATTGGATTTTACTTTATTTTGAGGGAAGGAGACTGTGCCTTCTCCATCTCTGAATTCTTTGTCTTTCCTAATATTTACTTAGGGTTTATTTCCTCTGTCTTCTAGAAAACTTTTCAAAATCACACAAGCAAAAAAAAAAAAAAATGAGTACATGCTTGTAAAAATTCAAATACCACCAATATATGTGGAAGAAAAACATAAAAACCATCCTCTACTCTTACCCTCTCTTTCTAGCTCTTCTAATGGGAAACTTCCATTAATAGTTGACGGTGTATGTTTCAAACCCATATTTACATTTAAATATATATTTAAATATAAATACTTTTAAATTTTATTTTATACATTTATTTTTTTTTATCTTTTTGCCGTACGTGGGTCTCTCACTGTTGTGGCCTCTCCCTTTGCGGAGCACAGGCTCCGGACGCACAGGCTCAGCGGCCATGGCTCACGGGCCCAGCCGCTCCACGGCATGTGGGATCTTCCCGGACCGGGGCACGAACCCGTGTCCCCTGCATCGGCAGGTGGACTCTCAACCACTGCACCACCAGGGAAGCCCAATACAAATACTTTTTGAATGTAATTTAGTCTATTAGAACACAGATGAGATTATAGTATTCCCACTCTGCTATGACTTGCATTTTTCACTTTACAGTAGGTCTTGGAGATCTTCCTGTGTCATCACATATAGAACTAGCTCATAGTTTTAATGGCTTCACAACATTCCATTTATGGAGGTACTGTACTAAATTTAACCATTCCCTTTGGAAATTCAGTTTGCTTATTTTTCATAATTAAAATTAATGCTGTAATCAACATCCTTGTGCATATATCTATATAATATATCTATTATATGAGTGATCTGATCTGTAAAATAAGAGTAGAAAGTTGGACAAATGCTAAGAACATATGAAGTTTTGATGCTGACAAATTGTCCACTAAAAAACCAGTACTCACGATAAGCATGTGTTGAATAAATACATTTCACATTATAATTCTCTAAAGGAATTATCTCTCTGGTCCAGTGCCCAGCACAAGACCACATACAAATAGATAGTGAACATACATTCCTGTTTAGCCACAGTGGTAACCAGTTTTACAAATTCTTATCAGTTGAATACAGGATGGGTAGTAGCTAATGTGAAAGCAATCTAAGGGTCTTAGTTGATTACAAGCTTAACACAAGGCAAGATAAAGCAGCATCTTAAAAACAACAACTCTGGTTACATAAACAGAAGGGTAATTAATTTCCAGATCACAGGATCAAATCATTAATTTAATTCCACAAGCATCCATCCCCTAGACTTGTACAAGTCAGACTATATGTATTTCAATTTGGAGCACTGGTCATAACACAGTCACTGGCAACCTGGGGTTTACTCAGGATCATAAAAGCTCTAGTGCCAGTCACATGAGGCAGAGGCAAAAAACTGAGACCTTTAGCCTAGAGAAGAGAAGACTTGGGAGGCCCATGATAGGCGTCTTAAACAACTTGAAAGGCTGACATGAGGGAAGAGGAAGCAGACATGCTCTATGAACCAGCACTGATGGGTGGACTTGTCAAGCAGAGAGATTTCAACTCAGTGTGAGCTGACCACTTTCTAACCACTGAGGTCATTCAACAATGAAACGAGGTGCCTCATGAGGTAATGAGGTTCCCATCACCGAAGAGCTTACAGAAGAGGGGTGTGGACTTTTCAGGATCTTGCAAAGACTATCCTGAAGAGTGAGGCATCTCCAGGTGTCCTGTAAGCATGGACAGAAACCAGCTTCCTCGGGGCAAAGGTATGAGTTCTTGCTCTGCTTTCCAATTATTCCAGCACCTCAATCTGTAGTACCCTGAAAAATTCTCTCCTAACATTCTGACTGCTGGAGGGAAAAGACTCAGAATGACAGAATTCAAGGACGAAGGAAGCTCTGAGAAACTGAAGGGAGAGTTACAAAGAAGATAAAACAAATAATACTGATAACAGGCATTGTCTTTGCAAGATTCTCTTATCTCCCTGTTCTCTGCCTCTTCACAGCTTTCATGATCCCCCATAACTCCCTCTTCCACCTTCTCCCAGGACTTTCCTGTCCAAAAGGAAAAGGTCTGATAGTTCACCTTAAGTTAGGGGTGACAAACAGGGTCCATCTCAAGAGCTAATTCCAATCAATTGGTAGTGCCTGCCTAAAGCCCTGAAGTGAGAGAGATTCTGGTGATGCATCTGGATTCAACAGGAAAGAGCACAGCAATTGATTAGTAGTGTCTGCCCTGAACTTAGTGGGGTGAGTAATGGAGCTCATGCCATAGAGATGATAAGCTTGCACTAAGATGTCAGTAGTTGCAAATCCCTGGGAAGGAATGAGATATTATTTTTATAAAAGATCTGTGGGAAGAGGGCAATGCTTAAAAAAAAAAAAGAGGGGGCTTAAATCAGAGGAGAATACAAACACAGTAACATTTTAGTGAGGCCACATCTGAGGGCAAAGAAGTAATTCCTGGTACCCCTATAATCCTACCACAGAGGTAGCCTCCAGTTCTGTTCCCTGTTGGGCAGACTCTAAAGGCCAGAGAGAGAAGGTGGACATCAACATCTGCTGCATCAAGTGTTTACAACGTAAGGTCCAGGAGTAAGGGCGAATGGATTTTTGCCTAGAGATGACCATGCTCGTTTTTCCCTTCCATCTTCTATTCCAAGACCCAAATCGAGGAAGAGTGGAGAAATGATTTCCCAAATTCTACACATTTTCCTCCTGCCTTCGGGTCCATGGCTGCTTATCCCTGATCCTATGAGTGTCCTTTCAAGTGTCCCTGCTGCTCCCGGGCCAGACTCAGGTAACTCTGCCCACTCCCTGAGCCTCCCACCCACCTCTCAGAGGTCTGTTCCAAGTCTTAACGGTGATTTCAGTAGTTGCTCGCTCCCTGCCTGCAGCCCACACTTACCTCCACAACGAAAATGCTTTCATTCTTCTGCCCCCATCACCTTTCAAGTTGTCGGTCCCCAGAGGGCCACAAAGGGCTCTGTTCTCCTCCTGGTGTCTCCTCAGCGTGGACTCAAGACTGCCCCAGGGCATGGGTTGGGGTTGGTGGAGGGTGGGTGATGAGACACTCAGGGCCTCTACATACACCTTTCACTGCATGCTGAGGAAACTGAGGCCCAGAGAGGAAAGGAGGCTCCCTCAAGGTGACACGGAGTCAGTGGTGGAGGTGGGACTGGAACCGAAGTTTCTTTGCATGGTGTCCAGTCTCTTCACCCCATGAGCCTCTGTGTGGTAGCTCAGGCTGGGTTACTTGAGTTGGTTTACACTTTATACCTTTAAAAACAAAGCTCGGGCTTCCCTGGTGGCGCGGTGGTTGAGAGTCCACCTGCCGATGCAGGGGACACGGGTTCATGCCCTGGTCCGGGAAGACCCACATGCCGTGGAGCAGCTGGGCCCGTGAGCCATGGCTGCTGAGCCTGCGCGTCCGGAGCCTGTGCTCCGCAACGGGAGAGGCCACAACAGTGAGAGACCCGCACACCGCAAAACAAAACAAAACAAAACAAGAAACAAAAAAACCCAAAGTTCCCTCTCCTCTTCCTCTCTCTGCTTCCCTCCTTCTTGTCCCTCTTTCTGGCTCTCCCCCACTTTTCCCTGTCTCTCATCTCCATCTCTCTTCCTGTTCTCTCTGCCTCAGTCTCCTCTCCTCTTCTCTTCTCCTCACCCCTTCCCTTCCCTTTCTTCCTTCTCTCCCTCCTTCCCTCCATTCTCTCTCTCTCTCCCCCCTGCCTCCCTCCCTCTGAAAGGATGGAGGAGGACTGCTTTCTGGTACAAGCTGTGTGTCCTCCACAGGCTGGGGAGGGAGCGTTGAGGAGGGCCAGAGGAAGAAGACTGAGGTACCTGCCCCCACCTCGGTTAACGGGGTCACATTCCTCCAAACTCCATTCTCCAGCCCCGCAACCTGGGTAGTCTGCCTATTTTCTTTTGAAGGGGTGCAATTTTATTTTCCTTCATTTTTTTTCCTTGACTGGATAGAGGAGCAGTCATATCAAGTAAAGGAGGGGTGATTTGCTGCTAATTGAAGTGTTTCCCCTCTTGGATTTCTGGGGGAGCGAGGAGAGGGGTCACCAAGAGAGAGGGTGGAAGTCACCTGGAAAGGGAGCACCTGCTGAAATGCCGATGCTATCTGATGAAGCAGATCGGTGTGTTCTGCTTCAAACGTGGTTAACAATGAGAGAAGAGTAGGAGTGCGGGTTTTGCAACCAGATACCTGGATAATGTGTAATAAATAAGGAACACAGATAAGATGGCCTTTTATTATTTTTCTAATCTATGCTGTCAGGTTTCACTTATGAAATGGAGGAGAGACAAAGCAGACCTATTTCTCTATGGGGTCCCCGGCATGTCCTCTCAGGTGGGCCTGGGGTACTCCTCCCCCTGAAGATTCACATTTTAGACTAGACTGGGTCACTGGGGTGTTGAGAGAGAAACTTCCCCAAACCCACAAGTGTTGGTCTCCTGGAAAGAACACCTGAGGACGAGTTAGGAGATGGCAGTTCCTCTCCCTAGCACAGCTCTCCTATTCTGTGTGATCCTGAATAAGCCATTTAACTTTCCAATGTCTGGATTTTCTCATATCTGAACTGAAGGAATTGAACTAGATAAGTGGTTTTCAAGTAATACGCCACACATCCCCAGGACTCACTACAAATGTGTTTCAGAGCTTCTCCACACAGAAAAGTAGTGCAAACGACAAAGATTGAGACTGCCAGAGAAATCTGTCCATTGCTTTTATTTGTTTAATGCATTAGGGTTTCAGGTAAGATTTAGTTTGAAAAAAAGAGTTCTCCTAAAGTATGAAAATCACTAAAATAGGGAATTCCCTGGCTGTGCAGTGGTTAGGACCCATCACTTTCACTGCCGCAGTTCTGGGTTCGATCCCTGGTCAGGGAACTAGGATCCCACAAGCTGTGTGAAGCGGCCAAAAAAAAAAAAAAAAACCAAATCACTAAAATGAATTATTCTGCTCCTTAGACAAAGGCTGCAGGGAGGGGTCTAGATCTGGTGTATAAGATTGTCCTCTGAGAGTGAAAAGATAAGCCAGCCCCAAATGGTTGAGAGCAGAATTACACAGTCGTGTCAAATACACCAGCCTGCTCTCTGACCCACAACACTTAACTCTCACCTGACTGAACATATCCACAGACAGGATGTGCTGGTCAGAAGAAAGATCTATCACATAAGCAAGACCTGAAAAAGGATGCTGGTGGTTGCCAACGAAGCACTGCCCAGGGTGCCTGAGCCCCCAGTTCTAATGATATGTGTACGTGTGTGTGCATGCGTGCATGCATGTCCGTGTGTCTAAGAATTCATAAGGCTATCTTTGTCTGATGTTTTTACACTAGGGATGGCTCAAGTATAGCGCACGTGTCACTTCCTCCTGATCCTGTGCCCATGGCAGACATGACTAATCAACTGTTGCTTTCCCACCAAGTCTAAATGTGGCCTTATACTCCTTCTCAACACCCCAGACAGTCCTTAACAATCAGTAAGAGTTTCATGAAATGAAATCTATCTTTCATCCCTGCATTTAAACATTTGAATCATGTAAGTAACTCCTTTTGTTTAGATCTCTGACTCACCAAGAAACCTTTTGATTATAACATAGTTTCCCATGGAATTAACAGATACCAAATGGGCTTTTCAGAAGACAGGAGTGCTAGTCCTCTTGAAAGTTATATTCTTCACTAGATTTATAATAAGTCTTATTAATTCAGTCATTGACAATCTTTTCTCTAAAGCAAATTATCTTTCTTTCAGTATGATGACAAATTAGGTGTCTTGATACCTTAAGGTCTGAAGACCAGACCGTGGACTCTGGCAGATCCACCAAGATAATGTACTTCAGTGGAGCACTATCTGGACCACCAACCTTCTCCAGATAACTTACTCATCAACTCGGTACAATATAATAACATGTGTCATTTTTCCTTTCAAATCTATGTGATGAGTCCTACAGTAACTTCAAACTGAGGATTCTATGACTTAGATATTTGCCATTGCAGAGGTCAGAGAACAGCAGAGTGGATATTTAGTATTCGTTAGAATATGTCTGTCCAGCTTGATGGAAAAGGGGTGAGAGTATGGAATTCTAGAAAAAAACCCATTCCCCTCCTGCAGCCCTTGTCTGTCAGACCATGTTCAAACTCTAAATCAAAATTCCTACACACCAGCAGCCACAGGGCATCTGGCCATGAATGTCTTCTTTCCTTGCCTGGTTTCTGAGATCATCTCAGAGTCATCATTAGAAAATAAGAACTAAATGCTTACCAAGTGAGGCCCTTTCAGAATATACCATAGATTGCCAGACGACCACTTGTCCTTCAATCACAGTTTTCCCACTTGGCTTTGTTTCTTGAGTCAGTTAGTCAGAGAACCACACTAAGGCCAAGGTTGGCTCAGTCTCCAGTGCAAATGAGTTCTGTAGCCATAGCCTGCACCCAAGGGGCTTAAACGAAAGGGTACACAATGCCATTCCTTCTCTTGGAAAATTAACTCAGACTTGGGTCCTGCCTACAGCAGGTCTCATATTTTTGCACAGAAAATCAGCTCCAAAGCATATAAGCTTCCCTTGTGGAAACGCCTAAATGTTCCTGAGATTTATACTCGAACAATGAAACTATCCCATCTGCTATGGGCTGAATTTCTGCCGCCTGCCCCCCACCCCCTGTCAATTCATATATATTGAAGTCCTCACCCACAGCACCTCAGAATGAGACTGTATTTGCAGAAAAGTGTGATTAAGTTAAAAAGAGGCCGTAGGGGTGGGCTCTACTCCAATCTGACTGGGGTCTTTATGAGAAGACAGAATATGGACATACAGAGAGACATCAGGATACATGTGCATAGAGGAAAGACCATGCGAGGGTTCAGGGGGAAGATACCATATGCAAACCAAGAAGAGAAGCCCAGGAGAAATCAAGCCTGCCAACAACTTCATTTTGGACTTCTAGCCTCCAGAACTGTGTGAAAATGAATTTCTTTTGTTTAAACTATCTGCTATGTGGTTATAGCAGGCATTAGAAAACTAATATACTATTTGATTCTCTTTCTTTTTGAGGTGGGTTATACCAACCCTACAAAAAGTCTTGGCTCTCCAGATCCCCAGGAATGCCTTTTGATGCTCTGAGCAACACAGAGCATGCTCAGGTTTGACTTTGCTTTTTAGGTGTAGACATAATGGATTGAAAACCTTAAATTTTCTGTTCAGCTACCACCATCTTCCATCCTCTCCCCTACCTACATCCCTCTCGGAGGATGATAAGTTGAGAACCCAGCACTTTATAGAAATGACAATTTAGAGTTCATCTGCTCATCATACAGTGACCAGAACAAACTGAACTCTGCTCCAAGCAAGGGTCATGCTACCGCCAATGTAGCTTTGTTTGAGTTCTTACAAAGATTTCATCCCTAAAAAAATGGAATATCTTGAGAAAAGAAGCGAGCATCTGACATACATCAAGGAGGTCTATCATCTTGAGATGAAGGATCTAAATTTTGGAGGGAGGACTAGAGGAGAGGTTAGAGACCACATCTTGCCCCCCTTTGTATCCTTGACTCTCATGCTCTGTGACTAGCGTAAGACTTGGCATGAGAAGACAACTTTTTATTTTAGTGCAGCGGGTGAAGGAGAACAACAACTCCAAGGGATTCTGGAGGAACGGTGATGTCTGTTACAAGTGTGGATAGAATGGTTATTTCAATCAAGCTGCATGGTAGCACACCCACAGTGACGTTCTGGAAGTAGAATCCAACTTTACCCTTGAAAATATCTCAGGGAGACACCCCCTGGGGGCCAGCAGACTCCCTCTCAGTAAGTCCAACCCAGCCAGTTTTTCCATCTAATGTTGGAAAGATGTGCTACTTTTTCAGCTGAGCACAGATAAATTATTTAGCTTATGTCTAGGGGCTGTGCTGGATGAAAAATACCTATCTCGTAAAATCAAACCCAGGCAGGGAGGACTGTAGCTACTGCAGGACCAAGAGCTGCAACCCCAGTTCTCCTAACCACACAGGAACCACGTTGCCTTCCTTCTTCTCAAGGCAGTTCCATTCTTTGCCTCAGTCACATTTCACCTTTGCAAGATTTCCTGCAGAACCTCTGTAGACTCAGCCTTTCCCCTTTCTGTGGTCCCCATTACTCATACTTTTAGATTCTGTTTCTGGTACATCTTCATCAAAGTATTTAAAAATATTTCCACATAATCTGAGCACGTAGAGTCATATGTATTACCAAAGCAGTGTATGAATTTGGAAGTATAAAGGAAAGAGAACTAGACAGGAGTCAGAACACCTGGATTCCAACGTGTGTGCCCAGAGTCCAGGTAAGAAACCCATGATATATTCATTGACTTAAAGAAAAAGAGACTCTGTGCAAAGACATTGGCAGGGTTAAGGGGAGCCAGCAAAATCTGAGGAAGCACTCTGATGTGAGCGACAACTGGAAGCCTTATCACCCCTGGGTCTGAAAAGACAAGGGGAGGAAATGGTTACTAGAATTGGAGAGAAGGCAGCCAACAAGAGCCTTCCATGGAAGAATGTAACCCTATCCAGTAGCCCAATACGGAGATCGTTGAGGGAATAAATGCCCCAGCCTCGCCTCCCCTCCCCCTCTCACCTCTTGCCCCTGCTTCCCACCCCAGAACCACAGGGGAAAGCCAGAGGCAAGAGGGAGTTCACAGAGCAGGGTGGAGAAGCGGGAGAAGCAAATCTTGGGGGAAAAGGAAATATCCAGCCCGGGATGTGAGTTCAGCCCCATTAGATGAGTCTCCTTACTCTCGGATCCTCATAATATTTAATAGTAAAAATTAATGGGTTGATTATTAGACAGTCTCTGTGTTCCCTCTCTGTATAACACCCAATGATGCTATGAGTCTAGATAAAATAATGATCACATATTTATATTTTAGAGTTCCAAAGGCGGATGGTCTCAATAGACCAGGGTACAGCGGCTGCTATAAAATACTTCTTGAAGCAGTATGTGGAATTAGAAATCCATGGCTTTGTGACATAATTCAATGCTAAATAAATTTCTAAGAAAAACAAGCTATTACTATTCATCATTTCTTAGTTTTAAGAAATGTTACCTTAGGCAGCCCTGTTTATGCAACATACTAAGGTATGTCCTGGGAAATTACTCAGTTCTCTTTTATGGTGAGGCCTCTGCTTGGCCCTTGGTCTCTAAAAGATCTCAGTTACCTTAACTGACCTCTGTGGGGCTTCTTTTAATCAGCTGTAAAAAAGATATAATTTACCTGAAGCCATCAATTTTGCTGTGGGAGTCAGGAGGCAACCCTTTCCAAAAAGTGTTAGCACCCAGAGATGGTGGAACTTTAAGAGAGATCCTAAGACACCTCGGCATCTCCCAAGCAAGGGTCCTTCGTGGATGGCCTAATGCTGGAGATGGGGAATGACCATCACAGCTTGTCAGGTTTATTTCTTTCTTTCAGCCAATCTGTACTGAGTTGGTGCCGGCCCTGTTCTAGACATCCAGGAACAGCTGTGAACAAAACAAAGCCCCTGTTTCTGAAGTGAGAAGAATCATGTAAAAACACATACATACAAAACACATAGATATGTAAGATACATTTATATAATGATAAGTGTAATGAAGAACATACTACAGGATAATGGGATACAATGACGGGGGTAGGGGGTGGGGTGGACTGGGGGTGGCACTTGAGACTGTATACACAGCCTTGGGAGGAAGTTGACTTTTTTTTTTTTTTTTTTGGCTGCGTTGGGTCTTCATTGCTGCGTGCAGGCTTTCTCTAGTTGTGGCGAGCGGGGGTTACTCTTTGTTGTAGCACACGGGCTTAGTTGCTCTGCGGCATGTGGGATCTTCCCGGACCAGGGATCGAACTCATGTCCCCTGCATTGGCAGGTGGATTCTTAACCACTGCGCCACCACTGCGCCACTCAAGCCCCAGGAGGTTGAGTTTTGATAAAAACTTTTATTTCAACTATTTTGTTCCTTTTTTTGCATAAATATAAAAATGTTCCAAAACTTTCAAGATCTTAGAAGAATCAATCTGAAAGAATTCATTAATTCTTCTAAGAATCAATGACTGAAAGAAACAATCAGTGACATTCATTTTAAAGGATTAAGAAAAAGTCCAAGAACTACAAAAGATGAAGCAGCCTAAGCTGAATAATTTATTACAACAACTTGTAAGTGTTCATGTAAAATGTCTTATAAAGGTTTCATTGCTGGGTCTGTGGGCACCCAGGGGTGAGGGGTGGGGGCAGGGAAGCAAGGGGCCAGACATCTCTCAGGAAAAGAAAAACAGCGTGAGGATGTTGAGGGAGAAAGAGGAAGAAAGAGGGAGAAGCTGTCTCCGGTGGGCACTGAGGCAGGTATTGGTCCATGTTATGTAAATCTGAAGCTATGCACATATTTCTAAGTGTGGAGTAGTTATCAGGCAAAACAGATTCTTGTCATATGGGATGATGATTACAGTGGCTGTATCTGCTGTTGCCTGTAGTTCAGAGATATCTGAGGTATGCTTAATATTATTTTATCTGCTTGATTTTAGCATCAAAATGATTGTAAAGGTGGGGTCAACAAGGAAAGAGAAACATTTAATGAGGTTTGCAAAAGGAAAGCTCTTGTGTAAAATAAAGTATCAATCCACACAAAATATTTTGCTTCTTATGTGGTAGTGAGATAAATGTTGAGGCCAAATCGGCTATCTTTTTGCACTTTCAATTTAAGGAAATGGCCCTTGTCTGTCAGATCTGGAGCTACCATGACTCAATGATAAATAGCTCAGAAAAGAAGCAGTAATTCCATACAATACTACAGAACAGAGTCATGGCTGCAGATCTTTAAACTGCATCTCCTTTTTTTTTTTGAATTTTATTTTATTTATTTTTTTATACAGCAGGTTCTGATTAGTTATCTATTTTATACATATTGGTGTATAGATGTCAATCCTAATCTCCCAATTCATCCTACCACCACCACACCCCTGCCGCCACTTTCCCTCCTTGGTGTCCATGCATTTGTTCTCTACACCTGTGTCTCTATATCTGCCCTGAAAACCAGTTCATCTGTACTATTTTTCTAGGTTCCACATATATGCGTTAATATACAATATTTGTTTTCTCTTTCTGACTTACTTCACTCTGTACGACAGTCTCTAGATCCATCCATGTCTCAACAAATTACCCAATTTCGTTCCTTTTTATGGCTGAGTAGTATTCCATTGTATATATGTACCACATCTTCTTTATCCATTCGTCTGTCGATGGGCATTTAGGTTGCTTCCATGAGCTGGGTATAGTAAATAGTGCTGCAATGAACATTGGGGTGCGTGTGTCTTTTTGAATTATGGTTTTCTCTGGGTATATGCCCAGTAGTGGGATTGCTGGGTCCTATGGTAACTCTATTTTTAGTTTTTTAGGGAACCTACATACTGTTCTCCACAGTGGCTATATCAATTTACATTGCCACCAACAGTACAAGAGGGTTCCTTTATCTCCACACCCTCTCCAGCATTTGTTGTTTGTAGATTTTCTGATGATGCCCATTCTAACTGGTGTGAGGTGATACCTCACAAAATTAAAATTTTTTTTTTTTTTTTGCGGTACGCGGGCCTCTCACTGTTGTGGCCTCTCCCGCTGCGGAGCACAGGCTCTGGACACGCAGGTTCAGCGGCCATGGCTCATGGGCCCAGCCGCTCTGTGGCATGTGGGATCTTCCCGGACTGGGGCATGAACCCGCGTCCCCTGCATCGGCAGGTGGACTCTCAACCACTGCCACCAGGGAAGCCCAAAATTATAATATTTTGATTTGCATTTCTCTAATAATTAGTGATGTTGAGCAGCTTTTCATATGCTTCTTGGCCTACTGTATGTCTTCTTTGGAGAAATGTCTATTTAGGTCTTCTGCCCATTTTGGGATTGGGTTGTTTGTTTTTTTAATATTGAGCTGCATGAGCTGTTTATATATTTTGGTCATTAATCCTTTGTCCATTGATTCATTTGCAAATATTTTCTCCCATTCTGAGGATTGTCTTTTCGTCTTGTTTGTAGTTTCCTTTGCTTTGCAAAAGCTTTTCAGTTTCATTAGGTCCCATTTGTTTATTTTTGTTTTTATTTCCATTTCTCTAGGAGGTGGGTCAAAAAGGATCTTGCTGTGATTTATGTCATAGAGTGTTCTGCCTTTGTTTTCCTCTAAGAGTTTTATAGTGTCCGGTCTTACATTTCAGTCTCTAATCCATTTTGAGTTTATTTTGTGTCTGGTGTTAGGGAGTGTTCTAATTTCATTCTTTTACATGTAGCTGTCCAGTTTTCCCAGCGCCACTTATTGAAGAGACTGTCTTTTCTCCGCTGTATATCCTTGCCTCCTTTGTCATAGATTAGTTGACCATAGGTGCGTGGGTTTATCTCTGGGCTTTCTATCCTGTTCCATTGATCTATATTTCTGCTTTTGTGCCAGTACCATATTGTCTGGATTACTGTAGCTTTGTAGTATATTCTGAAGTCAGGGAGTCTGATTCCTCTAGCTCTGTTTTTTTCCCTCCAGATGGCTTCGGCTATTCGGGGTCTTTTGTGTCTCCATACATATTTTAAGAATTTTTGTTCTAGTTCTGTAAAAATGCCACTAGTAATTTGATAGGGATTGCATTGAATCCATAGATTACTTTGTGTAGTATAGTCATTTTCACAATATCGATTCTTCCAATCCAAGAACATGGTATATCTCTCCATCTGTTTGTGTCACCTTTGATTTCTTTCATCAGTGTTTTATAGCTTTCTGAGTACAGGTCTTTTACCTCTTTAGGTAGGTTTATTCCTAAACCTACCTAAGGAGGTAAACCTACCTAAAGTTTATTCCAGCTTTTAGTTTTATTGATCTTTCCTATTGTTTTCTTTGTTTCTATTTCATTTATTTCTGCTCTAATCTTTATGATTTCTTTCCTTCTACTAACTTTGGATTGTGTTTGTTCTTATTTCTCTAGTTCCTTTAGGTGTAAGGTTAGATTGTTTATTTGAGATTTTTCTTGTTTCTTGAGGTAGGTTTGTATAGCTGTAAACTTCCCTCTTAGAACTGCTTTTGCTGCCTCCCATAGGTTTTGGATCATTGTGTTTTCATTGTCATTTGTCTCTAGGTATTTTTTGATTTCCTCTTTGATTTCTTCAGTGATCTCTTGGTTATTTAGTAACATATTGTTTAGCCTCTATGTGTTCGTGTTTTTTACATTTTTTTCCACGTAATTAATTTCTAATCTCATAGCGTTGTGCTCAGAAAAGATGCTTGATATGATTTCAATTTTCTTAAATTTACTGAGGCTTGGTTTGTGACCCAAGATGTGATCTATCCTGGAGAATGTTCCATGTGCCCTTGAGAAGAAAGTGTAATCTGCTGTTTTTGGATGGAATGTCCTATAAATATCAGTTAAATCTATCTGGTCTATTGTGCCATTTAAAGCTTGTGTTTCCATATTAATTTTCTGTCTGAATGACCTATCCATTGGTGTAAGTGAGGTGTTAAAGTCCCCCACTATTATTGTGTTACTGTCGATTTCCACTTTTATAGCTGTTAGCAGTTGCCTTATGTATTGACGTGCTTCTATGTTGGGTGCATATATATTTATAATTGTTATATCTTCTTCTTGGATTGATCCCTTGATCATTATGTAGTGTCCTTCCTTGTCTCTTGTAACATTCTTTATTTTAAAGTCTATTTTATCTGATATGAAGATTGCTACTCCAGCTTCCTTTTGATTTCCATTTGCATGGAATATCTTTTTTCATCCCCTCACTTTCAGTCGGTATGTGTCCCTAGGTCTGAAGTGGGTCTCTCATAGACAGCATATAGATGGGTCTTGTTTTTGTATCCATTCAGCAAGCCTGCGTCTTTTGGTTGGAGCATTTAATCCATTCATGTTTAAGGTAATTATCAATATGTATGTTCCTATGACCATTTTCTTCATTGTTTTGGGTTGTTTTTGTAGATCCTTTTCTTCTCTTGTGTTTCCCACTTAGAGAAGTTCCTTTAGCATTTGTTGTAGAGCTGGTTTGGTGCTGCTGAATTCTCTTAGCTTTTGCTTGTCTGTAAAGCTTTTGATTTCTCCATCAAATCTGAATGAGATCCTTGCCGGGTTGAGTAATCTTGATTGTAGGTTCTTCCCTTTCATCACTTTAAGTATATCATGCCACTCCCTTCTGGCTCGTAGAGTTTCTACTGAGAAATCAGCTGTTAAGCTTATGGGAGTTCCCTTGTATGTTTTTTGTCATTTTTCCCTTGTTGCTTTCAATAATTTTTCTTTGTCTTTAATTTTTTTTTTGTCTTTAATTTTTGTCAGTTTGATTGCTATATGTCTCGGCATGTTTCTCATTGGGTTTATCCTACCTGGGACTCTCTGCACTTCCTGGACTTGGATGGCTATTTCCTTTCCCATGTTAGGGAAGTTTTCGACTATAATCTCTTTAAATATTTTCTCAGGTTCTTTCTCTCTCTCTTCTCCTTCTGGGACCCCTATAATGCGAATGTTGTTGTGTTTAATGTTGTGCCAGAGGTCTCTTAGGCTGTCTTCATTTCCTTTCATTCTTTTTTCTTTATTCTGTTCCACAGCAGTGAATTCCACCATTGTGTCTTCCAGGTCACTTATCCGTTCTTCTGCCTCAGTTATTCTGCTGTTGATTCCTCCTAGTGTATTTTTCATTTCAGTTATTGTACTGTTTATCTTTGTTTGTTTGTTCTTTAATTCTTCTAGGTGTGTGTTCTTTAATTCTTCTGGGTCTTTGTTAAACATTTCTTGCATCTTCTCGATCTTTGCCTCCATTCTTTTCCGAGGTCCTGGACCATCTTCACTATCATTAGTCTGAATTCTTTTTCTGGAAGGTTACCTATCTCCACTTCATTTAGTTGCTTTTCTGGGGTTTTATCCTGTTCCTTCATCTGGTACAAAGTCCTCTGTCTTTTCATTTTGTCTCTCTGTGAATGTGGTTTTCCTTCCACAGGCTGCAGAATTGTAGTTCTTTCTTCTGCTGTCTGCCCTCTGGTGGATGAAGCTATCTAAGCGGCTTGTGCAAGCTTCCTGATGGGAGGGACTGGTGGTGGGTAGAGCTGTGTGGTGCTCTGGTGGGCAGAGCTCAGTAAAACTTTAATCCGCTTGTCTGCTGATGGGTGGGGCTGGGTTCCCTCCCTGTTGGTTGTTAGGCCTGAGGTGACCCAGCACTGGAGTCTACCTGGCTCTTTGGTGGGGCTAATTGTGGACTCTGGGAGGGCTCACACCAAGGAGTACTTCCCAGAACTTCTGCTGCCAGTGTCCTTGTCCCCACGGTGAGCCACAGCCACACACACACACACACACACACACCCGCACTGCCTCTGCAGGAGACCCTCCAACACTAGCAGGTGGGTCTGGTTCAGTCTCCTATGGGGTCACTGCTCCTTCCCCTGGGTCCCAATGCACACACTACTTTGTGTGTGTCCTCCAAGAGTGGAGTCTCTGTTTCTCGCAGTCCTTTCGAAGTTCTGCAATCACATCCCGCTAGCCTTCAAAGTCTGATTCTCTAGGAATTCCTCCTCCCATTGCCGGACCCCCAGGTTGGGAAGCCTGACATGGGGCTTCACTCCAGTGGGTGGACTTCTGTGGTATAAGTGTTCTTCAGTTTGTGAGTCACCCACCCAGCAGTTATGGGATTTGATTTTACCGTGATTGCACCCCTCCTACCGTCTCATTGCAGCTTCTCCTTTGTCTTTGGATGTGGGGTGTCTTTTTTGGTGAGTTCCAGTGTCTTCCTGTTGATGATTGTTCAGCAGTTAGTTGTGATTCTCGTGCTTTTGCAAGAGGGAGTGAGAGCATGTCCTTCTACTCCGCCATCTTGAACCAATCTAAAGTACACCTCTGGGCTAAGTTCCATGGCATTTGAACTTAAATTTCTATCAGCACAAACCAAAGGTATAATGTAAAAGAAAAAAAAGATTGTTTTTTGCTCCAGTACCTCAAAAGATTTAACAACAAGAACTGGGTAAAACCTTTATGTCTCAGCAATATGACAGCTTCAGCTAACCACAAAAATCAAAAAGTTGTCCCTATATTAGTAAGTTATTTCAATTAAATTCCTGGAGATAATGTAAAAGTTCTTGAACTTGATGTCCTGCCAGGTGCAGGACAAGTGACCAATTAAATGATTATACCTTCTCTGCTCTGAGTGCAGTACACTGGTTGATAAGATGATTAGCATGTCAACTGATAACATTAACTTCAGAGATGGAAAATCCTACCAGTTCAAAGCCTTTTCTTCTAGAAACTGATGACTAACTTCATCAAAACATTAATGAGGATTGATTCTACTAGTACACTCATATCAACTCTATGAATAATAACATATCTGATGATTTTCCAGTTTTTGAGGAAAGTTGTTCTTGCGAAAATACTTTTATATTCATATGATATGAATAGTCACTACAATAATTTGATGATTAAGTCAAAGTGCAGAGCTAATAGTGTTATATTAAACCCAAGATTTCTGAGATGGATGCCTTCTCTTGAAGAAGACTAAAAGTGTTCCAAATAGTTCATGAGTCTGAGAAAAGCAAAAAAATTAAAGATTCTAATTCAAAACATTGGTTCTGGTTTTAAGTAAACTGTTTCTACTATTTTATGTGATGCTCTTTCTTAAAAAAGAGAGGCAAAATATATCATTACTGAAGACTGTGTGCTTTTCTAGCAGTATGCAAAAGTCATAAATAATTCTATGTTTTCACTTTCACTTCAAACTAAGAGAACTGTGAAAGAACATCACTAGCAGTGGCTTCACTCTGGTTTACTGCTGCTCACAGATGAGTTACATATAAACGGTTTAAATCACAAAACTTTGGGAAAGGGAAGTCTAAATAGGGTCTATCATTAATACTAGATTCAGCTGGAGGAAGTTAGAAATAAAATCATCCAGAGGAACCATAAATCCCTTTCAAAGTGCTGTTCCTTCTTTATCATGCAATGATCTTTTTAATGAACACCAGGTCCTTAAATCATAGTTTAATGAGAACTTACTAGCCTAATGGGCAAAGAGAAATTATCTACAAATGAGAAACAACCAAATACGCTGGGAGGTTTTTTTTTTTGTCCTGTGTATATTAGCATTTCAGCCTTATTTTATTTTATTTTATTTTTCAGCCTTATTTTAAAAGGGCAAATTCATCCTCTCTACTGGGTACACCACGATGGAAGGACAAATTTCAGCAAATAACAATTTTGGAGGTCATGAAACATCTTCAGTGAGCATCAAACCTGCACTCTCTCTTAGTAATTCTAACTAGAACCCAGAGACAGAAATATTTGAGAAAATTAGGCAAAGTACACAATTATTGAACAGGCTGAGTTCAAAAAAAACAAGGAAAATAATTTGCTATTAGCATCATTACTAGATAAATGATAAACCTGAGAAAGCAAATATTGTATTAAATTATAAAATATATGTTTTAACTTTCCAAACAACTTATGATTCATTGAAAAAATGTTCTCTATGCTTTTTCTTTCAACACAGCAATCAAGTTTGTTTTCTTTTTTAAATTAATAGCCTTTATTTTTTAGAATAGTTTTAGGTTTACAGAAAATTGAACAGATAGTATAGAGTCCCCATATTGGCCTTTTCCCCCTATTTATAGTTTTCTCTGTTATTAATATCTTATACTCGTGCAGTACATTTGTTATAATTGATGAGTCAATATCGATTATTATTATTGGGTTATTAATTATGGATTATTATTATTAACTAAAATTTATGCTTTAGGGTTTATATCTTGTGTTGTACAGTTCTATGGGTTTTATCATAGATATTTGTTACCAAATTTTGTATTTATTTAATTTTATTCTTTCATATAAAGAACAAAGATTGATAAATATAAATAGTGAAATACAATGCAACGTCTGTACGTTGTTAACACTTTTCAAATAAACAAATTCCAGGGGAGAGAAGTTCTTGGTTCCTAGTTCTGGATTAGAACAGGAGGACAGTACAGATAGAGGGCATAGGAAAGAGCCTGAGTAGTTTTGTGAAAAGAGCCTCCAGAACGTGAAGGCAGAAACTACTTTGGCCTCAGCCTTGATCACCATAGTGTAACACATCCTTAAGTCTTAGCAGTTAGGTGCATGCCTGGCCCTTTAAATGCACCTCTGACACCAGGCAGCCTGGCCATAGGAAACTCTGACTGTCAGACTCGGTCACCCACAGCCAGTCAGCCTTGCCAGCTCCCAGCCCAAAGCAGAGACTCTGCTGCCTCTCCCACTTTGCTCCAGGGACTGCCCTCAGCTTTGCCATGTGCCTCACTCTCTGCCTATTGCCTTTACGGTGGATGCTCCAGCGTCATCCCAAACACTTGGCTTTTGCCCAGCGGAGATGAAGAAGACACATTTCCTTTGCTCATGGAGTGCACAGTGGAGTTAGCAGCAGGGGTACAAAGTGGTGGCCCAGGAGCTGCCTCTAGCCTCGGGATGTGGTCAGTTTTGCAGCACAATGTTGTCTCACATGGTGCTTTAAATTTGAATTGGGTTCTCAACCATTAAAAATTAGAAAATTTCACACACGCACAAATCGTGATCTCTAGCTTCTCTTGAAAGCTCAGAAGCAACCCCACACTCATGTTGCTGACAATCAGCTAAAGATGAATGGCAGCTGCCCTCCTTTGGACAAGGCATTTGCTCCCTAGTGTGACATAGCCCCCGCCTCTCTCTTCTGTGTTATACTTACTGCATGTACATTATCTACTTGGCCTCTGTAGACAGTTGAATTTGTAACCCTTGGAACTGTTGGCTATTTTTGTGTCTCCAGTGGCCAAAGAAGCCTGGGAGAATCTAAGATATAACCCTACACAATGTCCTGCCCCTCACCATCCACTGATGGGAGAAATAAATGTTCAGGTATGTCCACCCAAGTCTTTTTGTGCCGAGAAAATCCCAAGGCCACATTTTTCTTCCTCATTGTACCTCTTTTTTTTTTTGCCGTCCGCGGGCCTCTCACTGTTGTGGCCCCTCCCGTTGCGGAGCACAGGCTCCGGACACGCAGGCTCAGCGGCCATGGCTCACAGGCCCAGCCGCTCCGCGGCACGTGGGATCCTCCTGGACCGGGGCACGAACCCGTCTCCCCTGCATCGGCAGGCGGACTCTCAACCACTGCGCCACCAGGGAAGCCCCATTGTACCTCTTTCTTAAAAATTCCAGCCAATTCAATAAAATGCCCTTTGTTGGAAAGGAGCTCCTGACAACCAAGCCAAATCTGTGGTCTGGAAGCATTTTCAAAAGTGTCTCAAACCTGGAGACGATCAAGATGAGCCCACCATGCTTGGCCTTGGAGTACCTTAGCCCCCTTAGGGGGCTCTTTGTTTCAGGGATTTCAGAAGCTCTCAACTCACTGACCTTGTGAATCCTGATTTGTACCTTGAGAGAGTCTTCATCATTGAAGGTACCTATAAGGGGGGTCATGTCGTTTCCTTGCCTCTCAGATTTACTGAAACATAGGAGAAAGTAGCGAAGATTCTTCTCCATGCCTGCCCTCCTCATCCTAGGGCTCCCTGCCACTGGCTGTCAGCCTCACGGAAGCACGTGCTTCATGCCCAGCTGAATCCATGTTAGCCGAGCCCAGGATTATCCAACCCTTTCCTGTTCTGCCTTCACTGTAATAATCAAAGCATCAAAAAGGTGTTCCAAACCATAGAGTTGTTTGTCTCTTTTGCCTGGTCATTGCAAGTTGGACTTGCAAGCAGCTGCTCATTTGCACCCTGCAGAACCTAGACCTTATCCAGTGTGAAGGGAAAGGCTAGCTAAGTGGGACAGGAGGTGCATTAGAAGCACCTTTAAGGTAGAGCACCAAGTGAGCATGCCTCCGGAGCAGCCGTTAACAGACATGCCTTTGTTCACCTCTGTATCCCCAACGCCTGGAATGATGCCTGGCATATTATAGACATTCAGTAAGGACTTGTGGAGTAAGTGAACAATCCTTGCCTTCTGTAGCCTTACCTGACCCTGATCCTTGGCTTCTAGATTTTTCCTCACACTCTGCCTTTGGCATCTTTCACTTACAGACTGATTCAAGACTGACTTCCCCACGTTTTGATCTGACATTCACTTTTTCCTTTGCCATAGTGGTTCACGAATACCTCTGTTTTCAGTTTTTTATGCTCTGTATTTTTCGAGGCAAATGAAAAGATCTGGAGAGGTCAAGTTATTTGGCTTCTGATTCTAGTTCTGACCGTAGGTAAATCTTGTAACCTCCCTGGGCTTCCCATGAAAATGGGTTGGGTGACCCAAGCATGGGAAATGGATACAAATCTCTTACTTGCTCTTGAGGAATGTTACAAGTTCTAGGGAGTCTTGCAGTAAATAAAACTGGTTCAATATTGTTTAAATGCAGCATTTTCAACATTCTTTTGATTAAGGAGCCTCTGCCTTTTTTCTCTACATGAGGTCTATTGACACATATGGAATTAGGATTCCAGGGGGTAGACACACTTTGGGAATTGCTGGAGTAGAGACTCTGGAATCTGTTTGAGGACTAATATTATCTGATTAACTTCATTTACATTAAGGTGAAGGGCAAGGACATCTTATCACCAAGCAAATGATATACAATGAAGAGAATGAAAGGAGGTCTGAGAGCAGTCTCCAAAAGGAAATTATAGTGTCCCCCTTTGCCAACTTCCTTTTGTCTGTCCTGTTTTATGGGTCTGCCGTTTATCAGCAATTAATGAGCCCAAGTGGAGTCAAAGCCTCCACCTTCTGTGTAGTGGGGATCTAAGCTGTACTGGGGGTGGGGTGGAGGAGCCAGCTGCAGCTTTTTATCTTTGGTGACAACAAGCAGTTCTGTTCCTTCTTGGGCAGTCACCGGGTTCATGAATAGTGCCACAGTCTTTTAAAGCTAGGACTGCTCTTTTGATGTACAAGTTCATATGACTCCACCATGGGCAAGGCCTTCTGTCCTATTCCACCCCTCCCCCTTCCTGTGTTTGTCTTTGCCCTTGCAAGGGTTTTGGCTCCCAGCCAAAATGAAACCAGTGAGTTGCCCAATTCAGAGAAATAAAGGAAAACAACCCCCTCCTCAATTTGATGGTCAATAGCTCTGGGGGAGATATAATAAACCTCTTCATTAAGTAAATGCAGCTTTTAGATAAGTGAAGAATTATATCTCCAAAGCTATTCTTTAGAACTTGTGACGGTTGCACATAGTCAGAGGCTGCCGGCTGCCATGGAGATGGAATTTAAGTATAGAATTTGAGGGACTTTGGCTTGCGTGGTTCTCTTCTTCCCAGCCCCACCTTGCAGTTTGGTATATTTTTTAAAAATCTGAACTATAAACTAAACACAACTTCTAATGCAAAGAGTCAAACAAAAAGATACTTTTTTAGAATAATTTATTCTTATCTTTTTAGAATCTATCCATTTTGCGTAATACTGATGTGTATCAACTTTGCCAAGACTGCTAAGAAGAGCCCAGGCCTCCTGCCACCCATAACGGTACAAGGAAGGGGGCAGGGGGAACTCCATCACTGGTGTCACCTCTACCAAATGGAACAAAAGCTTTGGTGTTTTCGGACCAAAAACCTCTTTCTTCCTTCCTGTGCCCAGACATTGACTTGCTTCTTTGCAGAGCAAGCTCCACGCACGTGTAAAAGTTGGCCAAGTACATCTCCTTCCCAGTGACTAAAATTCCCATTTTTAGGGCCACTCTATATGATTCAGGCATCATCTGCAGAAGATCCCAGCTAAGATGTAGTGATCAAGGGTGGGCTGCCCTTTCAAACATGGCTGTTCACTACTTTCCACATCTCCCTCATTCTGCTCCATCCCTGCTGGCCTCCTTACAATCGTTCAAACACTTCAGGCATGCATCTAACTCAGGGGTTTTGTATTTGCTGTTCCCTCCAACTAGAATGTTCTTCTCTGAGTATACCATGGCTCACCCTCTCCTCTCCTACAATTCTTTACTCAAATGTCATTTTGTCAGTGAGGCTGGCCTAACCACCTTGTTTGAAACAGCAGTTTTCCCACCCAACAATTCCTAGCCTCCTTTCTTGCTTTAACTTTCTCCATAGCACTTACCACTGTCTAACACATCTTTTGCTTATTTGTTTTACTCATGATCCGCTTCCCCCACTAAAATGCTGGTCCATGAGGGCAAGGATTTTGTCTGTTTTGTTTGCTGCTACGATCTTAGCAATGACATGTCTAGAACAGTGCCTGGCCATGGAAGATGCTCACTATTTTTTGAATGAATGAATGAATTCCTAGATAACTACCTCCTAATAGAGATCAGGGCCCTGAGACAAGGGGCACTAGGACTGGTCAGTTTTGACTGTGGCCTTGGTGAACAGCTCCAAGAGGAGAATCTGAAATCACAGGGCTCTGGGCACAGAGTTGGCAAGCACAGGGGTAAAAGTGTTGAAGATACTCATTTCTCAGGTCACAAGAATGATACCTAGCAGTGCTTTAAGCACTTCCAAGTCCTCCTTCCTACTGTCTATGAGTTTCTTCTCATCATCAGAAAATTGCAGTTTGTCTACTGTTAACCATTAGCACCCCTGTTCCTCCAGGCACAGCCAGTGATGAATGGTTCCATCAAAAACAGGCCCTGTTTTGCTTAAACCCATGCATAGATGAAGGAGACTCCCAAACATTCCTCAGAAACCAGCAATTCTACCTCAATTAGTGGCACTTCTACTCTCCTCCAGCCTCCACATTAAAGGCATCTTCCAATTCTCTCTTTGACCCTCTAGATCCAACCAGTTGCCAGGACATGGTAATTTTATTTCCAAAATGCCTCTTGCATCCTTTGCCTCTCTCTCATTCTCATCACCACAGCCCTCATCTGGCCCTCATTAGCTCTTAACTGGCTATGGCAATAGCTGCCCAACTGGTTTCCTATCTCTAGTTTCTTCCTCTCCCAACCCTGCTCTGAACAGCTGTCACTATAATGTTCCCAAAGAACAAATGTAATTTCACTCTCACAGTTCCTACAAAAAGCCAATGGCTCCCCATCACCCTTGAGATGGGTCCTTTTATCTACCTTCCAGGCTTTCCACCCACAAGTGCCCTAAATAAACTTCCACCATAGCCTGGTCTGCTCATGTACCCAAGTACTTCTTGTCTCCCAAATAAATCATGCGCTTTCCACTCTTCACATCTTGGTTTATTCCTTCCCCACTCTTTCTGCCCACTTCTAATCATATGCCCTCATTTTCTCTCTGTGTCTATTGAAATCTCATCCAACGATTCCCCCAAGGCCCATTTGTTGATTTGTTTAGTCAATCAGAATAGAGATTCGAAAAAGCTCAAACCTCTGTTCTCCCCAGATCTCCCATATCAGAAATGATCTTTCTTCTGTATATGTCCTGTGCATTTATCACATGCTCCCTTAATTAGTGCTATTATTCATATATATATAATTATTTCTCCAGCCAGCCTCTTTGTATGGTCCTTGAGGGCAGAGACTTTTGTGCCTCTATTTCATTCCCAGAATACTTTACATGGCAGCTTGCTCATAGCAGGTGCCCACACCTATTCAGGGATGCTGCTAACAACACATCTCACTGGTCCTCTCAAGGTCACTATAATCCTTTCAAGGTCATATTATCGATTATAACTGGTGAGCCATCACCCAGGGATATTTCCCCTTCCCCCATCCCCACAGCCAGCAGGACTCACAGCTCTCAAGGTGGCCAGCGGTTACGCAAAGCTGAGTGGAAAATAATGTTACACAACTTCCTCCAAGATGAATTTTAAAAAGGAAATCATCAGGGTGAGAAGAACAGAGACTTGATTTACCAGTTGAGGCTGTTGTACCAGGTGCATACACATAATTTATCTCTCGAATGCCCTGTGGCACACCCCTGGATATCCTGGGTGCCTCGTTTATTGAGCAAGCAATTTGGTGGCATGTAAAACAAACCTGGAACTAGAGGGGTAGTCTGAGAAAATGAGGATAAGAAGAAAAAAAAATGGAAGGAGAGAAAGAAGGAAGGAAGGAAAATTTTGGTTTCATCTTGCCAGGCAAGAACATTGTGAAAGGAAACAAGCAGAAAGATATTTGCAATATGCCAATATGTAGCCTCTGCTGTTGGTCTCACTCTAACTCACCACTGTTGTCTATCATTTTCTGGCTGTTTTGTGTATACTCTGCCTTCCCAACAGTACAGACTTCCCACATTTACCAGTTTACATGTCTTCTCTTGCCTTGACTGTGAACTCTTAGAAGAAGAAGCACATTCCTTTATCTCTGTATCCTTGGCCCCAAGCACAGCATCTGATATATAATGGACACTCAGTATGTGTATCAGTGATGGTGATGTAAAGCTGTGTTTCCACAACTTTAATTACCAGGATGCCAACCTTGTGCTTTTTGTTCTAACCAAGTATCATCACCTGTACAATTATTTGCTTCTTTCAATTGATTCATGCTTTTTTTTTTTTAAACTTTGTGCCATTCTTTGCAATCATATCTGTGAAACCACACAGATTGATGAGCAGGTTATATTTTTCCTAATACATGTTAAAACAAGTAGATAACTGTTAAACAGTATTCATTCAGGTACCACCTAAATCAGCACACCTGTGGTAGGCAGATCACTTTGGGGAAGTACTGGTTAGGCTTTGTTCTCTAAAATTGAGGAATAATTAAGTGTATCAGTTCTATACTTTAGGCCTTTCAGTGGGAATCCTGCACACACTCATCAACGTTGTCTTTCTCTAGAAGAAAGTTAACACTCTGAGTTTAACTTTGTCTATGTACCAATTGTTTAATTGGTGCAGCACAATTTGTATCTAAGGAAAGAGGGGTTATTTTTTCATCTTCCCAGTTATTGATAGTTAGGTTGATTCTGATCTTGAGAAGGTGTTTGGCCATTTTAGCAATCAGTGATGAAGATTTTCTCAAATCCTGTCTTTCCACTCTCCCTCATCCTCTCACCCCAATATCTTCCCCAAATCTGGATAGTCTACCTGGGAAATGGCTCTTAAAAATTCTCCAGAAGGTAAACAGGTGAAATGCACAGCAGATAATTCGCAAAAGAGGAAATGTAATTCATCATGGATATGGGAAAATAGGCAACCCTACTAGTAATCAAACGAATGCAGATTGCACATAATATATCGTTTTAAACATTTTAAATAAGAGGGATTTTTTTAAAGTGATGCTTAATGCAAAGAAGGTGGGCTGAAATTGATAATCTCATACTCTGCACGGGGCCGTATGATGCACAGTGATTACAGGAACTGGTAAAACATTTCCAACTCGACATTTGGCAAAATGTGAATCAAGCGCTCATAGTTGCAACGAGGCCTTCGATCCGGTGGCAATTCTGTTTCTAGAAATCT
Source organism: Lagenorhynchus albirostris (assembly GCF_949774975.1). Lineage (NCBI taxonomy): Eukaryota > Metazoa > Chordata > Mammalia > Artiodactyla > Delphinidae > Lagenorhynchus > Lagenorhynchus albirostris. The sequence continues at coordinate 16,006,072 of NC_083110.1, forward strand.
AGTCTATGGGAATAACTCTATATATGGAAAAGAGTATATGCATGAACATGTTTGTTGCTATATTATGTTTTCACTAGTAAGTGAAAACGGAGGAAAGACCACAATACCAACAATGAAGAGAGTGAGTAAAATTGGTAATCTATTTCCATTCAGTGGATGATCAGACACCCATTAAAAACCAGACTGATGAAAACACTTTATAACATGGCAGAACGCTTTGGGTATAATAGGATATAAAATTTTATGCATAATGATGATAACTATGTAAAATATATGCACATAAGAAGACACCATGAGGAAATGCCCTTGTTCCTGGCAGGGCAGTGTGCCTAACGGTTAAGTGCACGATCTCTGGCATCAGATTGTCTGTGTTTGCAACTCGGCTCTGCTGCTTATTAGCTTTGTGACCTTGGGTGAGTTGCTTAAGTTCTCTAAGACTAAGTTTTTCTCATCTGTACAATGTAATAGGTATCTCACCATATTGTCTTGAGGATTAAGTAAGGTAATTTATGTAAAACATTCAGCACAGGGCTAGCACACGAGGGCACTGACTAAATCGTTAGTTATTCATCCTGCAAATATTATCAATCACTGACTATGTGCAGGACACCTAACACGCTGGTAAATCATGGGATAATTTCATCTCCCTTCTGTTTTCTGCAACATTCTTATATTATCTTTAAAAGGAAACACTCCACTGGGCCTGCTTTGGCTGGTCACCCTATCAGCAGGCTATCTTAAGAGTGTGCTAATCACGCTTCCTAGCTTTTCTCCTCTCACCCATTCCAAATCCAGGATTTGACCATGTCATACCCTTGCTTCAGCATCTTCCCTGGGGCCCCATTGCTTGCAAGGTAAAGTCCAACATCCTTACTTAAGAATTTTCAAAATCTGGCCTCAATCTACCCTTTTCTAAGAAAAATTTATTTATTTATTTATGTCTGCATTGGGTCTTCGCCGCTGCACGCTGGCTTTCTCTAGCTGCAGCGAGCGAGGGCTACTCTTGGTTGCGGTGCGCAGGCTTCTCATTGCGGTGGCCTCTTCTCCTGCGGAGTGCGGGCTCTAGGCACATAGGATTCAGCAGTTGTGGCTCACGGGCTCCAGAGCGCAGGCTCAGTAGTTGTGGCGCACGGGCTTCGCTGCTCTGCGGCATGTGGGATCTTCCCGGACCAGGGCTTGAATCCTGTCCCTTGCATTGGCAGGAGGATTCTTAACCACTGCGCCACCAGGGAAGCCCTCAATCCACCCTTAATGTGTCATTTCTTGCCATTTTCTCTGTACTCTCTGTTCAAAACACTCTCCTTCCCAATCGCAAACCTGCAGAGAACAGCCACTGTCAGAACCCTCGATTTCATGCAGCATGACACTGCAGATAGCAAATTTTAGCCTCCTTTAAAATGGTGATTCTTGGACCACAACCCCAAGGATTTGGATTCAAAAGTCTGGAGTGGGACCTGGGAATCTGCTTCTTTAATAAGTATCTTGCATGATTCTGAGACAAGGTTCAGGGATACCAACTGAGAAGCACACCATTCTCTTCTCTGCCTGGTAGACACATCTGCACTGTGGCAGGCACAGCTGAAAAGTTCGTTTGTTTTCTTGCCTTCCTCTCCAACCTCTGTACTTCCGTGGTATTTTATCCCAACTTTTTTTTTTTTTTTTTTTTTTTTTTTTGCGGTACGCGGGCCTCTCACCGCAGTGGCCTCTCCCGTTGCGGAGCACAGGCTCCGGACGCGCAGGCCCAGCGGCCATGGCTCACGGGCCCTGCCGCTCCGCGGCACGTGGGATCCTCCCAGACCGGGGCACGAACCCATGTTCCCTGCATCGGCAGGCGGACTCCCAACCACTGCGCCACCACGGAAGCCCCTTATCCCAACTTTTAAGGCCATCATTTCCTTGTGCTTTCCTTGCTGACTTCTCTAGCTGCCTCTCCCATGAACCATGAGTGCCTAGATTTCAGAAATTATGTCTTGTTTACCCGTATAGCCTCCTACCCGGCATGATAACTGGCACTCAGTAGACACAGATGTCTATGGGATATACTCGTGTACTCGTTCATTGGCATTCATTGTGGATGACTGAGCTCTAGTTCATTGTAACTACCAAGTCTGACCTTACTGATGCTGATCATTGACTCTGCTCATTTACCTCCCAGGACATGGAAAGCCAGCACACTTTCTCACGGGGACAATTTAACGTGTAACCAGCAGCCACACAGCTAGCATGCTCTGAAAGAGAGAAGGACCCTGAGCCAAACTCCATGAAGTTCAGCATGGATGGCACATAAACTTCTGTCTAGAAGAGGTTAACTAACACTGAGGAATCACACTGCAGACAGGTGAGCAAGGAACACACCCAGCTTGGGTGCCCAGATCCCAACAGACTCACCATGAGCTTTCCTGCTTAAATGCTAGAATAGCATAGTAGCTATTCACATGGGCCCTAAAGTCAGACTGCCTTCAATTACAACTCCACCAGCTGTGTGACCCTGGACATGTTCTATAACCTCCCTCTGCTCCAGTTTCCCGATCTGTAAAATGCAGCTGATAACACTACCTAATTCATGGAGTTGCTGTAAAAAGTAAATGAACTAAAATATATACAATCTTTAGAATTACCTTTGGTACATAGTAACTGCTCAATAAATGGCAGCTGTTATAATTAGATTTCTAAACTATATCATGGATTCAGTGTGCACTTCAGATTGAAAATTTTGCTCTGGCCTTTTTTTTTTTTCCAAACACATGCTGAAATTTTCTGTAGTAGTAATTTTTGTCCTTGCTTAACTCCAACCTTGGGGACCTGACTTATTGCCTATCAGATTGGCTTCAGTTCTATAGGACCTGCAGAAACCACAGTAATATCAAGCTAATAGACTTTCTAATTCATGTGTTAGAGATAAATTTGAAGTTGGAAGAATATGGCAAAAGAAAATGTAAGAGTGTTACATATATAGATGGGGGGAAGAAATTAAGCATCCCCAAAATGATAGGATGAAGAGAGATTTTGAAAAGAAAAAACCTGTTAAGAAACAAAGTCCCATCTATTCAAAATTGCTAGCAATGTCTTGCATGAAAATATGCCCCCTACCTTTTAACCCTCTGAAAAAACTGAGGCATCAGTCTGCTTTCAGTGTTGAGAGCCTAGTACGGGCCAATGTGGAGCTCAGCACTTTACATAAATTGCCTCTTTTAATACTCGTTTGCAGTCACTGCTCTTCTTATTTTACAGAGGGGAAACTAATTACATTACCAGTAATGGCAAAACTGGATTCATACCCAGCTCTAGAGTTTCAAGATTTACCAGCTTCCCTGTTGCTCTTAACTATGCCCCTCATAAACTTTTGAGTGGTATTTCATGGCCTAGAGATTAACAGCAAATATTTATCCAAGGCCATTTTCCAGTTCTAGCTCTGCAGCCCCCAAAGCCTGTGAGGAGGAAATGCCTCCAATGATCCCCCAGCTGAAGTCCTAACTTCCAGTACCTCGGGATGTGACCTTCTTGGAAATAGGGTCATTGCAGATGCAACTAGTCAAGTTACGATAAGGTCATACTGGAGGAAGGTGGTCCGCTAGTTCAATATGACTGGTGTCCTTAGAAGAAGAGAAGAGATACTGAACACGAGGGGAGAAAGCCATGTGAGGCACTGATGTGCTACAGAGCAAGCCAAGGAACACAAGGATTGACAGCTGAGGGGAGAGGAAGGATTCTCTGCAACAGGTTTCAGAGGGAGCATGGACCTGATGACACCTTGATTTCGGACTTCTGGCCTCCAGAAAACTGTGAGACAACAAGTTTCTGTTGTCTGAAGCCACCCGGCTTCTGTACTTTGTTATAGCAGCCCTAAGAATCTCATACATTCCCCCTGGAGTTGGGGGGGGGGACAGCATTCTTTCCCGCCCATGAAAATAAACAGAGAACACCCTTTTGTGGATTTTTACCACTTCAGCCCCCAAGAGCTGGGCTGTCTGCTGTCACTGTGATTATGTAATGGCAGTCCTGACGATGACATCATGGCAGACGCTGTGGGTTTCTCCCCAGTAGCCATCGTTCCCTGCTTTGGCTAACAGATCCCTATTTTACTCAGCTATTAGCCCTGCATCCTTCATGGGGCCTTTTAGTTCTGTAATCACATGGACTTTATGCATTTGAAAGAATGCTCTGATTGGACCCATCAAACGGAATTAACTACTTTTAAAAAAATTTTTAGTGGAGTATAGTTGATTTACAATGTTGTGTTAGTTTCAGGTGTACAATAAAGTGAATCAGTTATACATATCCATATATCCACTCTTTTTTAGATTCTTTTCCCATATAAGTCATTTCAGAGTATTGAGTATAATTCCCTGTGCTATACAGTAGGTCCTTATTAGTTATCTATTTTAATAGTGTGTATATGTCAATCCCAATCTCCCACTTTATCCCTCCCCCTCCTTCCCCCCTGCCTAATTAGCTTCTTACAGCCCATTTTGTGAGTGACGCTAGCTCAGAGCTCAGGAATTTGCCAGGTTTTACCATCCACATGCTAAGACCAAATGGGCTTCTGCAGGCTGCCTTTTCAGATTGAAAGGATGAAGCGAATGATTCATCCACCAGCTTGAAAAGTTTAATTCGTTTGGTGGCTTGTGTGGCATAATTATCAGCACTTACAGATCCCAACAACAGCATCACCGGCAAATCCACGAGGATGTAAGTGGTCATCTCTCGCGCTTCTCGTCTCTACCCTCCCTTAAACCAAACTGGTGGATGGGCATATTTTAAAATGCTTCTTCTTATTCATATTGAACTTGATAATTTTATTTTTTTAACATCTTTTTTTTACATACTGAGTGATTCCACTGATATAAAGTTCAAAAGTAGGCAAGCGAGTATATTCCGTTAGAAGTGAGGAGAGAGGGGTTACAGTTACATCAGGGGGCCTCAGGAGTGCTGGTACTGTTGTCTTTCTTGAGATGGGTGCTGGTCATACAGGTGTGTTCATCTTATAACATTTGCGACTTGTGCATTTTTCTGTATCTATGTTGTGTTTTTTTGTTTCAATTATTTTCTTAAAGATCTTATTTTGGGTGCTCGCTTCAGCAGCACATATACTAAAATTGGAACAATACAGAGAAGATTAGCATGGCCCCTGCGCAAGGATGACACACACATTCGTGAAGCATTCCATATTTTTGATGGATACTAGCTATGAATGTTTCTTACAAACTGCATCTGTGTTAAAGCTAGTTATTACAGTTCATAATAAGTTTAATTGTATAATGAAAATTATTTTAAAAATCCATAGAAAGCACTAAAATGTTAAGATATATTTTCAAAACTGCAATAAGTGTTTAATGCACAAAGCAAAATCTAAGACTAAATTTTTAGTTAGTGCTGTTATTTTGTTCTTCTACTAAGCAAAATATTTAATAAATGAGCCATTTATGTCTGTTTTCCAAAAACAAAACAAAACAAAAAGATCTTATTTTGGGGAATTCCCTGGCGATCCAGTGGTTAGGACTCCAGGGTTTAGGGCTTTCACTGCAGTGGGCCCGGGTTCAACCCCTGGTCAGGGAACTAAGATCCTGCAAGCCGTGTGGCGCGGCCCCCAAAACCATCTTATTTTGGCTCTCACTAATTCTAATATCCTTTATTTCCATAGTACTGTCTCCATTCATGTTCATCTCAAAACAACACCTCCTGAAAGGTTGACTTAATACAGGATCCCAGGACATATATATACTACCAAATGTAAAATAGATAGCTAGTGGGAAGCAGCCGCATAGCACAGGGAGATTAGCTCAGTGCTTTGTGACCACCTGGAGGGGTGGGACAGGGAGGGTGGGCGGGAGACGCAAAAGGGAGGAGATATGGGGATATATGTATATGTATAACTGATTCACTTTGTTATAAAGCAGAAACTAACACACCATTGTAAAGCAATTATACTCCAATAAAGATGTTAAAAAAATTTTTTTAAATAAAAAATAAAGGATCCCAGACTGAGTAATATCAGGGTGGTAACCTGGACCCCAACTACTAGATATTATTCCTGATCAAGTCTGCCTCCCCTGCTCCCACTAAGTCACCACTTTCTAGGAGTTAATGGCTACTTCCTGACTCACTTTAAAACAAATTTTTTTTCTAATTGTATTTTTAGAAAACACTCTGCTAAGGAGGTCTTCCTGTTTCACAGGAGATGATTTAAGGCCTGTTCCACTGCGTTCTTTGAATATGCAGTTTATATCTTATGTAATACTACCCCTACCCACCCAAATCACACTTTTATTGCCTTTAGTTGAATTTATTAAACTGACCATTTACGTGAGCAAGGGCATCACTTTCAAAACCAAGCAAAATGACTAACTGCTTTCCCATCTGCTCACATTCTACATTGGCTTTCAGGGGTGTTTACCTGATACGTCTAAAGTGGTTGTGAATAAACAAAGTACAGTTTTCAGAGGAACTGCTCATTACACATTGCATCATATGACACTTAAATCTTAGTTCACAAAAAAACAAAACAAAACAAAATCTCTTAAGAAATGCATCTGCAGACAAATTCTGCTTATTCTGAATGTCATTTTGCTCACCATGGTGGCCAGGATATATAAAACATTGACAGAAATTTGCAAAATTTCATCTAATGCTTTCAATTTCTTTTTTTATTTATCAAATATAATTGATTTACAATATTGTATTAGTTTCAGGTGTACAGTTTCAGATTCTTTTCCATTGTACATTATTACAAGATATTGAATATAGTTCCATGTGCTATACAGTAAGTCCTTGTTGTTTATCTATTATATATATGGTGGTGTGTACCTATTAATCCCATACTCCTAATGTATCCCTCCCCCTCCCCTTTCCCCTTTGGTAACCGTAAGTTTGTCTTCTATGTCTGTGGGTCTGTTTCTGTTTCGTAAATAAGTTGATTTGTATTTTTTTTTTAGATTCCACATATAAGTGATATCATATAATATTTGTCTTTCTCTGCCTGACTTACTTCACTTTGTATGATAATCTCTAGGTCCATCCATGTTGCTGCAAATGACACTATTTCATTCTTTTTTATGGCTGAGTAATATTCCATTGTATATATGTATATACCACATCTTCTTTATCCATTCATCTGTTAATGGACATTTAGTGCTTTCAATTTCTTTTGAGATTTTTGGGAAGATCAAAATAGACCAAAGTTTTCTCAGTTTTCCCATTGAGGACCTCTTTCGTGAAGAATGCTTCATTCATTTGATAAACATTTACTTATTATCTACTACAGGCTAAACTCTGTGGCTGATTGTAAATATATATATAGAGAGAGAGAGCATTCAGAGGGTTTAAAATTTTTCAAAAAAGACAGAAATGTGAAAAAATCCCAACAAAGCCTATGGTGAAGAGTACTGAAATAGAGGAACTGAGGTTACAACTCTGAAGGAGGTAATATTGACTCTTGAAGAATAGATGGGATTTTAAAGTGGAGATGGGGAGGAATGAAGGTCATTCCAGGTAAAGGGAGCAACTTTAGGAAATGCCAAAAAGTGAAGGAGGACAGAGCAGGGAAATATTGGAACACAGCAACTAACAATGTGGCCAGAGCTTCAGGTGGGAGAGGGAATTAGGAGTTAATACAGTCCTGGGAGGGAGGGTGGCAGCCAAAATTTGAAGTTTGAATTGAATTGAAGGTTTAAAGAATTTCTCAGGCAAACGGAAGTGAAGGAATGTTGTTACCAGGCTGTGTGTGTGTGTGTGTGTGTGTTAAAATATACATAGCATGAAATTTACAATTGTAACCATGTTTAAGTGTGTAATTCAGTGACGTTAAGTATATTCACACTGTTGCGAAACCATCACCACCAGCCACATTCAGAACTTCCTCATCTTCCACAACTGAAACTCTGTACTCATTAAACACTAACTCCCTACTCCACCCTCTCCCTAGCTCCTGGTAACCACCATTCTACTTTCCATCTCTGTGATTTTCACTATTCTAGGTACCTCATATAAGTGGAATTACATAGTATTTATCCTTTTGTGGTTTATTTTACTTAACATAATGTTTTCCAGGTTTATCCAGGTTGTAGCATGTGTCAGAATTTCCTTCCTTTTCAAGGCTGAATAATATTCCATTGTATGTATATATCACATTTTGTTTATCCATTGACACTTGGTTGCTTCCACTTCTTGGCTATTGTGAAGAATGCTGCTATGAACATGGGTGTCCAAAAATCTCTTCAAGACCCCGCTTTCACCTCTTTGGGGTTTACACCCAGAGGTGGAATTGCTGGATCATATGGTAATTCTTTTTAAGTTTTTGAGAAATCTCCACACAGTTTTCCTTAGAAGTTACACCACTTTACACTCCCACCAGCAATGTACAGGAGTTCCAATGTCTCCACCTCCTCACCAACACTTGTTATTTTGTATCATTTTGTGGGTTTTTTCTTTTCTTTTTTTTTTTTTTTCTGTACGTGGGCCTCTCACTGTTGTGGCCTCTCCCATTGCGGAGCACAGGCTCCGGATGCGCAGGCTCAGCGGCCATGGCTCACGGGCCCAGCCGCTCCGCGACATGTGGGATCTTCCCGGACCGAGGCACGAACCCGTGTCCCCTGCATCGGCAGGCGGACTCTCAACCACTGTGCCACCAGGGAAGCCCTGGGTTTTTTCTTTTTTTAAATAAGAGCATCCCAGCAGGTGTGAAATAATATATTATTGATTTGTTTTGTATTTTCCTAATGATAAGTGATATTGAGCATCCTTTTTTGTGCTTATTGGCCATTTGTATATCGTTTTTGGAGAAATGTCTACTTGAGTCCTTTGCCCATTTTTGAATTGGGTTGTCTCTTTTAATATTGTTGAGGTGTAAGAGTTATTTATGTATTCTTGATATTAATCCCCTATCCTCTATAGGAATTGTAAATATTTTCTCTTATTCTCTGGGTCGCCTTCCACTCTGTTGATAGTGTCCTTTGATGCACAAAAGTTTATAATTTTGATGATATCAGACTTGTTTTTCTTTTGTTGCCTTGCTTTTGGTGTCATATCTAAGAAGTCACTGACAAATCCAATGTCACAAAGTTTTTCTTATGTTTTCTTCTTCTTTTTTTTTTAATTGGGGTATTGTTGTTTTACAATGTTGTGCTAGTTTCTACTGTACAGGGAGGTGGAGTTCCCTGTGCTATACAGCAGGTTCTAATTAGTTATCTGTTTTATACATATTAGTGTATATATGTCAATCCCAATCTCCCAATTTATGTTTTCTTCTAAGAGTATTATATTTTTAGCTCTTACATTGAGGTCTTTGATCCATTTTGAGTCAATTTTTAAATACGGTGTCAGATAAGGGTCCGACTTCATTTTTTTGCATGTGGATACCTAGTTTTTTTGTTGAAAAGACTGTCATTTCCCCATTCAGTGGTTTTGGCACCCTTACTGAAAATCATTTGACCATATATGAGAGCTTATTTCTGGGTCCTCTATTCTATTCATTGGCCTATATGTCTGTCTTTATGCCAGTGCCACACTATTTTAATTGCCATAGCTTTGTAGTAAGTTTTGAAATCAGAAAGTGTGAGACCTTCAACTTTGTTCCTCTTTTAGAAGATTGTTTTGGCTCTTCAGGTTTCCTTGAGATTCTATACAAATTTTAGGAGAGATTTTTCTATTCCTGCAAAAAGCATTGTTGCAATTTTCATAGAGGTTGTATTGAATCTCTGGATAGCTTAGTATTGACAGCTTAACAATATTAAATCTTCCAATGTATGAACAGGGATATCTTTCCATTTATTTGTGATTAGGCTTTTATATATTTTAAGTGACATTTTATTTTTAATTAACACTTTCATTCTGTTCTTGTAACTTGAGACAAAAGGGGCTGTAGAATGTCACACAGCAGGTGCATAATAAAAGTATGTTACTGAATTGAAAACAAAAAAAAAAAACAAACGGAACAACAAAGCAGAACAATGGTTGCAGTTTCATAAACTATACCCACCAATACTAAGATTTATCATAAACACCTAGGTTTACCTAAATAAGGCTGTGATGTTGGTTGTTAATTTCTTCTCCACTTCCCTCTTTCCTTCTTTCCACAATTTCTCCTTTGCTGTATCCATCTCAAGCTTCCACTCAGGGATCTGCTGTCTTAGACAAGGAGGTTATGATTTTAAAGTCTAGCCTAATTTACTTAGAGTGAAATTCACCATTTTAAAGTGCACAGTTCAGTGAGTTCTGACAATGTTTACAGTCATTTAATCTTCAGGGCCAGGCTTTGGACAGTAGACTTGATGGCAGCTTTCCATCAAGAGGGAAAGAGGGAAGCTTCTCTCCTTCCCTCTTTCCATCACACATGGAAAAAGTGGGTTTGCTGTTTGGTATTTTCTCAAAAATCAAACATAAAATTACCATATGACCCAGCAATTCCACTTCTAAGTATAGATCCCAAAAATTAGAAACAGGGACTCAAACAGATACTTGTACATCAATGTTCACAGCAGTATTCAGCATTAGTCACAATAGCCAAAATGAGGAAATAACTCAAATGTCCATAAATAGATGAATGAATAAACAGAATGTGGTATATACATACAATGGAATATTTTTCAACCATAAAAGGGAATGAAGTTCTGACACATGCTACAACATGGATGAACCTTGATAACATTATGCTAAGTGAAATAAGCCAGATACAAAGGGAAAAAAATCATTGCATGATTCTATTTATAGGAGGTACCTAGAATAGCCAAATTCATAGAGACAGAAAATAGAATAGAAGGTACCAGAGAAAGACAAACACTGTATGATCTCAATTATATGTAGAATCTAAAAAAAAATTTGAACTCATAGAAACAGAGCAGACTGGTGTTTGCCAGGGCTGGTAGGTGGGTTGGGGAGAGAAGAAGTGGGGGAAATGGATGAAGGTGGTCAAAAGTTACAAATTTTCAGTTATAAGATAAATGAGTCCTAGGGATATAGTATACAGTGGTGACTACAGTTAACAATACTGTATTGTATATTTGATATTTGCTAAGAGAGTAGATCTTAAAAGTTCTCATCAGAAAAAAATAAAAGGTAACTATGTGAGGTGATGGATCTTAACTAAACTTATTATGGTTAACATTTCACAATATATACATAAATCATTACATTGTACCCTTTAAACTTACACAATGTTATTTGTCAATTATATTTCAAACTAAGCTGGGGGAAAAAAGGAAGATACCAGGGGCTGGGAGGAGGGCATAATGGGGAATTATTGCTTAATGGTCATAGTTTCTCTTTCCAATGATGAAAACTTTCTAGAAATAGAGAGTGGTGAGAGTTCCACAACACCGAATGTACTTAATGCCACTGAATTGTACACTTAAAAATGGTAAACTTCATGTCATGTATATTTTACCAATTTTAACATTTTATTTTTTTAAAAAGTGGGTTTGCCTTACCTCCAAGGGACACAGGTGACCCCAAACCCTCTGGCTAAACACATAACGCACATAAAACCACGAGAATAAATGAAAATATAAAATAAATAAAAAACCAATCAAAGAGCACTGCAAGTTGGGAGAAGGTTGGGAAAAGAGAGAGAAAACTGAAGGCAGGGCCACCAGATAGGAGGCTGCTGCGATGGCCCTGGACTGGCCTCAGTTAGAACATGGGCAGAGGAAGAGGGAAGATGGTACCCACACAAGAGGCAGAGAGAACACCGGGACTAAATGAACACAGCACAAGGCAGGTGGAAAGGTGGGAAATGCCAGGCCAGGGCCACACTGTGACTTTTGTGAGCCCTAGGCGTTTTTCTTAGAGGACCCCTTCCTCCACAAAAAAATAAAAATAAATAAATTAGATAATATTTTACTGTTGCATTGGTATAAGGATGAATACATCAGTATTATAGATTATAAACATTTTTTTGTCCTGAAAGTACATTTTTTTCCTTCTGATATTAAAAGAAATCAAAACATTTTCGTGGGCCCCTAAATATTCACATCTGGGCCCTTGGTGCTGCCTCTTCTGAGTGTCTTGGAGGAGGGGGTCCTGGGGTAGCCTGTGCAAGGCGCTGATGGTCTCCTACCTAAGACTCCGCCCTCCTTCCCCTTCTCTGTGGCCTCCCTACCTGACGGCCTGCTCCAGGTATTGAGGACTGTGTTACTGCAGATATGGCATACTGGGGGGCAAAGTTGTAGGCTTCGTGTGTGGTTAAGACTGTGGACTCCAGAACCAGAACAAGTTGGGTCCGGGACTTCCCTGGTGGTCCAGTGGTTAAGACTCTCTGCTCCCGATGCAGGGGGCCCGGATTCAATCCCTGGTCAGGGAACTAGATCCCGCATGCTGCAATGAAGGATCCCATGTGATGCAACTAAGACCCAGCACAGCCAAATAAATAAATATTTTTTAAAAAAAGATTAAGGTGGGTCTGAATCACAGCTCTCCCTGCTTGACTGTGTAAACTGGAGCAAGTTCCTTAACCTTTCTAAGCCATGGTTTCTATCTGTAAAATGCACATAAGAGTTCCTAACATCATAGAGGTTTTTTGAGACCTAAATGTGATGTGAAACAACCAGCTTAGCACTATGTCTGGTCCACGGCTGGCAAGCGCTGGCATCCCTTGGCTATCCTTAAATCCGGCACTTACTCAGCACCACTTATGACTTGGTTTTAAACAGGCACAGAGATTTGGGGTTTGTTATGAGGGGGAGGAGGAAAGGTATGAAGACACCTAGAGAGGGGAACACAGAGGGGCAAAGGGGAAGGAACACAAACTATTTCATGCTTTTGCCCAGGACAAGCCCAGTGCGCCTTTATATATGTTAAGGCTTAATAAGAAAGTAAAAAACTAAAGTATGGGCTTCCCTGGCAGCACAGTGGTTGGGAGTCCGCCTGCTGATGCAGGGTACATGGGTTCATGCCCCGGTCTGGGAAGATCCCACATGCTGTGGAGCGGCTGGGCCCGTGAGCCATGGCCGCTGAGCCTGCGTGTCCGGAGCCTGTGCTCCGCAACGGGAGAGGCCACAACAGTGAGAGGCCCGCGTACCGCAAAAAAAAAAACAAAAAACTAAAGTAGACTAAGGCTGCCTTTATTTAGCAAATATCATTTGAGTGCCCACAATGTGGCAGGGTTTCAGGGGTGGAACAGACAAGCCCTGCTACCCACTCTTCCCCCTGCTTGCCTTCCAGACTTCTCTCCTATTCTTCTGAACAAACACAACTAGACTATTAGCTGACGTGTCAAACACATCCCTTAACCATCACAGCTTCCTCCGTAAACTCATGCAGGCCTGGCTCCCATCACCACCTCCTTTTTCCTCCCAGTCCCACTTGCTAAAATCCTTCTGCAAGAGGCTCAAAACCAAAATCAGCTCCTGAATGGAGCCTTCTCAACTGGGGAGACCATGCTCCACGCTGCAACCCTGTGTGTGCCACTTGGGGCCTCCTTCTTTTGGGAGTTCTGTCTCTCCTGCCTGACCTTTCCTCATGAACACAAGCTCCTGAAGGTGAAAGACTCAGCTCTGATTCACCTCTGCTCCAGGAACACCTGCTGAATCGCAAGGTCAGAGAAAGGAGAGGGGAAAACACCTTATACAACTTCCCGGGCCTCGCAGCTTGGTTTCTGCCTGCTTCATTGTTGAGGAGCTCACATGGGAAGAAAAAGCCCCATTACCATCACACCACGAGCATCCCTGCTCTGAGATCTCTGCCCTGGTTTGCGTGAGGGATTTGGCTGCAAAGGTTTGTTAAGGTGTTCAGTGCTCCAAACACAATCTTCACAACAGAAAAAACAAAAAGGAATGGTGGGGGAGGAGGGAGGACAGGGAAGTGAGCAAATACCCCCTCTGGCAGGTGATCCCTCTTGGGATCTCATCTGTTTCCTTCTCCCTAAGGTCTCTGTGGAGGTCACCTCTGTATACAGAGGACAGGCCCTTACTTCTTCTGTCTCAGAGGCAAGACCGGACCCAATTTCTGGGCATCGAATGGACTGGACCTTGGTACCCCAAAAGCTGTCAGCTCTGGGTTTGCACTTCCATTACAGAGCACCACTTCAAAACATGACTTTAAGTATTAGCTTACATGTACGTATGTCACACAAAGTATGTATGAATAAATATATTGATTATCTACCATAGGCAGGGCCTTGTGCTAAGCTGAACAGAAGATTCCAAAGCTAGAGTTCACTAGAATTTAAAAGTAGTTTGTCGTACATATGGGATGTTCGCTGAAGCACTGTTCACAACAAGAAAAAAAATTAGAAACAATCTAAATATCCCTCATGAGGAGAAGGGCCAATAAAATGTAGCACACTGGTTTCCTAGAATACAATAAAGTGCTTTAATGGAAGTAACCAGGGATCATATGTCAACGCTAATAGATCTTGAAAATACAGAGAGTGAAAAAGACAGATTGTAGAATGATGAATATCATAAAATATCATTTATGCAAGTAAATGAGGAAAATAATACTCTACATATTCTATGAATGCATTAGAATCTGCATGTAAAAGTGTGGGGGTTTTTTGTTTTGTTTTTTTTTTGCGGTATGCGAGCCTCTCACTGTTGTGGCCTCTTCCATTGCGGAGCACAGGCTCCGGACGCGCAGGCTCAGTGGCCATGGCTCACGGGCCCAGCCGCTCCGCGGCATGTGGGATCTTCCTGGACCGGGGCACGAACCCGTGTCCCCTGCATCGGCAGGCGGACTCTCAACCACTGCGCCACCAGGGAAGCCCAAAAGTGTTTTTTAAATGGTACAGAGGGTCACATGCTTTCAGGGAGAGGGGAAGAAACAGAGAAAGGCTGTGATGAAAGGGGGCTTTTGCTTTTTCTATAATTACTCTCAGTTTTTTAAGTAATCAGGAAGGTACTGCCTAAATACATGAGAAGCTAGGTAATGAGTTCATTGATAACCACGGCAACAACTTAAGCGACATCACAGGGCAGAACGGATTTACTATCCCAGGATTAGCATCTGCAATAACGGCTGGGAGTTTAGAAGAGGAAGAGCTGGGCACTGGGGAGCTCTGAGGAGGGGCTAAGGAATTAGTATTTACTTCCTTGGAAGTCTTTTGGCAAGGGAATGCTGTGACGAAAGTGGAATGATGTGAAGATTCATCTGGCCACAGGTGTGCAGTATAAAACTTTGCATTATGAGTGTATATGGGATTTGTTTTTCCTCATACTTGTCAGGCTCTGGAATTGGAGGGCACTGTTTTTTTTAACTTGTCAGGCTCTGGAAATTGAAGAACACGGTATTGCACAAGCTAAGCTCTGAGAGGAAATCACATTAGGAGAATGAGGGATGTTTTGGTGTAATCCCTGAGCCAAACTAGGGATCGGGGCCTCCCGGGGGATCTGGGGGTCAGTGTGTTCACTAAGTTTCCTTCACTGGACTGTCAGCTCCTCGGGCTGGTGCTGTGACGTCTTCCTACCTGGAGCCCCAACGTAGAGAACAGTGCATGATGTCACATCACTCAGTGAACACTTGTCGGATGAATGAGTGGATGAATGAATGGATGGATGAATGAATATTGCAGAAAGGTCAAAGAGAATAAGGACTACAGAGAGGCTTGCAGCTTGAATGGCTAACTCCCTAGCTCTGAGGAACTTCTGCCCCATTATCCGTTCTCCCAGATGGTGCCTGTCCCTCGGAGTATGGCTTTTATTTGCCTCCCGCTGCCACTTGCCCTCCTCGACTCCATTCCTAAACCCTGGGGTCCTTCTTGGGATGGGGGGAGGAGTGGCTGTCAATTCACGGGGAGACCCAGGATATCGAGGTGGGAAGAAGATAAAATAAAAAATCATTTGGAGAACTGAGTTGGGAAGATCCTCATAGGAGGTGGGTCAGGGTGGAGCAATGTATTGTATGTTGGAGCGGGGTTGGGATTCTAATCCAAGGCGGAGGGGAAATGAGCCTATTGGAAGAGAGGATCAGGCAGGTGGAAGGACTGGGGCCAGATATCAGAAAATTGGTTGAGGAACTGGTTCATGTAGAGGTTTTTCAAACGTGGAGCTCAGAATCCCAGGATTTCACAGACAACCTCCAGGGGTTTCCCAAACAATGAAGCTGCTTCTGCCAAGGAGAGAAGATTAAAACTGCCAGAGGGATCTGTTCATCCATTATCTGCCCTACGTCCTGGGGTTCTGAGTAAGACTTCATTTGAAGGAAGAGACAGGGGTGTGTGTGTGTCTGTCTGTGTGTATCTGTGTGTGTGTGTGTGTGTGGAGAGAGAGAGAGGAGAGGAGAGGAGGGGAGGGGAGACAAGGGGAGGGGAAAGAAGGTCATTCAGCTAAAACATTTGAAAGAACACTGAGAACACAGTCTCTCTCTCTCTTGAAATGAGGTCATACATAAAAAGTATTCTGGGTGGAAAAGGCTCTCAATGAGTGTTTGTATTGGACTAGATGCAGGAAAAGAACTCAATCAAAAGACAAATTCACTTGAAATTACCAAAAATTGCCTAGCCCATCCTATGTTCAGGGTTGGGATTATCCCCAAAAGATCAAAATTAGGAGACTCAAAGCCCAGAGTAAGGGAAGTAGGGAGGTGTAGCTGACTGGTGTTTAGTTCTTGTTGATAATCATTAACACTCTGTTGAGCACTTTTCAGGAGCAGTGCCCAACCTTCACATGCATAATCTCATGAATTCTCACAATAGGCTAGGAAGTAGGCCCTATTCCCATCTCTACCAAGGCTCAGAGAGGTTGGGGAACTTTTCCAGCATCACACCAGATCACAAGCAGCAGAGCTGGACTTTGAATCCAGGCAGCCTAACTTCAAAGTCCCTGAGCATAAGATGCAGTCATATTTCCCAAAGACCACGCCCTGAGTAGGTGCGGTTGAAGCAAGGTGCTGGCACCTGCAGCACCTGCACCTTCCTCTTCTGAGGAAGAAAGAACAACACTTTCATTTTTGACAGGGTCCCATGTGACACAGTCCCTCATAGAAAATTCCAGAAACCCTGTCTCTGTTGGGGCAGTTGCCTCCCTGGACCCTTGGGTGGACTGACCACACCTGGAAGGTTCATTCCCTTCTTGATGCCACATATCTGAGAACTTAAAGGTATCTCACCTTCAATCAGTGAACAAGAGGATGAAGTGTCTGGCTAACTATAAAGGAAAATGAGGACATTTAATTTAAAGAAGAGAAGATTAGAAGGGGAGAGCTATTTCAAACACTCAGAAAGCTTTCTCAAGAAAGAGTGACCAAGTTTATTTTGTGCAGCTCTGGGTCACAGAACTAGGGTCAGTGGGAAAGTAAGAGGGAGACAAATTTCGAATCAATATTACAAGTGATTTTCCTTTGATCTGTTTGAAAATGAAGTTGGCCACACTTAAGATAGTGAGCACCCTGTCAGAGGAATCAATCAAGCAAAAACAGGAATCATGAGTGCTAAGAGGGAACTCATCTGTTGGGTAGAAGATTAAAATGACTACTAAAGCCTCTTCTGAGTTGAAGATTCCACAAGTTTATAATTATGATGTTTCTTCTCCTTTTCAAAATTTCTCACTGAGCCAAAGACTTAAGAATGAACCCAGTGGTCATTCCAGCCACTGAAAACATATTGCCTTATAAATTCTTATATTCTGCATATCTGTGCGAAGGGAGCCCCACCTACGACACAAGCCTATACGTCTGTCAGCAGGGGCAACATTTTTCACACTAATAGTACAAGTCAGAATAAATACCATCTCCATTTGACAGGAGAGAATTGGCCCGCTTGATTAGGAGTATATGTCAGGCACTGATAATAGGGAAATCCTTTTCAGCTGAGCCCTAGAACCTGAACAGTTATAATGAGACCAATCTAATGAGCCTCCTGTTCTACACCAGTATTAATTATAACCCTGTCACAGAAGGCAGCCAGCTCGAGATAAAATAGGTAAAATGCCCAGGAATTGGACTGGATTCAGACTCTTTTCCCCAGAAACAAATAAGCTTGCAGTCATGTACATAAGTCTCTAGCAAGCAAGTGGATTTAACTCCTTCTTCAAGCTGTTTGGAAGAAGTAATTATGGAGTTGGTCTGAACAGCCGAAATGCTTCTGAACTTTGGGTTTGTCCTCAGAATGCGTCTGCCCCAAATCCGTCTGATTGACTGAGCCTGATCAGTACCAACTTGTTGCCCCCTTGGAAAGAGAAGAAAAAGGAGCAGCAACTTCTTGTTGAGTAGGTAGGCACACCTCCAACCCTTCATTTTGGTCAGGTCTCACAAACCTCTCCCCTTAAAGAAATGGAATTTCTTTCAGGTAAAATTTAAACTGGGAATTGTCATCAATCCAGTTGAATAAATCATCACCAGGGGCCTATTTACTGCTAATACGGATTGAGCTCTACCAGGTACTCTTGTAACACAAATTACCTTGTGGTCAGTACTGACAGTGTGCTCTTTACAGGAAGCCCAGAGATGTTAAGCACTTTGTCCAAGGGCACACAGCCAGTTTGAGTCAGGATTCAAACCCAGGCTGACTGATTCCAGAACCAGGGTGCTTAACCACAGGCCATGCTGGGCATGGTGTTTGCAGGCAGCTTATTCATTCAGCAAGTGTTAACGGAGCACTTCCTATGTGCCAGACACTGTGCTGAGCAGAAATGAATAAGACACAGGCCCTGTCCAGAGTAGTTGGGCAATTCCAGCAGATTGTAACAAACTGTCCCATTCCCTGGATGTCAGCAAGGGCTCCGGGAAATGAAGTGTAACCAGAGACCTTAAAGATAAGAAAGAATTAAGCAGTGAGTGAAGAGGGGAGCCTGACAAGGAGGTTACCAAAGGAATCCCTGGGATCAGGATGGCAGGGGCACAGCATTGTGAGATATCGAGGAATTACACAACAGAAAGAGGAGAGAGCTTTCTGACAGAAAGGACTTGGGAGGAGGCAAACCTTGAACTAGGTCCTCAAAAATAGACACAGTAAAAGAAGACGAGTAGTGTATATGACATATACTTGAAATCTGCTGAAATTTTTTCATATTTACATAACTCTCTCACTCCAACTCAGACCCAGGGAACTTTGCCACATGGATAAAGGATTGACTCCAAGGGGTTAATCGCCTGCCAATCAAAAGAGGCCACAATGGTTCTCTTCTCTTTTCTTACCACATCCACATTGGTGAGATTTTGATGGTCCAAAGATGGTGGGCAGCTGGTGAAGGAGGCATGGGAGAGGACAGACATGGAATCCTGAGCCTTGACTCAGGCAGGCTGCGGTTACTCAGAATCTGACACAGAGCGGCAGGAAGAGTTAGAAGCAAAGCAAAGGTCCATAGGCCTGAAAACTCACACCAATCCCCGGCTCTGATCCCAGAACCCACTGACTTGTGAACCCATGAAATGGTCCACGTCTACCCACAGCTTCCCAGCACCAGCGTGCAGGCGGCCTTGCCTGGACCGCCTGCCTCTGCAGTGGTTCTCCAACTTTAGTGCAGGCTGGAATTGCCTGCAAGGCTGACTGAACCACAGATGGCAGACCCCACCTTCAAAGTTTCTGATTCAGTAGGTCTGGGATAGTGCCAAGAATTTGCATTTCTAACAGGTTACCAGGAAATGCTGACAGTGGTCCCACACTTTGAGAACTGCTGCTGTATGGCACAAGGCAAGTTGTACCTCTCCAGGAAGACTTCCCCCAGCACTCCAGCCCCTCTGGCTTCTTTTCCCAGTCTTACTGCACATTTAAGTTAATACATACTGCAAAGACAAACCCAATGCCTTGAGAAGAAGCCAGACAGGCAATGGAAAATGAGGGAATTGGGTGAGCTCAGATGTATACACATTCATTGTGTGAGAGATGGGAATGATGGTGACCTGGAAAACTCAGGCCCCAATAAAAGGGGGCAACTCATTCAGCACAAGTCAATTTTTGCTGGGTGTCCTTGCAAGTTCAGGATTGCCAGGTCTTCTTGCTTTCAAGAGAAGGTAGAAATCTTGATTGTTTTGTAAAATATCCCAATTTCTCAAAGTTCGTTCAAGATTTTTTTTTTTTTTTTTTTTTTGTGGTACGCGGGCCTCTCACTGTTGTGGCCTCTCCCGTTGCGGAGCACAGGTTCTGGACGCGCAGGCTCGGCGGCCATGGCTCACGGGCCCAGCCGCTCCACGGCACGTGGGATCTTCCCGGACCGGGGCAAGAACCCGTGTCTCCTGCATCAGCAGGCGGACTCTCAACCACTGCGCCACCAGGGAAGCCCTCGTTCAAGATTTTTAAAGACAATATCAGGATCGGTCAGGTGACCTCTTTAGCCTCCTGAAGCTTTAATACTTGATGGTTTGGGCTTGTGGTAAAGTATTTGGATGATGTGTCCTGGCCTATCTCAGGGAGGAAGATTAGAAACACCTCCACTCTATGAGGGCCACTCACCCTTGTCATATTCTTTCCCAAAACCCCTTACCCAAGTCTAATCATGAGAAAAACACCACAAACCCAGATGGAGGGACATTCTACAGGAGACCTGACTGGAACTCCTCAAGACTGTCAAGGTCATGAAAAGCAAGGAAAGACTGAGAGACTGTCACAGACCAGAGGAGACTGGGGTGCCGTTACAACTAAATGCAATGTGGTACCCTGGATTGGATCCTGAAACAAAAAGAGGACATTGATGGAAAAACTGATAAAAATCCAAGCAAAGTCTGGAGTTTAATTAATAGTAACGTACCAGTATTCATTTCTTAGTTTTGACAACTGTTCTAAGGTAATGTAAGGTGGGGGAAACTGGATGCGGGATATGTGAGAACTCTCTGTTCTAGCTTTGCAACTTCTTGTAAATCTAAAATTATCCTAAGATTTACATTTTACTTAAAAAATAATGAAGTCAGTAAAACATAATTTTTCTTAAAAAATAGAAATCTACAGGCAAATCTGGTCCATGGGTGACCAGTTTTCAGCCTTTGATTTAAAAACAAAAAAACACCTCTTGTATTTCATAGAATCCTAACTCTAGATGTGTTATTTGGTTTCCCTGTCTTTGAATCTTTTTCAGGAAAAGCTGGAGCTCCAAAAAGTTTAAATCACTTCTCCAAGGAAATCACCTCCATGTCTGCTGCCTGACTCTTTTATCACCACACCTCACTTCCTCCTGTCCTTTGTTTACTTTGGATACAAAACACCTTACTTCCTCTGCCAGACGATAAGCAATTTGAGGGCATGCTTCATGCATTACTAATATCTGTAACTCAGCATCTCTCACACAAAAGGTATCTAATAAGAAGTCCTATTTTTATTTTTACATTGAAGAGGAATGCTTTTTAACTCTTTTGTATCTCCCTAACTGTATTCAGGAAAAGGCTGTCAAATGATTAGCTGTGTTAAGTCTCTTAACCTGAGGAGGATCTTGGGTTCCTCATCTGTAAAATGAGAGGGTTGGAGCTGATCCTTCTACCACAAGTGTGTTCCATGGACCGGCAGCATTGGCAGCACCTGGAAGCCTGTTAGGAATGCAAAATCTCAGGCCGACTGAATCAGAGTCTGCATTTTAACAAGATTCCCTGAGGTGATTCGTATGCTTGTTCAAGTTGGAGAAGTACTGGACTAGTTCTCAAAATTTAGTGTGCATCAAAGTCACCTGGGGGGCTTCCCTGGTGGTGCGGTGGTTGGGAGTCCGCCTGCCGATGCGGGGGACACGAGTTTGTGCCCCGGTCCGGGAGGATCCCACGTGCCGCGGAGCGGCTGGGCCCGTGGGCCATGGCCGCTGAGCCTGCGCGTCCGGAGCCTGTGCTCTGCAACGGGAGAGGCCACAGCAGTGGGAGGCCCGCGTACCGCAAAAAAAAAAAAAAAGTCACCTGGGATGCTTAAAAATGCAGATATCCGCTTATACGTGGAATCTAAAAAAAAAAAAAAAAAGATACAAATGAACTAATTTACAGAACAGAAACAGACTCACAGAGAATGAACGTATGGTTACAGGGGAAAGGGTGCAAGGGAGGGATAGATTGGGAGTTTGGGACTGACGTATACACACTGCTGTATTTAAAATAGATAAGCAACAAGGACCTACTGTAAAATAAGAAAAAAATTTTTTTAATTTTTTAAATGTAAAAATTTTTTTAAAATGCAGATATCAAAGCCCCATCACAGATCAACTGACAGGAAACTCTGGGCAGGGAGACTGGGACTCAGTATTTTTCATGAGCTCCCCAGGGCCTCACTTTGAGAAACACTGCATGGCTGTGCCCTCTCACCCCAAACCCCACTGAACATCCTGTTTTCGCCTCACCTTACAGCCTCTCCCTGGCCCCAGAGGCCCTGGCTGCTTGTCTCTTTCAGATCAGGAGTCCCAGGCTGGTGTTTCAGGCAAATTCACCCTCAGGGAGGGGAAGGGGAGCTGTGATTTGCAGCATTTGCACGGTGGAAATACTCCCACCACAGTGGATTTCAAGCACCCAGTGTGATGTCCCTGAACACGGAATTGGGGAAAGATGGGCACACTCAGTCCTTTAGTAGGCATGGCTGCAGCACACCAGAGTTCACGGCCCTTGTTTTACTTGCAGAAATTCTCAGGGAGCCAAGCCTACCTTTGGTTCTTATTGAAATGCCAGTCATGCACTCAACACTCTACTAAAGGTTGTAGAGGACAGCAAAGAGGCATGAAAGATTAGGCAATAGGGTAGAGTGATTAAGTGCTCAGGCTTTAAGACAGGACTGGATTCAAATCCAGATCTGCCTCTTATAACTGTGTAACCTTGGACAAAATAAATTGCTTCACCTCTTTAAGCAATTTACTTTGTAGAAATAAATACGTATTTACACGTATGCACACATGCAATATATATATATATACATATATGATAGTGCCAAATACTAAGAAAAAATATATATAATTACATGTGTGTGTACAGATATATTATATACACACAACCTCAAGGAGCTTTTGGTCTAGCCCTTATAAGGAAATATTAATGTGTTCTAATTTAAAAGTTGGGTGGGCGATACATGGGTATTCATTTTATTATTTGTCTTTTAATTACACATATATGGCATATAATCTTTTGAATGTATTACTTACTTCAGAATAAAAGTGGCAATACAAACCCAAATGAAGTTAATCACTAAAATGTGTCACCTCATTATGACAGCTCGTCCATGTCACTGTCTTGAAAAGTGAGGTCATGACCCACTGGGAACTTGGCTAAGAACTTGGCTCTGTTGGGATGTCAGCTGGATGCTTGATGAAGTTAAGGGCATCTGATTCTCTTTGCAGCTTGTGGGTGCACACTTGAAGAAAGACGAGGGAACCCCATTCAACTAAGAGGGACTTTGTTTATGCTTCGTGGGGACCTGAGTCAGACATTCTATCATTGCCATCACCAGACACAAATGAACTCCTGTGAACCAGAAAGCAGGCTCAGAAATGGGGCCAGAGGGGAAGTACAGTGTGACTCAGGAAAGACACAGGCCTTTTCCCCCTTCCATTTAACCACTCTTCAGCTGAAAGCCTTTCTAACAACTGAAATAAGTCATTCATATTCCTTTCTAGGATCCACTAAGTGTCCCAACCACTGCCCCCTTTTCCAGGTGATGTCTTGTTTTAAGGTGCTGAGTGATGAGAGTGGCCGTGGCTGGGCTGCTGGCGGACAGCAGACACTTGGCCCTGACCGTTAATATTGTAGGTCCTTCTCTGGGCCTCAGGCTCTTTCCTAAACCAGCAAGATGGGTGAGGTGTCCTCTCAAGCCTCTTGTAGCTTTAATACTCCCTGGTTTGGGCCATAGTAGAATCTTCTGGTGATGTGTTCAGACCAATTAGGGGGAGCACTTTCAAATCACATCACCCCCTTGATCTCTTATGCTTTTCCTGCTTTGTTTCTTGTAAGATATTTCTATGTAGGAAATAGGGGAGACATGCATTTACCCAAGTAAATAATAAAAATAGCTAATGCTTAAATAACGTGCCAGGCACAACTCTAAGTGCTTTACAATGTATCAGTTCAACTGAGGAATATACTATTGTTATCATTATCCCCAGTTTACACATGGGTAAACTGAGGCATGGAGTAATTACGTGGTTTGTCCAAGATCATACAACCTGTACGTGTCAAAGCCAGGATTATGAACCCAAGTAATTTGACTCTGGAATCCATGCTGTAATCACTGTGCTGCAATGCCTTTAGACTGTATGTTATCCAGATTGTTCCTGATGGAGTAGCCTTTCTTTTAGGGGGTAAAGCTAGGAGATCCCATTTTATCAAGCTTGGAAACTACTTAGAATCCAGAAATTTGAAGGCTCAGTTTAGAAGCATTGTTGTCCCAGATTCTAGAAATGATTCTCTGCTTTTGCCTGAAAAGGTATCCAAAGGTTTGCCTTAACATTTCCTTTTCCGTCACTTCTTAACAGATCAGCAGCAATGGGATGGTTTTAAACACAGGGCAAATCAAGGCGGTGGAGAAGCCAGGTAAGAGAGGCAGGAAAGCAGGATTCTAGTCTTCCAGCCTCTGGCCCAAGAAGCGGTGCACATTGGGGGAGGTGCTTCACCTCTCTGGACCTCACATTTCTCACTTAAAGAAGTGAAGATAGATGACTTTAAAGGTCCCTTGCCTCTCTAAAAGAGACTGTGAGCCTCTATTCTTCCCCCAACTATACCAGTTGCTGACGATGGAGTGATAAGGCAAATGACAAGCAAGTTTTGATGGTGCTCTGAAAGCAGACACCAGACATGTAAATTCAGATCCTAGGCATGTGAGAGAAAACTCTGGCATGGCCTTCCTATTTCAACAAACAACGAATCAATGCAGAAACAGCCAGGTAATTAAGAGCCTTTTAATTTTCATTTTCAGACTTTGTTCATCATAGACCCATCCTCCAAACTACCTATTTTTACCAAAGTTCATCCCAAGCCCAGAAAACAGAGATAAGGAAGGACCTTTCCCCCTCCACAATCCTTCACAATCCTTTTTCACATTTGATGATAAACACAAAACCTTTAAAACATTCAACACAAAATGTTTGAGACTTCAAGAGTTTGTGAATCATAACATATCATCAATCTGTCCAAAACATGGCAAATAGACCATAAGTTCCTTCATTATACCTCAGTATCTGACGAGGAGGCACTCAACAAATATTTGTTGATTAGTGACAAATGTGTTGATGGAAAGTTCTAATCATTACCTACGAAGAATCAGGCTCATGTATGTGCTGATTAAACCTCAGATTGCTTCTCCTGGGTTCATCACAAACTCCATCCATTGTCCAACCAGGCAGTGAGAGCCCCTCAACTTTTACCCTCAAACATTTTACACCAGAACATCCGATGCTCAGAGTGCCCTCCGACACATTTCACTGAGGAACAGTGAGAGGGATCCAGCACACAAGACACCAATGCCTAAAGTCACTGTTACCTGGGAAACCCTGTGCTTAGAACTTGATAAGGGTTTGGTGGATTATTCCCCAGCCCTCTTATGCATTTAATTTTGTAACCTCAGGGGGTCAGTACCAAAGCGGTTGATAAGTAATGAAAGTGCTTGGGGGAGGGGAGGAAGGACAGGACTGTTAGCGAATTTAGGAAGTCAAAGTACAGCAGCCAAAGCTAACTTCTCTGAAGAACCCAGTGTTCTTGCTTTGAGGGACACTGGATCTCAATGGCATTGCCACCTGGCCTGGGAAAAGCCTGCCTCTTTGCAAGCCAGGAGACTTGAATCAATTATCTCAGTCTATGTCCTTGCAATCATGACACTGGGGCAGAGTAGCCCAAGGGTCTTGGCCCAAGGGCTACTTGGCAGAGTAGCCCAAGGTGACTGGCAAACCTCCAAATCAGGCTTGAACCATGAGCTAACTTGAGAACAAGGTCTGGTGGGATCTATGCTCAATTAAAGAGGAAGATTATTCGTTTGGCTAAAGAAGATCTATGCTTTAATTATCAGTTTCACTATCTGAAGGTGACAAGTGATTCTGGTCCCCTGCTAGGATGTGGGGAAGATGACTTTCAACCCTTTGGGAAAGTAAGCGCATCTCACTTACTCAAAGCAGCTGTAAGCCTTACAAAGAAGGCAGGGCTCCTCACCTGCAAAATTCTAGTGGGAAATGAGACCTAGCCGAGGCTCAGAGGGTCGAGCCCTGAATACTAATTCTGATGAGTAGAGAATGCACACAGCCATTGGCTAAGTTTTCGCCCTCAGTGGAGCATTCTTCTTCTCTTGGAAGCAATTACAATAACCATCATAATTCCCCCTGTTACTGTATAGTTGTTTTCAACTTCTCAAACACCTTCCCAAGCAGTCTCTCATTTGGATCAACCCAATTCCAAGTCTGTTTATTTTAATGTGGCATTCTGTTTTCTTTCTTTCCTATCTTTGCTTTCAGCCAGTTCTGGAATCCTTCTAAACTTACTATTGTCAAGCACTCGATGGCCTCCTCCAAGCTGCCTGGCCTACAGGAACAAAGGACCAGAAGCAGTTCTGTCCAGGGGAACTTTCTGCAATGATGGAAGTGTTCTATACTGACACAGTCCAATAGAGCAATTGCTACCTCCACAGGGATAGTGAACACTTAAAATGTGGCTAATGTGAGTGAGGAATTGAATATGAAATTTTATCTCATTTGAATTAATTTAAATGAAAATAGCCACACAGGACTAGTGGTGCCAGATGGGACAGTGCCATTCTGGGGACTTTTCACAGTAGAGGGTAGAGAAGGTTAAACTGTCAGTCATCGTTACTTAACCTCCTTTCATTTCCAAATGGTACTGATTTCCACACGTGGAAATTGAAAGATTTTCCAGACTTTACATCAAACTTCCGTATAGTCCACATGCCTTAATGCTGGGGTTGTGTGCTTTTTCCTCAAATGCAAATATGGCTCAACATAATGTGCAGCGGTAGCAACTTTATTCTTCTGCAGGGCCTGGGGACCTTCACATCCCTGCTGGGAGGGCTCCGTGCTCTCAGGCTTGTGAATTCCCCACCCTGCACCCACACAGCTCGAGGCTTCTAAAGAGTGCCCTTTGTCTCCTTGGCTTGTGTGTCAAGGAGGCAAAGGGTTCTGTTGCACGGCAATTAATCAAATGGCCCACTTCTACCTTTGATCTGGGAGAAAATAGTCAAGATAACATTGAGGAGGAGAAAGTGAGAGACAGTGACAGAGAAATGGACAGGGGAGGGAGAGGAAAAACTGTGCTAGAGAAAGAAGGGGGAAAGGTAAGGTGGAAGGGGAGAGATGGCGGGAAGGAAGGGCATGGGTGTTTTAGAGCCCAGCTGTCATTCTCCAGTCTGTATTCTTTAGAAAACCAGGATGTCTCACACCACCGTGGCAAGTTCCTTTCCTACTACTGACCAAATTCAAGCCACCAGATATCTTAACTCAGAAGAAAGGCCTCATAAAGGTTTATTGGAAATAATAGGTTTGGACCATGCCTATTAACTTCCTACTCCAATACCCCTACGTCTACTTTTCACTCAGGTCAACAATGGGTATGCTTAAAGGTGGCACTCAGAAAGGTCCTGCCTAAGATAGAGTGCTCCCAGGAAAATAGGGTAAGCCTGCTTGTCTCTGAGAGCTCCTGTAGACATTTAAAGTTTCTTTATCCTGATTGAAAAACCAGAAATCCATGATTAACTGCAGAGAAGGCAGGAACTAGTAATCATTTGTGATTAACTACAATAGCATAGTAGCAAAACTTTTCTCAAGGCCTTGCAGGGTTTACCTTTAAATGAAGCTCTTTAGACAATGGCTGGGTGGAGGGTAGCCCTGGAAGAGAGAATGGAAAAAGAAATGGCATTATTTTGTTCAACTAAAGAGAAATGAAGTATTCAGAAACAAGGATTATGTTGGCATTTGTTTTGCTTTCCTTGAAAAGAAAAAAAGAGCTATAATATGTGTTCCTTTTGTACATCTTAAAAACATGTTAGGGACACACTGAGCTGATAGATATGAAAAAATATGAATAGCCCACTCAGTAATTAAGCATGTCTTCTTTTCTTGGCCCTCTTATTTATTTATTTATTTATTCTTGGCCCTTTTAATGACAGCATTTCCTGCACAATCCATTTTAATCCAATTCTTTGATATTTAAAAAAATGGAGATTCCTCTAATTGATTAATAGAGAAAGTTGATTTATCCAAAGGAACTGAGAAAAGTTAGTCTTGGAGACAATTGTTGTCGATTTTTTTATGAGGTTACAATTGGGCAGTTACAGGGGAAATTATCTAGAGATGCAAAGAATTGATCTGCAGTTTTTCTAGAGAACAAACTTGATTTCACTCGATTGCATAAATACACAGACCCAAACACACTTACCGGCTTCACAGTTGTGAGGTCAGCTGGATTTGGGGCCAGACTAATGTTATAAATGTTCTAAATGAGGATCCCAACCCTCTTGGGTTCTGTAAAACATGTTTTCCCTGACCAGACGTTGGAGTCTGGTTATGTCTGTCACAGTTGAATGAGTTTGTTCTTGGCCTATGCAACTCAAACCTTCTAGGAACCTCTTTGAAAACCACAGAACATCACTCCATGCTTGATTTTGCACTAAGATCTTTCAGTGGGTTGAAACATACAGCACGTAAGAGCAGGTGTTCCCATCTTGCGGCCCAGCTCCACGCCTGAGGAGGCTGCAGAGGGCACGCCATTCTCATTAACAACGCACCATCTCCACGTTCTCTTCCTGAAACAGGCTCACCTTGTTTCAGACAGGAGAATGGGGACAGAGGCGGACAATATCTTGACCACTCCGTCTCCCAGGAGAACGCTTACAAACAGAGGAAAGGTACAAATGAAGGTTAATACATGGCCGGTTGCTAGAAACCTTCAGAAAGCTCATAAAATGTCTTGAAGGCAAATCTTGGCCTTAGCTCCCATCTGAGCTAATGATCCAAACATGCAGGAAAATCCAATGGGTATCTCCAGTTACCCTGGATTACCAATCGGAATTTTAGATATCATGGTATACGATGAATGGCTGGAATGGTAGGGAAGATTTCGAAATTCCGAGGGCTCAGAGACTCATTCTACTTTTCTAATTTACAAATGAAGTGCAAATTTTGGTTCATTGGTGACTTACACAAGCTGACAAAATAGCATCTCTTTCTGAACAGCTGCCCCATCAGCTCTGGACGGTTGTTAATCTAAAGTGCTAAGTAACAATGCAACGTTGCAAAATCACAAAGACTCACGCTGCCCGTTTGACGGGGATGTCACGTACAGCACTGAGAAAGAATACCTCCTGTCAGAGGCCCACCCACGGCCTTCACTGCAGACTTGGGGGTGGGGGTGGGGTGACTTTGCAGGCACGGAGCCCTGTACCCTCCACACCCAACTCACCACAAGTATTTCTTCACAACAGCCTGGCTAGCTGGCTCCAGGCCCCCCAAAAATGGGAGGAAAAAGAAGTATCACTTGAATCAAAAGAATTCATAATGCTGCTTCCAGATACTTTATTCCTTTTGCACTTCATAGTTGCTGTAACAGAAAAAAAGAGGGGGAGCTGCTCCACTAAGTATGAGAGAAAATGACAAGACCACACAAGGGCAAGAAATTAGAAGGCACAAGAGTCTTTGTGATGAATACTATTTGTTCTAGAAAAATAATCAGTAACACTTATCAAATGCTTACTATGTACCAGGCACTGGGCACGCATTATTTCATTTACTGCAAGTACATATTGCCCTGTGAGGTAGGCATTTGGTATCCCTTTAGCAGTTGAGGAAAGTCAAGCTTTTGCCCAAAGTTGCACAGATGGTAACAGAAAGGCAGGGTTTGCACCCAGGTAATCTGACTCCCAGGCCTGGCTCTTAGCCACTCTGCTGGAACAGCCAGACAGTGCCTCATGAGGGCTCCTTTTAACCCAGCTGACATCTCCCAAGCAAGAGAAAATCTTTTCTGTGTCACATTTCACAATTACTGAACATTACGTTTTAGGATGTCAATCTTCCAAGAGGCTTTTCCCTGATTCCTTCCCTAGGGACCATCTCAGGCAGAGTCGTGTGGACAAGAAATCAGTCACAGGTAGTTGGCACAGGTTCACAAGGGCCAAGTTAGGCCAGACGAAGGCCAACCACATTTTCTTTTTTAATAAGGTTATTAGTCTGCTCAATCAGGGAACATGGTGTGTCTGATTTTCAACAAGATATTTGGCCACTATCTCTCAGGATATTTTGGTGGACAGGGTGGAAAATGTGGTGACTGGAGGTGTAGGAAACTATCTTCTCCAAAACTGGCCCATTCATGGATTGGTGTCCGTCTCAGACACCGCCGACCAACATTTTTACCAACAACCCACACATTCTAAAATCCCACAGGCACTCCCATTACCCTTCTCCCGGTACCTGCCTCTGCCAGTCTTATCCACAAGTACGCACCACCCACACCCCAAGCCTTGCTTTCTTTTGTCTCTGGTCCTTGACTCATGTGATTTCCCAGGCTGGAACACTCTTTTTTCTTAAGTTTAAAAAAAAATTTTATTGGAGTATAGTTGATTTACAATGTTGGGTTAGTTTCAGGTGCACAACAAAATGTATCAGTTATACATATACATATATTCACCCTTTTTTAGATTCTTTTCCCATATAGGCCATTACAGAGTATTAAGTAGAGTTCCCTGTGCTATACAGTAGGTTCTTATTAGTTATCTATTTTATATATAGTAATGTGTATACATCAATCCCAATCTCCCAGTTTATCCCTCCCTCCCCCCCCCCCGGTAAGCATAAGCAGGCTGGAACACTCTTATTTCTCTAATGCCATGTCTTTCACTGCTCAGCTTCAAGGTCACTTCCACAAGGAAGCTTCCCCTAAACATTGCCCACCAAGACTGGACTACATGTTCACCCTTGACCTCTCTCCACCTGCACGTGTGCCCCCAGAGTGCTGTAACACCCTCAACCCGGCACTTAAGGCACATGTTTTTGGTGACTAGTTTACATACTTAATTAAATTATAAACTCCATGAAGGAAGGGATATGTCTATTTTGGTCATAACATCCAGCATCATGATTGGCATAGAGTAGGTTTTCAATAAATATTTGTGGAATGAATGATTGAACAAAATCAAATAGTCTTGGATTAATGACAAAATCAGGACCCAATAAAGGTGGCAATAATCTAAGACAATGAGGTGAGTCCAATAAAATTAATTTCAACTGGGATAAATATAAAGTAAAACACATGGGTGTAAAAAAAAATCACCCATACAAACTATGTGAGGACATATGATTCTAGCAGCACATGTGAAAAAAACTTGGGATTTTTAATTGACTGTGAGTTGAATGTAACTGGGCCATCCCAAAAGATCAGTTTTCAGTCTTTATAGTTAGGAGCAAAGTATCTAAAAGTAATGAGTTCTGAGCTGGTCAAACTACACCGAGTACTGTGACTATTCCAGGTATTATATTTTAATACAAAAGATGACCAAACAGATTGCATTGCATTTAGAAGAAAAGAATCAGAATGAAGAGTATTGAAAGCCAAGTTATACAAAGAATGGCAAAGGGGCTTCCCTGGTGGCGCAGTGGTTGAGAGTCCGCCTGCTGATGCAGGGGACGCGGGTGCGTGGCCTGGTCCAGGAGGATCCCACATGCCGTGGAGCGGCTGGGCCCGTGAGCCACGGCCGCTGGGCCTGCGCATCCGGAGCCTCCGCTCCGCAACGGGAGAGGCCCTCGGGCTGTTTAGCCTAAACAAGAAAGGTTTAGGTAGAGGGCATGATTGTTGTCATGGGGAAGTCAAATTAGACTTGTTCTGAATCTCTCTTGAAAGTAGGACCAGCCTCAGCAGTAGAAGCTAAAGGTGGGGAGGAGAGATTTCCAGTTCAATATAAAAGTAATTGTAATGGGATCTGAGCTGTTAGAAAATGGATGAGCAGAGGGGCTCAGGATGGTTGCGAGCATACCCATCCCAAGAAGTCTTCAATCAAGCAAGTCTTCAACCAAATGGATGCCCACTTGGTAGGGAGATCATAGTGAGTATTTTAAGAACTGAATGCATGTTTAGACTTGATAACCTCCACAAAGACCCTTCCAGATAATTCAGGAAAGAATCTATAGGCCTCATATTGCTGCATTTCAGTAACATCCTCAAATTTACATGTTAGAGGCAGCCACATTGCTCAATCCCACAAACTCTGAGCTGTTTTACTTCTATGTTATGTCTCACCTTATGACTTGTAGCCTCATAAACTAAAAGTTAGGAGACCTAGTTTCTAGTCTCAGATATGTTGTCACCGATTAGCTGCAGGCTGATCATCCTATTTAACCTCAATTTCTTCATTTGTAAAATAAGGAAGTTTGGACTCAGTAAGTCACTGAGTTCTTTCCACGTTAAAGTTCTAAAGCATTAATGTCTCTCAGACTTTGTCCTCAGACCATAAGCATCAGAATCACCAAAGAAGGCTGTTTAACATGTAGGTACTTTGGGCCCCATCACAGAATCTGAGTGGAGCCCAAGAGTATGAATTCTTAGTAAAGCGCCGTAAGTTATTAACATGCGCACTGGATCCAGAAACAATTCAAAAGAGGCTGTGTGCCCTTGAGATGAGAACAACAGATAAGCAGAATTCAGGCACAGAAAGATTAACTCAGTTGCCCAACATCTCAAAGTAAAACCAGAGTTGTTCCCAGAAGAAAATAATCAGGTTATTTTCTGTTCTCTCTAAAGACCTAAAGACTTAAAGTGAAGAGGTAGGTGGAGAACTACAATAGTCTCCAAGGTGTGTCTAGTAGGGCTGAAGAAGCCCTAAACCCTGTCTGGTGAGGAAGGAATCAGAGCTTTGTAACAAGAGGCAGTCATGCATCCTGCAAGCCTCCAAAGCAGGTAAACACAACAGCAGATGCAGCCTCCAGACCGCAGGAAAAAGCGGAAAGTGCAGGGTGAGTCTGGCCACCAAGCTCTCCCTGCATATACTGACCCCCTGGGAGTGACGTGAGTCAGGGTTTGAAAAGCTGGGAAAATGGAAAAGCAAGAGGTACTCTTAGTTAACTGAAAACCATCCTCGGCCAGGCCCAGATAAGCAAGGCTTTCACATGGTGCAATGACTCTATCATGGCAATGTTCATTATCCAGAAGTAGCCCTGCAAAATATTTTTATTTTCCTCCCCAGTTCCAAGGTCCCAGAGAGCTGTTTTCCCAAACTTGCCATGACCCATTCTTGGTTTGAAGACCTACTGGAATTAGTAGAGTTCTTTATTTGAATTGGTCAAGAGGAGCTTGTTTTTGAAAGCCCTTTTGGCTGCAGACCCCAAAGAGATGTCTATCATCACTAACAAGCCCACTTTTTTCCTTTTTTTTTTTTAACTCTTTATTGAATTTGTTACAATATTGCTTCTGTTTTATGTTTTGCTTCTTTAGCCTGAGGCATGTGGGATCTTAGCTCTCCAGGAGGGATCAAACCCACACCTCCTGCATTGGAAGGCGAAGTCTTAACCACTGGACCGCCAGGGAAGTCCCCCACTTTCTTACATATATTTTCAATGAGGTTTTCTCAACACTGAGACTCATCAGCGTAAATTTTTCTTAATCTCTATTCAAAACCCACATGACATCACTGATTTTGAAAATCCTGTCTCTGTCCTATAGCTTATTATCCAGGCAAGCACCCTAAATTAACAAATAGTTTCACTAAGTCGGTTGCTTGCATAAGGCTCACTGTCTGATATTTAAGCCGAAAAAGCCCAGATGCCGGCACATTCAATGTTTATACATTTAGCAACCATCTCAAACCCCTCCCCCACCCTTTCCCCAAAAGCAAATCCATGAATGCTCATCGTAAATGTAAATATTGCCTAATATAGGCTTTCCAGGTGTTCAGATGAGGCAAACTAAAACAGTCAAGACCGCATACGTGCTCATGAATATGTCACATATTTGGGTCTTGTACAAACCAAAGCAACTTCTGATGCTCTTCTCCCCATAAAATTATAGAAAGGCTTTACTTATAAGTCATGGGCACAAGTCAGTCACTAAGTCATTATCACATGGAAATCTCTGGCAGCATTTCCTTAAATGACACCATCCACCTCTCAGCTCTAAAAGTCACTTAAGTGTCTCAACCAAATCATCTATAAAGCAAATAAACTCTAGGAAGATACCTCAACCTAACACAAATACTCCTAATGCTGAGAAAAATAAAGGAAACAGCTTGCTTATAAAGAAAGCTAATTTCATATTCCTATCAGAGAGCCATCAAGTAATACTGCTGGAAAAATAAAAAGTACCTTACCCAGAAACAGTTGAATTAAGCAGATGAATTTTGACAGGACCTGAATAATTAAAGTTTCCACTGCAGCTTTAGAAACTCCTGTTCTGAAACCCATTTCGTCAGCCAATGCTGAAGACTGTTTTTTTGGCTCAGGAACATAAAATCCAAATAGTCCCAGAGGATAAACTGCCTCTTAGCCTCAACACCTTCAGATACCGCCTTTCAAAGAACAACCCTTTTCCCTGGAAAAGGATCTGTCATCGACATTGTCATGTTAATTGGCCAAATTCAAACACAAGTCATCTCTAGAAGCAGCAATAGGAAGACCTTTGGGTAGACTGTTCTAAAACTTTTTCCTAAAGGAAAAGAGACACGTTAATAAAAAGTCGACCTTGTCTTATTCGACCCTAACAATTAAGAATCCAAAACCAAAATGCTTTTTGTTAGCTACTGCCGGCCAAGGAGCCTTATTCTCTGCACTCTTTCTTGGACAGCAAGAAATGGCATCCCGACCTCAAAACTCTATATGATAGTAAATGGTTGGAAGTGATATGGATAAATTTCCATCCACATATAATGCAAAATTTTGTATCAACCAACAGTTTTGCTTTTCTTCTGGAGCAAATTTCATTCCAGATATGTTCACAAGCAGCAGAAATCTATGTTTAAAGGTGAGGCACTCAGGGTCCCATGGAGCCTGGCTCCTGTGTCATGGCTTGTATACAAGGCAACCAATGGTGGGGACCTAGGAACAAATGCAGAGGACAAAGCCCTCTTTGATGGTGTATGGTCAGGCCACTCAAGATGACTCTTCTCTTGCTCTCTGTACATCCTCTGCTCCACCAGTGCCTGCTTCACCTACACCTGCTCCCATGACTGACCTTCCTATGTACTTGCCCCACCCCCAGCTAGAGACTGTTCTCATCTATAGAGCAAAACATCTCCACCTGTAACTTATCAAAGGGGTGACGAGGGGCGTGCACGTCCACCCCGCCAGTTTCCCTGGTAACCAATGAGCCAATCATGTCAGTTCCCCCTGTAACCGGTGTTCCCCCCTCCCACCCCGCAGCGGGAGCAAAGATGGCGGCCACGTCCTGCCTGCCCTCTGCCCCACACGGGGTGTCGTTGCTCCAGGACCTTGCTTCAGACGGGTGAGCTCCCCCCACGCACCCATGAAACCACGACTGTCTCTGTCGCTGACTCTGGGCTCTCTCTTCAGTCTCAAAGCTGGGTAAATATAGGGCTTGCAGGCCTGCGGGGTGTAGCCCAGCAATTGGCGGAGCCGCCCGGAGACGGGGGAAACTCCCGCGAGCGCCGAGATGCCGGGAAGTGAGGGCGGGAGTGGGAAGGTGCAGGGCCTCCGCTAACACGTGGGGTGCAGGGCAGATCCTGGGGTGGCCGCCCCTAGTATGTGGTGCCCCGTGGTGTCTGTCCTTGAGGAGTGGGGACCACCAGGAGAGTGCGGAGAACTCACGGACGGCCCTGAGGCTGTGGTGGAGATGTTGGCCGCCATTACAGTGGGAAAATGAGGTGAGACCTTGGGGCGGTGGCCGCAGCTGTGGGCTGGCCGTTGCTTTTCGTATTAAGAAAGGCCACAGACGCTGAGCTAACAGCTGAGGCGGAGGTTAGGTGCCCAGGCATCAGGGAAGACATGATGTTAACTGGCCAGGAAGTGTCAAAGGTGGCCTCTGTGGCCACCCATCCCCCTGGCAGCACTTCTGTGGGACCATCTATGAGGGTGAGGCGCTTTCCTGGCTCTCTTGGTTAATGGCCACTTGCCTGCCAATGAAGGGGCTGCGATTAGTCCTTGTGAGCAAACCATGGACGATGTGTAAGAGAACAGTGGCTCCTAATGGTTCTGCTATTGCATCAAAGTGAGCCTTTTGGAATAGGTTTGGGTTTTATCTTGGGTGTGCGTCTGAGTGTCTCAGTACCTGAGTCCAAATTCTGTTCTCTGTTCCTGGTGCCAACCCTCATTAGGGGGTCCCAGTAACTTGAACCGTGATTCATGTTCTTCAGAAAGTGAGGCATGTGAATGGAAGTGAACGATATGTATTATTGTCTATTACTGTTATTCGTTTAAACAGCATTGGCTGTTTAGAAAGTGAAAAAAATTCCTGGAAATGTCCAAGATGGGACTCTTGACATTCTAAAACTGGTTTTAGCATATACCCTTAGAGGAAGCTAGCTTTCTAGAAGGAATTGGTATTTCTCTTCCTGTGCCTTTGAGATGTAAATGAACTACCTGGGCTCTTGGGAACTTGAATCACCTGTGATCCCTGAGAGTGAAGAAAAAAAGAAAAAGAGGCCTTTTTAAACCCTCGTAGGAAAACTTTGAGATCTCTGGGTCAAGATATATGTATGTCTATGTGTACCTTATGAATATGAGGTGTCTCTGCCTCAAAATGGCATTTCCAAGATTGGTTTGTGGATGAGTTCTGTTTAATTGGCTTAATAGAAATTAAGCACTCAGATATAAAAGAAAGGGGCTTCCCTGGTGGCACAGTGGTTAAGAATCTGCCTGCCAATACAGGGGACATGGGTTCGAGCCCTGGTCCAGGAAGATCCTACATACCGTGGAGCAACTAAGCCCATGCACCACAACTACTGAGCCTTCGCTCTAGAGCCCGCGAGCCACAACTACTGAAGCCCGCGCGCTCTAGAGCCTGTGCTCCGCAAGAGAAGCCACTGCAATGAGAAACCCACGCACTGCAACAGAGTAGCCCCGGCTTGCCTCAACTAGAGGAAGCCCGCGCACAGCAATGAAGACCCAACGCAGCCAAAAATAAATAAATTTAAAAATATATATATAAAAGAAACTCCAGGGCTTCCCTGGTGGCGCAGTGGTTGGGAGTCCTCCTGCCATGCAGGGGACCGGGTTCGTGCCCCGGTCCGGGAGGATCCCACATGCCGCGGAGCGGCTGGGCCCGTGAGCCATGGCCGCTGAGCCTGCGCGTCCGGAGCCTGTGCTCCGCAACGGGAGAGGCCACAACAGTGAGAGGCCCGCGTACCGCAAAAAAAAAAAGAAACTCCAGAATGAATTTCAGGTTCACGTGATCTGGAAAATAGGACTAAATCGATATCTGGTATTGAAGCTTATTGCTTTGATTAATATAGACACGTCTTTAGAGTTATCAATGTTAAGTATAATACTTCTGTTGCACCTAGGTTTACTAGAGACTAAATAAGACCTTATTATATCTGTTGCAAATTTGTCAGCAAGGAAAATAACTTGATATGATGAAACTTTAAGTGTAAATGAGATAAGAGCCTTTAGGTAAACTCTATAGGAATAATTATATTTGGGGAATGTCTATCTAAAATAGTCTCTCCAGATTTTGGTAACCATGTCCTGCCCACTGCCTGCCACACATGGTGGGGTGTCTCTCTAGGATCTTGCTTCAGATGTGTATGATCCCCCTAGGCATTAAACTACTGATGTCTCTGTTGCTGACTCTGGGCTCTTTCCTTGGTCTTGAGATTGGGCAAGTACAGGGCTTGTAGGCCTGTGGGGTGCAGCCTAACAGATGGTAAAAGGTGCCATTCCCCTAACCCTACTCTCCCTGCCTACAAAAACAAAACAAAGTGAACAACATTATTGAGATGAGATTTAGCTTTCTGAGCCTGAAGGTAAGATGTATGCTACCGAAACCAGCACATTTCTGAGTCATTCCTTTCCTGGCTCGGGAAATGACCCCTGGCAGCGCCCAGAGAAGGATGACGTGGTTTCTGGGACTCTGTAGTTGGGAAAGTCTATAGCTTAAACCCTATCTCATCATTTACTGGACAGTAAGTTATTTTTGATAGACCTTTTCTGCCTGGTTCAGATCTACTACTGAGGATGTAGCTTTTAAAATGGTTAAAAGAAATAAGTGGTATAACTGGAAAGATCTGCTCTATTTGGAAAGAGCAGATTTTAAATACCTGAAAACAGGTAAACGTTGGCTGCGATACAGTTTCTGTAGAACTCCTCCCATTGATTTGAAACCCTCAAGCATTTGTTCAGAGGAGTCACTAAGAGAGACTCTTACTCAACTGGCTGTAAGGATCTGGTCTTGGCAAGTGTGCAGTATGTCTCTTTTGTCTCTTTTGACCTTTTTAGAAGTCATACTGTGCTGGGCCACTAGTGTTGTGAAATAGTCTTGTGTCTTAGGAACAGAACTGAAGACTCAATATGTCTGTGCCTGAAAACTGTAAAAGCCCAGGAAATTGACTCCCTCCCTCAGAAATGAGCAAAGAGTAAAATCAAGGTCTGATTAAGTGACCTCAAAGCCTGTGATGTCTTACATTGGAGAAGCTGATGGGGCTCTCTGTACCATGTCCAGGAGGATGGGTGATTTGGACATTCCCTAGAGGACAGCCACTTAGGCCTCTTAGGGGATTGAGCACATTGTGGCATTGCCTCCCAGGTAGAATTGGGGATCAGGAAGGAAGGAGCAGAGAAAGGTCTTTAGGGTTTGGGAAGACCATAGAAGCTGTTTGACCCAGAACTATATACAATGGGGAAAATACATTTTATTCTGGGTTGGGTGCCATATAACTGATGGAGAAACAGAAATATGAATATAGAACTCTACCTTAGCACTGGTTTTAAGCATAGCTGGAAGAAACCAGGAGTTCCCAAAGCCTGGTTCAATTTTAAAAACCACGGTCCCCTATCCTACCACCCTGTGCTCCTACACACACACACACACACACACACACACACACACACACACACACACACACACACACACACACACACACACACACACACACACACACACACACACACACACACACACACACACACATATTTTATACACGTAAAATCAGGTTGAAGAATGATAGGTACGGTCTTACTCTGAAGCCCTCAAAGAACACCTAATCTTACTGCGTAAGTGACCAAAGAGAAAATTGAGGTTAGAGACGTCTATGAGTTCACCCAAGATCGAGGCTAGACTACAGCCCAGCCACCCAGTCTCCTAACCCAGTCCTCTTTCTACTGCAGTAACTAAAATGTCAGACAAAGACCTTAACCACAGTAATAGGCATCACAATAGCCTTTCTCCCACCCTCTTCACTTAACAGCCCCTGTGGTCACAGCCGGGCATTTCAGTGGCCTGATCCCTCCCTCAGAATGGCTCCCACCCTCACCCCTGACACTTCATCCTCTCCACACCCTCACTTCCAGTCTAAGATCTGTCAACTGAGAAAACAAGGGTCTCTCAGCTCATTTCAGCAAAGCCACAGAAACATAAACATGAGCAGGCCAGGAATGGTGGTCAGAGTTGAGTGGGGCTGGAGTACAGTGTGTGGGAGGAGGGGATGGGACTGTTGGAGATGGAAGATATTTTGAGGTTATATTGCAGTGGGTCTTTTATTCTCTACCTCACCTTCTGAGAGGTAGAGCATAAAAAAGGCAAGGAACTTTTCTAATAAATGGGTCCAGCCTGCTTAAAAGAAGACGACTGATCCATCATGACAGTTCTTACTAGTTTCTTTCCCTGTTTAATGTGTGTGATCTCATTAGAGTAGATGCCCCGTGAAGGCAGGGACAGTGCCTATTATTCAACACCATAGCCTGAGTGACTAGCGGAGTGCCTGGCTTACA
The DNA here is from genome assembly GCF_949774975.1 of Lagenorhynchus albirostris. Taxonomy (NCBI): domain Eukaryota; kingdom Metazoa; phylum Chordata; class Mammalia; order Artiodactyla; family Delphinidae; genus Lagenorhynchus; species Lagenorhynchus albirostris. Next base: position 16,045,734 of record NC_083110.1, read on the forward strand.
CAGGTCCTGCAAAGATACCAGTTACTGAGGGATGCAAACACAACTACAGATGTGCAGCTCCCCTTACACTTGTCACATGTGAACAGTCTGGGTCACTGGCCAACATTTATATTTTGGGAAGTAAAAATAGCCCACCTGGCATTCCCCCCTTCCCCTGCCCCCATAGTTTTCCCCCACCAGTTACAAGAATGGCAGGTAGAGTTCCGTATTCATATTTCTGTTTCTACATCAGTTATATGGCACCTAACCCAGAATACAATGTATCGGATTGGCCAAAAAGTTCATTTGGGTCTTCTGGAAAGACCCGAACGAACTTTTTGGCCAGCCCTATATTCTCCACATTGTAAACATTTCTGGATCAAGCAACTTCTGTAGCCTTCAGAAACTCCAAAGACAGTATCAGGAGGATAGAACAATGGCCTAGGAATGAAGACGCTTTTCCTGGTGGCTCAGTCTCTGACTCACACCTGACCAAGGACAAATCATTTACCTCAGCTTGCCTTGTTTTTACTGTATGCAAAATAGAGCCTTTAACAATACAAGCCTCCTCCTTCCCTCTGAGGGATATTCTGAACTTTGAGGAGATGCTATCTTTGAAGTGATTAGAGCTCCTTAAAACTGGGCTCTTGATAACAGAAGCGGTGTTGTTCTCAGGTTGTGCTACAGCTGCTGTTTTTCAGCATGAAAGATAGATATTGTGATGCCTTGTTGTCAAGGAGAGGAATTGCTGTGTGTTGACACAATGATGCAACAAGCAGGAGGGCAGGCACCTCAGGTTTAATGGTTCTGGTTTCATTCATTGAATTCCTTCCTCATCTCAAACCTCAGTTTCCATTATTCTTTATGGATAGGTATTATTTTTTATTTTCCAACTTCCCCAGCTGCCAGGACATCTGGAGGAAAACAAAGCTGGTCCAAGACATAAATATAGTTTTCCTAATTGAATCAGAGAACCCCAGGGGGTGGAGGTGGGGTGACACTGCTTCTTAAGGCGTCATGTGGTTCTTTCAATTTAACAATCAAACAATTTCTGAGTGTTTTCTATAACAGGGATATATAAAGAGGAGTAAAAGCTGGGACTGTGTTTTCTGAACAGATGTATGGTCAGATAGCCATGAATATACTTAGGGGAACTAAGTGCAAATACCTCCGTAAGCACCATCACAATCTCTCTAATCTGAAATTGCCAATGATGTGAGTTTTTACACCAACATTTGAATGTCTTAGTAATAAATTTGTTCATTCACTCATTCATTTATTCATTCTGCACATGGTTTGACTGCTTGTCATGATTGTAAGTTCCTCAAATGAATTAATTCATTCAACCTTCAACTAAGTTTGTTATGCACCTACTTGGTATGTGTACTAAGCCCTGGGCTAGGCTTTAGAGAAACTGAGGTGAACAAAACTAACATAATCACTGATTTCATGAAGCTTACAATCATACAGGGAATATATACATTAAAGAAATATTTTAACATTTAAACATTTTAATTACAATTGTGCTATGAAGGAATAGAATAGTCACTATAAAAGCAATCAGACTTAGTCTCATAAATCTCATAAGTCCCATAGACTTGGAGGATTGGAGGAGTTTGCCAAGCAAAAATTGGAGGGAAGAGTATTCCAGGCAGAGCCAATAGCTACATAAAGGCCTGAGATGGGCCTTCTGGCATGAAAGAGATCAGAAAGGACAATGTGGCCGGAACCTAGTGAGCAAGGCAGAGAATAGCAGGAGGTGAGTATGGAGCCTCACAGAGATGAGCCTTCTCCATTTCCGATAATTACTGCCCTAGCACCTAGCAGAGCAAGGCTCTGGAACAGATGAACAAATGCATCTTGGAGCACTAGAGGTATCCTGGCCTATTGGCAACAAGATGTTCCCCAGTGTGAGATCCATCTTTACCTAATGGTATGAGGTTAGACAGAATGGCTTCCGTAGATTTGCTTATGCTGCAAACAGCCTTGTAGAATCAGAAAACTGCAAGAATGAAGATATGATCTCTCTTACCCACTTTATTATTCATCTATCTTATGATAGATAGATAAAACCAGAGTTGGGATTGCTATTGAGGTGAAGACATGCAAAATCGCCATAAAGTCCAAGTATAGGTTAGAAATTTGGTTTCAAGGTATCGAGTTGCAATAATACAGCATCTCTTAAGCAACTTAATTCTATTGAACAGTAGAAGAAATAAGATCAAACTCTGAATAACAGCTCAACTTTCTTCAAAGCATAATTGCCCAGTAAGTTTATACATAGAAAAAGAAAAGGGTATCTGGACACTCTGGACTTTCCCACTCCATTTTGCCATTAATTTTTTTAGACAAACAGTTCACCCCACGATAATTCACATGAAGAGACTTGCATGACAGAAATATATACAGAGTTGAGGGCAGGGTTAAGGGAAAGAATACACGAGGGATGTTGAGGCTACCAGGGTGGTAGGCAGTTGAGGCTACCAGGGTGGAGGCAGTTCTGCTGGGACTAGGGCTGAGGGGTGGGGAGAGGGGGCAGCGCTGCTGGTGTTCAGGACAGAAGCGGGAGCTGTGGAGGAAAGAAGTTGCCAAGGAGCAGGAAAGACACATCCTGAGACCTCTTTCTCCAGCTCTCCAGGGTCCCTGCAGTGCCTTCTATTGCTGAGCCCAATGTAAGCCAGTCAGCAAAGGGGCGTGGATAACGCGGTCCACAGGGAGGGGAAATGGATCCTAAGGGAAAACAGAGCACATACAGATAATCAGCACTAATGATAATAATGCTCTAAGTATGGTGAGGAAAATATGGTGTAGCCGTAACAGGAAAGGGACGGAAAACTGCTGGTTGTATAACATATATATATATATATATGTATACACGCACACACGCACACACTCTAAACAGTAATGCACGATACATAATGTAAATACACTGTACTATAATATGTGATAAATTCACAAATATACCTACTTTTATGTCTCTATGTCAGCTATTTTATAATATATATTTGTGTGTTTGTGTACATTTTGCGAATGTATAATGTATATATATTTTCATCTGTAGTTAGACTGAAGATAGGTTTGCATAGGCAGGATGTTCTGGCCACATGGATGGCTGATACTGAAAATGAGAGGGGAACTACCTGGTATTTCCACGTGTCTGGCACAGTCACATGTCTGTTTCCAGATGAAAGAGTTGTGAAATGACTCTGAAGTCAGTTCTGTATGAGGTAAACACAGTAAATACTTTCTGAGGTTCACAGGTTCCCCTCTCTCTGGAAAAAAAATAAACCCTGACTTGCAGGAAGTGGTTCTCTAAAGTCATGTTGACAGACACGTTTCTTTTAGGGCAGATGCCCTTCTCCACCATGCCTATGCATCACACTCTTTCCTTTGCTTCAGAACCCAGTTCAAACGTCATCTTTCCAGCTCTCCACAGTCGTGTTCTTTCTGTCTTTCTCATGCTCTTTATGTTATATCTTATAATGATCTGTCTCCTCTGGGAGCAAAGACATGTCTTGGATTCATTTGTTTTCTCTTTTTATTTGACATAAATGAAAACAAATAAATGAGGTGAACTTGTTTAAAGTGTACATGAATGGATGAAGGCTAGTTCTACGAAAGAATGATTGTGAATACCAAAATGCTACAGCTTGACCCACAGGGGCATTGTTAACCATTTGGAGCCTCTCCCCGATGCTTTAGAGTCAGAATCCATATCAGGTTTATAGTCTTGTTTCCCTTTCTAGGGAGAGAATGGTAGGACAGGATAAGGGGGTGAAAAAGAACTCTGAGCACTTAGAGCAACTCTGGTGTCTAGATCCAAATGAAACCAAGATTTTGATGAAAGACACAGATGAATCCAGACAAGCACAGAAGTGTGGAAGAACATAATGCCATTCTCTCCGCCAACCAGTGACTTGGCAACTAGCTCAGGACTGAAACCAGAGCAGAGAACTTCTCAGCCATGGATACACTTCCTTACCTGGTAGCTAGAGAAGGAAATGCCAGATGCTCTAATGTCATTTGAGGCCAGCAATCCATAGGGAGGTCACTGATCTATAGAGGGGCCATAACAAAATGTGATCCTAGCAAGCTGATGTCAAAAAGTACTCTTAATCTCTTTTTTTCCCATGCATAAGTAACTATACACTGCACGTCAATGAGCTTTCCCTACGCAGCCAGGCCATTGAAAACCATTTATGTGGTGCCAGGTATGTATTTTAATGGCATTAGTCTAAAGGTCAAGCAATGCAAAGAAAAGCAGCCAGGAAGCAGGCCAACAGCTCAGGCAGGTAATTGAGCGTGCAAAAGCACTCCGCCACTGTAGCGACTAGTCACCTTTTTGTTTATTTCTCTACTGTGTGGTGTGGAAATGGTGTTCTTTTATTTTCTCTTCTCTGTTAGAAATCAGCCATCAAGATAAGGATTATCCATCCAGAAATAATATTGCTATTGGCAATAGTCTTTTCTATCAGCAAAAGTTGGGCTTTCACTCTAGAAAAGAGAGTCAGGGAGAGTCAAGTATCAGCTCTTAAACTAAACCTCAAGTATCCCAGTGAAGATTGGAACAAAACTGAGAGTGGAGGTAGAGCTTTAAAAATGTGGAAATCCCCAGCTTCCAGTTCCAGTTTGGAGACCTGGCTGACCAGATCCTTGGGGAAATACTTTTGTAATTCATAGCAATGTCTGCTTGCTGAAGCCACAGAGAACAATGCCCCCTCCATTTATCCATCTGTCTGTCCATCCACCCCAAAAGCATATATTTAGCACATAAATAATAGTGATCATAATAAGTAGCTACAATTTCATTTATTCCTCATTGTATCCCAGAAACTGGACCCATTGACTTATACATATTAGCTCATTCAGAATACCCCCAGGAGGTCACAGTAAAGTCCATCCAAAACCAGCATCTTATGGGCCCTACCTTGAAGGGCTCTAAATATGGTCAGAAAAGAGAGAAGCCATGTGATAATCGGCCAAGACAAGGAAAACATGATACTGAAGGACTGTTGTATGTGAATGATTCCTCTCCTCAGACTCAGGTTAAAATGAACTTGTCATCATCAGATGGTCTCAGAGCACATTGAAGAAGTGTCAGCCCAGCTGGAAAAGGCCTAACTATTGAATGGTACAGGGAGAAAACCAGAGAGGTACTCTTTCTGCAGATCCATATTTTGGAAGAAGCTCTGCTGGGGAGATTCGCTTTCTCTCTGCCTTGTTCCCTCCCTTCATGGCAGGGTGGCGGCCAGGGCCCAGGCTGCATTTCATTCCAGTCGCTGAAGCTTCATCATTAGGCCTCCTCCACGGGCATGCACAGTGACTGGATATGTGGTACCCAGAAATCAGCGAGGATATTTCTATAAGTGCCCCTCTTCCCACTACTCTGCTCTGGGTGCTGCCAGAACCCGCCTCAAAAGATGAGGAAGATATAAGAAGGAAGCATCTGCCTAACTAGCCAGGACATCTTGCCTCTTCTGCTACCCCCTCCCCTACACGTTCACTCCCTTTTGCAGGGTGCAGGCCTCTGGCAGGCTGACTGTTCTGCTGGGACCATTTACTCTACTTCCTTCGTTCACTCTGCTACAGAATCACAATACAAAACAAAGCAAAAATGCTTGTCATCTCAGGACAGATGAGAAAACTATGTCCTGATCCCATCAGACTTCCATGTGCGAGTAGGAGAGGCACAGGGTGACACACCAGAGCCAGAGAAACGCCCCTGGGTAAGACCTGAGCCCCAATAATAGTTTGGTGCCTAAACTCTTGGTACCTCTCTGAGATAAAAGTGAATGCCATTAAGAAATGGAGGTTCCCAAAGACTGAGAAAGAAGTGTAGGCTTTTATTAGTTACTGCTGAATATTTACGTCCCATTTATCACTGATTGTTGGCTATGAAAAACGCAGATAAAGAAATTTGGCCACCTGAGTGCCTGGGGTTTTCAATCAATAACAAGCTAGCCTATCAGAGGGCCCCATTTCTGACTGCTCTGAGACAAAGGTCCTTTGTAGACTCAAATGCCCCAGAGCGCGCGGGCTTAGAGCTGTGTTGATGCTAGCAGAAGGAAGAGGGAGAGGGAAAAGGAAAGGAAAATCTTCTGCTTTTCTCAGCAGACACTTAGTATTGAGAGCAACTTTTGAAAGGAAAAGGCTGTTGGTGCATGATGAGGACCAGGATATGCTAAAACCTCTTTTACAGATTTCCTCCCTGGACTGACAATACAGCTCTAACCTGGTTTTATTTTGGAAGTCTCCAAAATACAGGTGCAGAGCTGGACATGAATTTCCAAGTATGCCGCCTTGATGTACCTTTGCTGTTGTCTTTTCACGGATCTGGAGAGGTTAACAACCTTTCTTTTTCCTTTTTTGGAGGGGAGTTGAGTAGAGGGGAAGAAAGAAACTGGAGGAGGATATGTTCCAAATAAACCCAGAACTCTAAAGATCATTTTTTAGTCTGGAGAGAGAAGAATCATTCTTTTGTAGAACTAGGCTTCACTTAAATAAGTTGCCCTGATTTGGGGGAGTCCCCCAAAATGCAAACCATCTGCTGTGACACTTAATTGTGCCATTCAGGGTCTTCTTTTTTCTCTGACTGAATGGACTGTCCAGAATAAAAATGGAGTGATCAAGTTTAGGCCAGAGAATTAGGAGCAGACCCAAGTATTAGGAACCATAGGCTCTACCCATGAGTGTAAGAACTCTCTAAGTTGGATTCAGCTTCATTTTCTCACATTTATCATTTTTGCTGTTTCCTGGCAATAATCTGCAGTGCAATGAAAGGGAGGTTTTAGAGCTGCTTTCCTCAGCGTCATCAGTGGAGCTGGAAACACTGCTTCCATATGACCCTGGACCAGGTGGAGGGAAGAATCCCAAATGAAAGGCTCAGGTAGCGTTAACCAGGAAAGGATCACAGGTAGGCTGATTGGGGGGCAGTAGGAAGGTGGAAAAGGAGCCTACCTGGTAAGGCACCCTGAGATCTCCAACAAAGACAGCAAAATGGATCCAAGTCTTCCTGTATTTTACTTAGTCACTCAAATTATCACCCACTGGACTGTTCCCCAGAATGAGTACCAGACATTTCTTTTTCTCAAAAACGGTAACACTGTAATTGTATAGTTTTAAATTTTGCGTAGTATAATTAAAATTAGCCATCCTCTGCCCCACTTCAACCCCAGAAGGCTTCTTGCTCCCAGAGGCAACCACGCCCCACCCACTCAGCTCCTGCCTCTCCCAGACACCCTATATTTGTAAACTGTATGCTTACCATGCTATTTCTTGGTTTATTAATTTTAAGGATTATTTACTGGATTCCTGGAAAGAAGATGGGAACTTTGCTACTTTACATACATGTGTCCAACTTTCCTTCTCCCATCACCCCGAAATAGCAATATTGTAACATTGTTCATTAATAGTCAGTGGTCAGTGTTCCCTTTTGACTGTGCAAATATGGCTCACCATTGATCCAAGTAGTGCACTGAGCTAATGCCTCTTTTCTTGTGCACCCTTCGTATCTCCCAGATGACTGCCTTTGGGAACTTTGCTAAATTCCCGGAGAAGAAACATCCAGTTTAGTCTCTTCATTCCCTCATAAACATGACTGTCCACTCCTAGCACACTGCCTTCGTTTGCATTGCTCTTCTGCCTCTCTCCATCCTTTCAAATCCCAACCATAACGAAACCTCATGTACTATTTTCTCCAAGACGCTTGAGACCCCCCCCACCCCGCCCGCCGCCAAAGCCCCATTGCTTTCCTTTGCTTCTAAATGTCTATAGAATTCACAATCTGGACTACACGATTGAGCTGTTAATTAAATTCATTCTTATAGTGTTTGCTGTTATTTTTTGTGTTATTCTTGTCCCCCCAACTGTAAGTCCTCTGAAGGCAGGTCGTCTTCTGCCTTGTACCTCCTCTGTATTCATCCCCCTCAGGAAAGCCCTTTCACAGTATAGTCCTCAATACTTTCTCTGAGGCTACTTCTCAGACATTACTGAATTCTTTCTTTGGGGATCATTATTTTTGCCAGGGATGGGCTCTTGACACATTCTTCACAGCAATTTCTCTTAAGCCCTCCTCCCTAAATAGAAATGATTTGATCATAACCCAGGGGGAATTACAACCAAGCTACAAATCCCCAAAGCCTTCTTTGACAGTGTCTTCTGCCTTACCTACCCCATGTCTAATCAGTTACCATTTTAGTGCCACAGTGTTTCCTGTATCTGCCTTCTCATTTTGCTCCTACTGCCTCTCTCTCTCCCTCTCCCACCCTTACCCCCCAATTCCGGCTTTTATTTTCTGTGGTCTGCACTGTTGTAACAGCTTCCTGAATCACCTCCTCCTTCCTGTCTTTCACCTCTAAACCCATCTGCCAGATAAATTCTTCTACAGCGTGGTTCATCTCTGCATGGTTCTTCATTGCTCTCCTGTCCTACAGTCCAGACTCCCTGCCTGGCATTTAAAACCTTCCATTCAGCCTTAGCTCCTGTTCCTCTCATCTCATTCTCTACATTGCCTCCAGCTAGGAGACTCACTCGTTTGCAAACATATCTCCGTGCTTTTTGGCCTTTGCATATGCTGTTCACCACCTGAATTACTTATCTTCACCATTCTTGCTGTCACCTCTACCGTGAAGCCTTCTCTGCTCTCCTCAGCTCAGCAAAATCCTTCTCAACTCTAGATTCCTATAACTTTTTATTCCTGTCTTTCTAAACGAGCGTGTTACATTCCACTTTTTAAAATTGAAGTATATGGGGCTCCCCTGGCGGCGCAGTGGTTGACAGTCCGCCTGCCGATGCAGGGGACACAGGTTTGTGCCCTGGTCCGGGAAGATCCCACATGCCGCGGAGCGGCTGGCCCCGTGAGCCATGGCCGCTGAGCCTGCGTGTCCGGAGCCTGTGCTCCATGATGGGAGAGGCCACAACACTGAGAGGCCCGCGTACAGAAAAAACAAAAACAAAACAAAACAAAAAAACATAAAATTGAAGTATAGTTGATTTACAATGTTGTGTTAATTACTGCTATACAGCAGTGATTCAGTTATATATACATATATATATATATACACACACACACACACACATTCTTTTTTTTTAAATATTCTTTTCCATTATGGTTTATCATAGGATATTGAATATAGTTCTCTGTGCTATACAGTAGGACCTTGTTGTTTATCCATTCTATATATAAAAGCTTACATCTGCTAACCCCAACCTCCCACTCGGTCTCTCCTCCATCCCCCTCCTTCTTGGCAACCACCAGTCTATTCTCTATGTCCGAGATTCTGCTTCTGTTTCATGAATAGGTTCATTTGTGTCATATTTTAGATTCCACATATAAGTGATATCCTATGGTACTCGTCTTTCTCTTTCTGACTTTCAACTAGAGATTATCATACTAAGTGAAGTAACATTCCACTTTTTATTATCATTATTTGTGGGTCTGTTTTTATCTCCCTGACAAGTGTAAAAGATCATGGAAGGCCTAAACTTGGTCATTTAATGTTCCATTCTCCACAAAGATGGCAAGTTGCACAGATTAGGAGATGCAGGGGTTGAATAAGTGTTTCTTAAGTAAATGAATAAATGAAGTAAAGCCACATTCTTCTGTCTTGAACCTACAGATCCTTCAAAAGACCATTCTAACACTCTTTACTCTCTCTCTGGTGAGTGGCAGAGGTGAGTTGCAATATCCAACTTCCGGTGAGTGGAAGAGTCTAGATAAATACAGTGCTTGCCAAAAAATAATGTCCTAGTGTTAAGTCGAGTGCCTCCTACTCTTATGCATAGCCCAGGAGGTCTTGCTATTTCCCGACCCAAAGACCCTCTTGGGGATGGGGTTTAAATTCAGGGATACAGTAATTCAGAGCTGTCAACACTCACCCCGCTTGCCTCAGCCTCACAACTCAGCTCTAACTACAAAGCAGCACTCTCCCCATCCGTAAGTGGAAAAGGAAGTCTCTGTCTATTTTTACAGGATTGAGGGGGAGGCAAGAGGAAGCATTTCATTTAATTTCTATTTCTTCTCTTGGCCTCTAACTCTCTGGCCAGGGTTTTCTATTTCCAAAGCTTTGTATTATGTAAACATAGGAGGGCCCCTCTCAAAAACAGAAGCAAGCTCTGCTAATTTCCAGTCTCCCTTCTGGAATTCTCAGGAGTTCTGCTAAGCATCTTAATCTCAGGCGAATATGTCTTTGGCAACAAGTCACTTGTAATGGCCAACCCCGGATCAATAGATTCAACTGACTCTATGTACCCATGGTATTTGCAGTACTCTCTGGTTGAAAACTTTCCTAGAGAAAAATGGTGTTGTCCATGACTTTTCTCTTACGCCATTTCACACGAAGCCAAACATGCTTCCATTTGTTCCATTGAGCAAAGTTCAACAAAGCCAAGAATAATTCTTAAGCTTCTTGTAAGCCATTCCAAAATTACAAAAATAATTTAGGCAAAAAGTGACTTGAGAAATACATTATCCATGTCTTGATGCTGTATAGAATATGTAGACCGGACTAATTCTATCCCTGCCCGCCTCCCCTTTTAAGGAGATGTGGCAGAGGGTAGATAAACACACAGGTACAAGCTCTTATGAGGACTACATCATTTTTAAAATGGTCCAACACAAACATGCCTTTGAGATTGCTACCAAAGCTGGACAGTCTTCATAGCTCTGTATCAAGCACAGAGCACTGAGCCCATGCCCTAAATATCTGAGATCCAAGATTAGAAATCTCACCTTGATGCAGCAACGAATCAGATGAAATTATAAGAAAACAAGAATTACTTTTATTTTCCCTACCTTTATCCCACATCACTCTACCCTCAGAGAATTTCTGGAACCAGGATACTAATAATGCTGATGAAGTACATTTAGATGTCTTGGAAATATTCTAGACTCTTAGTCTTCCAGTCTACAAAGGGCGGTAGCAGATGGCACAGGACCCAGTCTGTTTTCAAATGTTGCATTTGTGAGTAGAAACAGGCACTTTGGACAGATTCCAGTTGGTAGATTGAATGAAGAATAACATAAGCCTCAGATTCCCCAGTGGTAAAACAAAGGACGTTGGGTGAGATATTCTCTCAGGTCCTTTTCAGCTCTAATATTTTATGATTCTCAGTGGTAAAAATGCAAGCATTTGGAATGACCAGTCTCATTTCTCCCATTAAGCTCCGGGTGAACTGAGGGCCAGTATTACATTGCATCATCTCATGTACAGTAATATGTGAATAACATTACACAATGCCCGCTTTTATTAATGGGAACACTCTTCCAGCAATAATGCAATACCCTTGAGCTCATTCTGGCCTTCTTTGTTAATAACCAATCCAGTTGCATTGTCAGGAGCTATAAGAACATGACATAGACGTTGGAAGCAGGAGCAGTTGAAGAGGGCAGGCACATCAGGGAATGACACAGACTAACAGCCCATAGTCTTGTTCATGCTCACAGTGGATGCTCAGTGGATGCCTGGTGACTAAGAGTGAGTCATGTAGAAACACTAGTGGATTTGTTAAGTGCCCAGAGTCAACACCTTTGCACCTTGCTATTTTCCTGGGGCTGAGTCTTGGCGGGGTGTGGAAGGGAGGGAATTCACGTTTGGGAGTACTTCTAGAGTTCCCATATGTTGGGGACTCTCATTTATTGGTGTTCCAACTCCTAATTATATGGGATGGGTTCTCTCTCTCATTAGATAGATATCCCATTCCTAAAAGGCTTGGGACAGGCATATTTTGAGTCCAAGCTACACACTTGATTCCTGATTTGGGCTACTGTCCTAAGTCTCTGTCAGCTCTCTAACACAGGGTACACTAGAATGAAAAACAGATCCTCAAGTATCTCACAGTGTCCCTTTCTTGGGATGGGTCTAAGCAGCTCTCCTTGCTTTCTTCCCTCAGCAGCCCCCTGGTCCCATAAAGCTCTCTGTGGACAACACCCCTGGCAAAGGGCACCAACTTTCAGCTCTGAAATCAAAGAAGGAGCAGTCAACAGGCTTACACAGTATAACCCTCTTTCTGCTCTTTACAAATGTCTCACCTGCCTGACCCTGACCTTGATACGGGGTTGAGCTCAGCACTGTCCTTCAATAGCCCCGTTATGACATCTGTCTTTGGAAAACATGGGTAGCCAACACCTGTCCTATGAATGATACTTTCCTCAAAGAAAGATGAATCCTCCATAGACCCATTATCACACGACCTTTCTTTGAGCTATTTTACTGGAATTGACTATTATTTCCTGGAACCATCCATTCTCTCTCCTTTGGTCCCTGAGTGCCAGAGAACAGGATAAAGTTAAGAACTAGGCCGGAGGCTATGGGGCAAAATAAAACAATTGGCCATATAGAAATTATGTTTGAAGAGAGCTACACTTTGATAATAAGTTTATTTGCTATACAGAATAAGGAGAATGTTAGGCTAGACTAAGTTTTCACTCCATTTTGCCCTACTATCTCTCCAAATCGTATCACATTCATAATGTCAGAGAAAGAGCTAGTTAACATTTATAAAGTGTGACACTCAGCACAGCTCCTTCCTTTGAGGTTCTGATTGATTTCTCTCTGTGCTTGATCCCCCTTTGTGGATGTTCTTCTCCTCTTGTCAACTTATATTTCACTGTTTTCCCTTTAAGCATGTTGAACAGGTTGATATCCCTCATACTGCAAAGGTGTGGGGTGCATTTGGCCTTGGACAAGCTTTGAAGACTTTTCCTTTTTAGGGAACTTAAAGTTGACACCTTCCATCGAGCCAGCCATTTGTTCGGGAAACCTTTCACATCACTTGCAACTGAAAAGTAGTTAACACTGAAGTCTCTGCTTACAAGTCCTTATAGATTGCCTCATTAAGAGAGATTTGAATTTCTACATGGCTAGATATTTAAATAATTTCCAAGAAGTAGAAACCAAAACCTAGAATGGCCACTTGAGTGATGAGGCGGAGGTGAAGACACCCAAATGAGAATTTTAATAATTTTACAAGTTGCAAAAATTCTTAGAAATTCCGCAGGAGTATGTGAAGAAATGGACCTCAGTATATCCTGTAATTAATATCTAAGGCATATGTTATGATTGTCTTTTGGACAGCCGGGTCATGAGGAGAGAGCTGGGTTTGTGCTACTGGTACTCTCTAGAAGATTTGGGGCCTTGTTACCATCTTCGGACATTTGGTCTGTTTTGCCCCCAAATAGTTTTTAGAATTATCTCTAGGAAATGTCAAGCGTGTGTAATCATCCAGGCTCCAAGATGTGACTTTGAGGTCAGGTGACAGGACCTGACCATGTTATGGAGAAGGTGGTCCAGCCAGCTTGTGCTTTTAAAGTCATGTGACATATCTGATAGAGCTGTTTTTGGTTTTTAGATGAAAGGATTCTTCATTTTAACATGACTACAAAAACAAACTGTTAAACTTTCTGGTGTTTCTTCTTCCAGGGAAGAGGAACTACACACCTCCGTACCGCATCCCTCAGGTTCACCCCTTCTCTGAGCCTTACCCCATCATTGTACTTCACATCCTTCCTGTATCTCTAGGTGAGTCTTGAGTGTGATGAGACTCATGAGGACAGAGAGATGCTGCTTTATCTTGCTTGGTAACAAAATATAGAGATGTCTCTTGCAAAAATAACTTGCTAATAGAAAGCAACATTTTTATATTTTTGCTACAGCCAAATGGGCAGCATTAAGATGCTCTGCTTCTTGCTAAACAACCTGAGGTTAAATAAAAGCAGTGTTGAGAATCAGCATTTTTGAGACAAAAGCCAGTGTCCAGGCAACATTCCCTTCCCCTCACCACCTGCCTGCAAGAGAGTTAGCAGGGCAATCAAAAACACCTCCCTCTTTTCTCAAATTTTGAATGGATGGAAAGAGACACTGAAATCTGTTCTGTTATGGATGAAAGCTAGTCTGGGGGTGAATTAATGTACAGCCCCAGTGGTTTTTTAATTTATGCCCGAGTGAATCAGACTTACCCACCCAGGCTCTGGTGGAGCCAGACAACCTCAGGCCTATCTCCAGGCAGACACAGGTGGCTCACCTCACGTCAGAGTAGGAAACAAGCTTGACCTGAGGACAGGCTGCTCTGAGAATGTGAGAGAAAAGATATACCACCCTCACACTACTCAAAAGAAAGCTGAAGTGGCTATATTCATATCAGACAAAGCTGGTATCAGGTTAAAGAATATTACCAGGGATAAAGAAGATCTTTCATAATTATAAAGTGGTCACTTCATGAAGAGGATATAACAATCCTAAACATTTATGCACCTAATAGAGTTTCAAATTTACATGAAGCAAAAACTGACAGAACTGAAAGGAGAAATAGACAAATCTACGATTATAGTTGGGGATTACAACACTCATCTCTCAATAATTGATAGAACATGTAGACTGAAAATCAGTAAGGATATAAAGTAGGAGTCAACACACTATGGCCTTTGGTCCAAATCCAGCACATGGTGCGTCAAATACAGCCATATCCATCTAAATACTGTCTTGGTAGAGCTTCAAATTTGAGTAATTGTGACAGGGAACGTATGGCCCACAAAACTGGAAATAGTTACTATCTGGCTCTTTACAGAAAAGTTTATGAACCTCTAGACCCTTGATATACAAGACAACATTATCAACCAAATTGTCATAATTGACTTTTGTAGAACACTCCGTGGTATAGAAGAACATACATTCTTTTCAAGTGCACATGGGACATCAAACAAGATACACAATATTTGGGCCGTAAAACAAGTCTCAATAATTTTTAAAGGATTCAAGTATCCACAGTATATCCTCTGACCATAATGGAAGTAAATTAGAAATCAGTAACAGAAAGAGGGCATCCCTGGTGGCGCAGTGATTGAGAGTCCGCCTGCCGATGCAGGGGACACAGGTTCGTGCCCCGGTCCAGGAAGATCCCACATGCCGCAGAGCGGCTAGGCTGCTGAGCCTGTGCGCCCGGAGCCTGTGCTCTGCAATGGGAGAGGCCACAACAGTGAGAGGCCTGTGTACTGCAAAAAACAAAACAAAACAAAAAACAAAGATCTCTGGGAAATCCCGAAATATTTGATTTGAAAACTAAAGAACTTCAAATATTTCATGAGTCAAAGAAGAAATACGAAGGAAAATTAGAACACATTTTGAATTAAATATGCAAATTAAATGTATGCAAAAAAATCACAAAAATATTGTAGGCTACTGCTAACACAGTACTTAGGAGAATATATATTGCACAAAATACCTATCTTAATAGAAATTGAAATTAAAATTTAGTAGAAATTTTAAAATTACCTCAGCCTTCACATTAAAGAGCTAGAAAAGAAAAAAAGAATAACAAACTGAATCTAAGTGGAAAGAAAGATCAGGGCAGAAAGAAAGTAGAAAATCAAAAGACCAATGAAAGCTTGTTCTCTGAGAAAATCAACAAAATTGATATATTTCTAGCCCAACTTATAAGGAAACAAAGAAGACATAAACTACCAATTTTAAGAATGAGAGGAGTGACATCACTACAGATTTTATAGATATTAAGAAGATAGTAAGGGAGCATCGTGAACAACTTTATACCTATAAACTCAGTAACTTAGATAAAATGAACAAATCCCTTGAAAGATACAGACTTCCACAACTTAAGAAAAATAATCTGAATATCCCTAAATCTATTAAAAAATTAAATATGTAATTTAAAACTTTACCACAAAGAAAACTCCGGGCTCAGGTGGCTTCACTAGTGAATTCTGTCAAACATTTAAGGAAGAAATAATACCAGTTCTACATAAGCTCTTCCAGAAAACTGAAGAAGAGGGAATACTTCTTAACTCATTCTACAAGACTAGTCTTACCCTGATACCAAAACCAAACAAAGATATTACAAGGAAAAACCAAAAAAACTACAGACCAACATCCTTCATGAACATAAGCCCAAAAATTCTAAACAAAAGTTTAACAGCTTTAATACAGTGGTACGTAAAAAGGACAATACATTTGACCAAGTGAAGTTTGTCCCAGAAATGCAAGATTGTTTTAACATTTAAAAATTAATCCATAGTTCGCCATATTGATGAACTAAAAAAGTAAAACAATATGATCATCTCAATAGATGCAGAAAAAGCATTTGACAGAATTCAATATAAATTTCTATTTAGAAATTCTTAGAAAACTAAGAATAGAAGGAATTTCTCCAATCTTATAAAGGGAATTTATGACAATCTACAGCTAACATCATACTGAAAGGTGGGAAGACTGAATGCTTCCCTGCTGAAATCAGCAACAAGTAAAGGATATCCACTTCATTTCTTCACAACATTGTATTGGAGGTGTTAGCCAGATCATCAGTAAGGCAAGAGAAAGAAAAAAAAGTATCTTGATTGGAAAAGAAGTTGTATTAATTCACAGATGACAATCATGTGTGTAGAAAATTAGATGGAATCTGTGAAAGAACTCCTGGAACTAATAAGTTTTGCAAGGTTGTGGGATACAAGATGAATACACAAAAATCAATTGTATTTCTATAAACTGTCAACGAACAATCAGATATTGTATTTAACAAAATAATATGATTTACAACATTATCAAAAATATGAAATACTTTCGGTTAAGTTTGATAAAAGATGTCTAAGACCTGTATATTAAAAACTAATACATCACTGAGAGAAATTAAAGACAAATAAATGGAGCAATATACCTTGTTCATAGGTCACAAGTCCTAATGTTGAAATAAATGTTTCTACAATTGATCTATAAATTAAATGCAAACACAATAAAAACCCTAGCAGGCTTCTTTTTTTCTTTTTCTTTTTTTTTTAGAAATTGACCAGCTGATTCTTTTTTTCTCCTAAATTAATTTTTTTATTGGAGTATAGTTGATTTACAATGTTGTGTTAGTTTCTGCTGTGAGCAAAGTGAGTCAGTTATACATAGACATATATCCACTCTTTTTTAGATTCTGTTCCCATATAGGTCATTACAGAGTACTGAATATAGTTCCCTGTGCTATTCAGTAGGTTCTTATTAGTTATCTATTCTATGTATGGTAGTGTGTATATGTCGATCCCAACCTCCCAATTTATCCCTGCCCTCCCTTTTCCCCCTTGGTAACAAACAAATTCCACATATATGAGGTATAATATGATATTTGCCTTTCTCTGACTTACTTCACTCAGTATGAAAATCTCTAGGTCCATCCATGTCCCTGCAAATGGCATTATTTTGTTCTTTTTTATGGCTGAGTAATATTCCATGTATACATGTACCACATCTTTATCCATTCCTCTGTCAGTGGACATTTAAGTTGCTTCCATGTCGTGGCTATTGTAAATAGTGCTGCTGTGAACATTGGGGTGCATGTATCCTTTCAAACCATGGTTTCCTCCAGATATATGCCCAGGAGTGGGATTGCTAGATCATATGGTAGCTCTATTTTTAGTTTTTAAAGGAGCCTCCATACTATTCTCCATAGTGGCTATACCAATTTACATTACCACCAACAGTGTAGGAGGGTTCCCTTTACTCCACACCCTTTCCAGCATTTATTGTTTGTAGACTTTTTGATGATGGCCATTCTGACTGGTGTGAGGTGATATCTCATTGTAGCTTTGATTTGCATTTCTCTAATAATTAGTGATGTTGAGCATCTTTTCACGTGCCTGTTGGCCATCTGTATTTCTTCTTTGGGGAAATATCTATTTAGATCTTCCACCCATTTTTTGATTGGGTTGTTTGTTTTTTTTGATACTGAGCTGCATGAGCTGTTTGTATATTTTGGAGATTAATCCCTTGTCAGTCGCTTTGTTTGCAAGTATTTTCTCCCATTCTGTAGGTTTTCTTTTCATTTTGTTGATGGTTTCCTTTGCTGTGCAAAATGACCAACTGATACTAAAATCTATATGGAATGCAAAGAATTTAGAATAGCCAAAATGATTTTGAAGGACAAAGTTGGACAACTAACATTGCCTGATTACAAGACTTATAAACATCTTATAATCAAGACAGAGTGGTATTGACATAAAGATAGGCATCTAGGTCAGTGGAATAGGACTGAAAGTGTAGAAACAGATCCCTGCGTATATGTACGACTAATTTTTGACAAAGGTGAAAAGACAATTCAATGGAGAAAGGGTAGTGTTTTCAACAAATAGTATTTTTTTCCAACAAATAGTATTATCTATCACATTTAATCCTCCTAAGAAGTCTATGAGGTAGTTGTTATTATTCCCATTTTCAGATGAGGAAACTGAGGTCAAGCTAACTTGCCCAGTATTTCAAACAAGTAAGTGGTGAACTTACTTGTTCTGTTTGACTGAACTCTGTTTGACTCCACAATCCATGCTCTTAATCACTCCACCATATGTCATAATATGCTCTCCAGGAACACAAAACACCAGATGCCCACAATTCTGAAAAAAGCCCAGGAAACCATTTTTAAGACATATGATTATGTAGTAAGTAAATTGACATTTTTTAAATTATAGAGATGAATTCATTTAACCTTAACTTTCAAAAACTCTACTCCGTATATCTACAGAGTAATATACAATAGAAGATTTTTTAACCAACCTCTACTTTAACCATCTCACCAGATTAACTAATGATCTCTACAAAACACACTGATTGATGACCCAAGCAGACTGCATACTTGCAACTATAGACAACTCTGCAGTATGCACTTCTAATTAAGGTGTTTGTACCGAGAGTCAATTGTATTTTTCCCCAAATCTATTTATGTTGGTACTTGTTGCTTGCTATGTAATTTAATCAAGTATTATAGAAAGCCATATGAGTACAAAAAGAATTGTTTTTATAAAAATTTAGTTGAATGTTTGAATTGCCTTTGAGTCAAGTGGGTAAGCTAAGTGGAAAAATTTAGAAGTTTTTCATAAAAGTATAGATTGTAAAAGAATTCTGTACACATCAGACAGCTTTGAAAATGTCTAAATTCCTTAAAGAACCCACTTTAAGGTTAATGAAACTTGAAAAGTAGATGAAGTATTGTAAGTGTAGTTTATGCAAAAAAGATGATGGGAAACTCCATAGGCAAAGGTGTATAGGCCAAGATGAGGCCATGACTGCATAAAAGATTGACTACAGAGTGTATATTTATACATCTTAAGTTTAAATAAGATAGTGAAAGTTTCTGCATGTATTTTTATTATTCTTCACTCTAACTTACTTTTAAATTTCACCCACAATATGCCCGCTTTAAGAGCATAGAATAAGAGCACTTCTACTTAATGGATGCTCCCTGGGCCAATTCTAGATCAAATTGTAGATTAGGAGAATTTTTCCTTTCCCCTTAGAATCATACTTCATCTGACCTACCTGCTTCTCTCCCCAACCCTGCCCCCCATAGGCAAGCAGTACCTTTTGGGTTTAATTTAGTGGTATTAAAACTGGATTGAGAATCAGAATTATCTGGGGTGCTTTAGAAATACAGTTTTCTCCAGAAGCCAGTCTCCAGAGGTATGCTTGTAGATGGAAGGGAGGGCCCAGAGATCTGCTGTTTATAAAGCTTTCTAGATGATTCTCATTACCAGCCAGGTTTGGGAGCTGCTGCCCAATTGCACTGAAGAATAAATGACAAAGAGTAGCTTTAAAAGTTACCTGGTGGGACAAAATGACAAAAGAGTTGCGGATGTATGCGATTGACATTTTATCATAAAATGTTAGTGGTTTTTAAAAAAAATGCATAGAGGGGGAAAAAAAGATCCTGGAAGGAAAAAATAAGCCTCTCAGTCTCACATTTTAAGATGATGCTCAACAAAAGTTATAGTGAATTTTCTTTAATGCAAAAGGCAAACCCTTTTGTCATTATTTTTGTTGTTTTTAACTCCTAATTATTTAAAAAAATTTTATTTTATATTGGACTATAGCTGATTTACAGTGTTGTGTTCGTTTCAGGTGTACAGCAAAGTGATTCACTTATACATATACATATGTCTATTCTTTTTCAAATTCTTTTGCCTTTAGGTTATTACAGATTATTGAGCAGAGTTCCCTGTGCTATACAGTAGCTCCTTGCTGGTTATCTGTTTTAAATATAGTAGTGTGTATATGTCAGTCCCAACCTCCTAAGTTATCCCTCCCCACCACCTTTCCCCTCTGGTAACCATAAATTTGTTTTCAATGTCTGTGAGTCTGTTTCTGTTTTGTAAATAAGATCATTTGTATCCTTTTTTTTAGATTCCGCATATAAGCAATATCATATGATATTTATCTTTGTCTGACTTAGTTCACTTAGTATGATAATCTCCAGGTCCATCCATGTTGCTGCAAATGGCATTATTTCATTATTTTTAATGGCTGGGCAATATTCCACTGTATATATATGTACCACATCGTCTTTATCCATTCCTCTGTCGATGGACATTTAGGTTGCTTCTATGTCTTGGCTACTGTAAACAGCACTGTAATGAGCATTGGGGTGCATGTATCCTTTCAAACCATGGTTTTCTCCAAATATAGCCCAGGAGTGGGATTGCTGTATCATATGGTAGCTCTATTTTTTGTTTTTTAAGGAACCTCCATACTGTTTTCCATAGTGGCTATACCTATTTACATTCCCAGCAATAGTGTAGGAGGGTTCCCTTTTCTCCACACCCTCTCCAGCATTTATTGTTTGTAGACTTTTCGATGATGGCCATTCTGACTGGTGTGAGGTGATATCTCATTGTAGTTTTGATTTGTATTTTTCTAATAATTAGCAACATAACGTATTTCCATGTGCCTGTTGGCCATCTGTATGTCTTCTTTGGAAAGATGGTGAATCCTTGAAAGGACAACTTTTAACCACAATAGAACCCTTCCTTTCCATGAAATCTCATGTGAAAAAAAATATGCAAAACAGAACAAAGAGCACTGCTGTGGCTCTTGCTGGGTCAGTGAGGTCCTATCTATTTGATATCCCCCTCTTCCTTGATGGAGGCCCCTAAACAACTTCTTGGAACTCCTGGAGAATCCCAGGCAACATTTTGAAAACCACTGGCATAACCAAACCCTACAGGGAACTGGAAATTCCCTCAGGATGAAAGGGTAGATCTTGACATACAATAGGAACAGTGTTGACCCAACAGCAGCTCTCAGAGTGGTGTTGTCAGGACAGCCACACTGCCCCTACTCATGGTTTAGTGTAAAGATTTGCTTCCCCAGCTTGCTACTGACTCCCCCGCTCCATAACCAGATCATGGCTTCTGTTTACTGAGAACAACTTCTCATGGATTCTGTGCACTGCTTTTTCTCTGTACCACCTCTCCTGTATCTCTGGGTGTCTCTCACATTCAGATGCCCTGAGAATCTGATTGCGTTGCCCAGTTAATATTCAGTATAGTGTCTTTTGGGGCGAATTCTTGTGTCAAGCTATCTTATGGGTCACAGACCAAGTATAGATTATAGATAACTGAGTATCTTTGAATCATTTGCCACTCCCTAGAATATTTTGTTAATGGTACCAGGGTAATGAGGTTATATGATATAAAGTATAGTGACATATTCATAGGGAACCACTGTAAATTGCTTTTTTTCAGAACTGGATTGTGAGTGGCAGTTTCTCAGATTATCATGACAGCACACTGGGGTATCAGAATCAATCAATAAATACAAATTTAAGCCATAATATATAATAAATAATTATAATAAAGTTGCAAGTCTAAACTTATCTGAGCTTATATTAATAAAATGACCAAATTTTGAGTGAAAGGATAAAAGTAGGAGGAAAAGCATAGACGTATAATTGTAAGTTTTTGAATGGATAGAGATTTCCCCCTTTAAGTCACCATTGCAATATGAATAGCTTTTTAAATATGTATTCACTTAAAAAGAGTCCCTCTCTAGGGGGCTTCCTTGGTGGCGCAGTGGTTGAGGGTCCGCCTGCCGATGCAGGGGACGCGGGTTCGTACCCCTGTCCGGGAGGATCCCACATGCCGTGGAGCTGAGCCTGCGCATCCGGAGCCTGTGCGCTCCAGCGGGAGAAGCCACAGCTGTGAGAGGCCCGCGTACCGCAAAAAAAAAAAAAAAAAAAAAAAAAGAGTCCCTCTCCATTTATTTCTACTCCTTCTTATATTAGTAAAATCCAGCTATTTTTGAAATGAAACAAAAAATCTGCAAACACACATTATGAAATATGAGGAATCTTGGGACTAACTGACCACTTCAGTGATTATGAAGACTGTAAAGTATTTTAAAAAGCAGATTTTTCACTGTTGTTCATTAAGGTCTGATTACCTCGCCCATTAGCATTTGGCTCTGTTATTATTATGACTGTGAAATACTGTAGATGTTGCCACTAATGGATCAAGAAAGTTGACATGGTTATCTTGATTAACTCATCAGTAATCATTTGGAATAATTTTTCTTCATTCAGTAAATGGATCATTCGCATGCCCTATAATAATTGTGTACATTGAGGTGCAGGAAATTAGCATAAAAATTATCCCTGGAGAGCTAGTTTCCACTTCTAATACCACTAAAAGTTAGCTCAGACTAACATTTGAAGGCTTTATCAAATGAGTGAGATAAAGAAATGATTCCTTGGCCATTTTTTCCTGTAATGCTGTTATTAATACAGCCTTTCATTTTTAGGGTTCCACACTTATCAAGAGCAAGATTAGAAATGTAACAGCACTCCTAAGTCTTCTTTCTTGCTACTTTGTTTTTGATAAGGGGAAAATATCAAGCAGCTGTTATAAAACAATATAATAGGGACTCTCTATAAATAGAAAATCACACAAGGAAATTATTCCACTCTCTTTTTCCACTGATGAAGAAGAGAGAAAATGGTGGCTTTTCATTTCCAATTCTTAGAATGGAATTGAGATTTTAAGTAAGTTTTACACAGTTTAGGCTTCACGTCTCAGCTACTGCCAGAACAACTTAGAAATGCAAACTTGGTTCTAGAAGTTTCTTATCATCTGATCTAGTCCAGAACAGAAAACTGAGAGACTGTGATTTACCCAAAGTCATTTATTCAGTAAACAGCAAGATGGAATGTCTCACCCAGATCTTCTGACTGAAATCCAATAATTGCTTTTTTAAACCACAAGACATCATTACCACAAATACCTTGAATCTGGCATGAACCCAGACATGAAGATAGTATGGAAAATGTGGCCAGGGGACATAGCGAGAGGCTTCCAGATTATTTTTCCCTCCGTAGTAATCTCTCCTTAATTAGCTCAGGAATGTATTGATTCTGGCTGGTCTCCATTTCTTTTTTCAGGAACTTAGACAATGAATGACTTCAGCTGTTGTCTTATCTCATAAAGGCCTTGGCACTATAAGTCCATTTGTTTTCAGGTACAGGTGAGCATATCGATTCTGACTGACATAATCTATAGGATTTGATTTCTGGTTACCCTTCCATTCAGGGTTTACCTCCGTTGATTGAAGCAAATGATAACCAGTCTGAGGTCACTGGTGCAGTTCCTCCATCACAGGCAAAATTTTGTTTCATGACCACAAACTGGACTTTGAACTCTCACCTGGCATCTCACAAAGAGATGCCCTAGTTTACAATGGGGGGAGGATGTGAGTGGATCAGTGACTTACAAACAACTTGGCATTCATTACATGACAACTTGGCATTCATTACATGACAAGATGATGCTATGTATAACTAGATACTGATACCTTTGGGGTTTTGGCAAAATCCATATTGCTAGGACTTTGGGGCAAGTGATAGGCAACAGAAATATAATGCAAGCAACACGTAATTTTAAATTTGGGGAATTCCCTGGTGGTCCAGTGGTTAGGACTCTGCACTTCCCCCGCAGGGGGCCTGGGTTCGATCCCTGGTCGGGGAACTAAGATTCCATAAGCAGCGCAGAGCGGCATGCGTAAATGAATGAATGAATGAATAAATAAATTTGTTATTTCCCACATGAAAAAAAGTAAAAGAGAAACAGATGATATTAATTTGAACAATAAATTGTATTTAACCCAATATGTCCAAAATATAATTTAAACATGTAATCAACATAGAAATTATTATTTTATATTCTTGTATTCATACTGTCTTCAAAATCCAGTATAGATTTTATATTTACAGAACATCTCAGTGTATACATAAAATTTACAGTTAAAAAACAGATTCCTGTACCCAAGTTGTTCCAGATGTACTTAAAAGTTTTCCAACAATCTAATCAATTATCCAAAACTAATTTCCTTTAATATTTGCAGCCACATTGACAAAACTTTTTTTTTAAGAAGATTTGATTTGACTTTGAAGCAAAAGCATATCAGTTTCAAAACTATATCTGTCCAGGTTAAATAAATTCACTCTCTCCTTTGTCCACTCAGGATTTTTTTTAAATTAATTAATTATTTTTGGCTGCATTGGATCTTCGTTGCTGCATGCAGGCTTTCTCTAGTTGCAGCGAGCAGGGACTACTCTTCATTGTGGTGTGCGGGTTTCTCGTTGTGGTGGCTTCTCTTGTTGCGGAGCATGGGCTTCAGTAGTTGTGGCATGTGGGCTCAGTTGTTGTGGTTCGTGGGCTCTAGAGCACAGGCTCAGTAGTTGTGGCGCACGGGCTTAGTTGCTCCGCGGCATGTGGGATCCTCCCAGACCAGGGCTCGAACCCGTGTCCCCTGCATTGGCAGGCGGATTCTTAACCACTGTGCCACCATGGAAGTCCCCCACTCAGGATTATTAACATCAAATTCAAAAAGTATTGAAATACAACTTGATATTTATCAATATCAACAAAGTGTTCAAATTTGTCCTTTTGGCAGCCAATTTTCATGAAAATACTCTGCATATTGATTCATGTTGCTAAAAATCATGTGTAAAATCATTATTATTAATTTGTATTATGAAAAGTTTTCATTTCAACATAAACTGTTCTGTCTAGCCAGAGTTTTCCCTTTTCTTGGTGCTTTAAATTTAGCTCATTCACATGCACTGTAATACCAGGGAGAAAATGTATATCCCACTGCATTTTTATCTTTGGTTATTGAATACTTGGCAAGCATCCTTTTTTTCAAGACAATCAGAGTTAACAGTAAATCTGTAAAGCGCTTCCACAGCTCAGCCAATGAGCATTGGCAAAGAACACAAGATCATTAGCCCCATTGTCTTCTATTTCTTTCAACAGTTTCATAAATCTCTGATGATTCATAGCATTTGCACATATATATTAAAAGATTTTAACAACTATATCCATAACACTGTCATAGAGTCTGCCTCAGCAAACTGAGTACATGAATTTTCAATAGATATCATATATGTCATATAAGGAAAACATTAGTCACTTGTTTTAAAATTCCAATAAATTTGAATTTTTTACCTAATGCAGTTGGAGCACCATCCACTATGATAAAACGTAATTTTTTTCCAAATCTAGCTGAAACTCCTCCTTGACAGATGTAAAAGACTCAAATATGCACATCATGAGTTTGATTTTAGGTCACAAATTGACAACATTTCTTTGAGAAATACATAACTGAATAATTAATTGGGCGATATCTCTTGTGTAGCATGGTATTTAAAGCTAAAGAAAAATATTTGCATTTTTCAAATTTTGAATCAAATGATCTTATTGTTAGAAAGGTCATGTTTGGGCAGCTGTTTGGTGCCTTAATTAAAGATCTTTCACTTTTTGTAAAATATCTTTCGTAGTCTTTTCCTTATAATTTTCTATCTCAACTCCCATAACTGGAATAATTTCTATTACCATTCCCCTATCGTGTGTGTGTGTGTGTGTGTGTGTGTGTGTGTGTGTGTGTGTGTGTGTGTGTGTGTGTGTGTGTGTGTGTGTGTGTGTGTGTGTGTGAATGTGTTCAAGAATCCAAGCAGTTTTACAGCTGGCCAAAATTAAAGCTCAGTCCCTCTTTTTTTTTTTGCCTGTGCCCTGCCACTTGCAGGATCTTTGTTCCCCGACCAAGGATCGAACCTGTGCCCCTTGCAGTGGCAGAGTTCTAACCACTGGACTACGAGGGAATTCCCAAAGCTCAGGTCCTCCTAAAACTCATTAAAAAAATTTTATTGGGCATTAAATTCTTTATTTTTAATTAATTAATTAATTTTTGGCTGCACTGGGTCTTCATTGCTGCACACGGGCTTTCTCTAGTTGCAGCGAGCGGGGGCTACTCTTCGTTGCAGTGCGTGGGCTTCTCACTGCAGTGGCTTCTCTTGTTGCGGACCACGGGCTCTAGGTGCGCAGGCTTCAGTAGTTGTGGCACACGGGCTCAGTAGTTATGGCTCACGGGCTCTAGAGCACAGGCTCAGTAGTTGTGGTGCACAGGCTTAGCAGCTCCACGGCATGTGGGAATCTTCCCGGACCGGGGCTTGAACCCGTGCCCCCTGCATTGGCAGGCGGATTCTTAACCACTGCACCACCAGGAAAGTCGTGGACGTTAAATTCTGATATCAGGCAACTCCTCTCATCAAGTTTTTTGACTCTTAAGGGGAAACTTTTTATCAATTTCACTACATTTTGCTAAAAATCTCTTAATATTGTCCATTTTATTATCTTAAAAAATAATTTTTTACACAAACACAGCTTTTTCACTTTGCTCTGCCACGGAAGATTGCAAATACCTTTTCCTGTGAAGTATGCAATATACCTTCTTCCAGTCTCTTTTTTCCTTCACTGTTGTACTACTTCTGCATCTCCCCTCAATTCCCCACCAGTAGTATGTCTTCATTTTAAATTTAAAGTTCATTCACACTTATCTTTGCCTAGAAAATTAATTCAGTTATTACAATTAAAAGAGTAAGCATTTCAATTTGTATCACTGTAACTTGCGCTAATCTGAATACAGTATTCAAAGAAACGTTATTGTGTTACATTGATGCATAGAAGAAAATAATTTGAACTGAATTAATCCTTGGATTTTGTGTTCATGTAAAATTAGAAAGGACACATGTGCCCAAAACACCCACTATAACATAGTGTCTGACACGATACAACAGTTAAAGTGCAGTACAGACTTACCAAAACAATAAAGTTATACTTTAGGAAAAGTATTTTACACAGCTTCATTTTAAAAATTAAAACTAATTAAAATTAAACAGACTTAAGCATTCACTTCCTCAGTCATCCTAACCACATGTGGTTAGTGGCTACCATATTGGACAGCATAACTGTAAAGTTTTGTGGACTATATCCAGTTTGAGAATTTACTGATGTTTGTTTTTGTTTTGTCTTTCTCAGTCACTTCAAATTTCAGGTTAAGTTTTAGAGGCTCTCAACTTTTTCCCACAGACCTTGCTTGTTCTCTGGAAGCTGCCACTTGTTGAGGATTAGGAAGTAATTGAAGTAATAGACATAGCATTCAGGCTTTCACAACAGAAATGGAAAGGAATGAGAAAACATTTATACTCTCACCTGTGCTTTCAATTTTTAGAACATTCGGAATTGGTTATATTTTCTTTAAAACCTGTGGGGATAAAAAGCAGGAAAAAAAGATTTTTTTAACGTTAAGATACTTTTTTTGTTAAATTAGTAAAAATCTTTTTATTTTTCAATAACTGCCATTCCTAGCTATTTCTAATTCATTCATAGTCCTACCTTGTAAGTAAATAATTTAACCATTTTTATACCTGGGTCCATTTAAGGAGTCAAACCTTCACCATTTCTGGCATTTTGAAATAACCAGACAAACAAAACACAGGTCAAAATATATTTGGGTGGATTTATCCACAGTGTCATAACAACTCTGTTCTGTGTATATAATGAGAAATTGAGAATTAGAAGTATTAACACGTCACTTCCTAATACTTTACCCTGCTTATGAGCCTAGCTTGGACAGTCAAAGCAAAGAAGAATCTTTTAAAATGACCAAGTCCCCAGAGTTCCATGTGGGTTCCTGACCTCCCAGAAACACAACAAGATCTCCATACTGAAGATCTCTGCTAGAGATCAACTCTTGCCAAGCACCTCAGTTCTTGGCGTCTGTGGTCTGTCTCCTTCTTCTATTCCAGGATAGGTTCTCTTCTTTTCTCTCGGCTCTCTTCATACAGAAGAATAGACTGGTATCTTCCTTTCCTATATGAGCTTCATCTCATGACTGGCACAAGTTTCTTAGCCAAAGGACCCTGCTACCACTTTAGTCAAGGCCTCAGAAATTAATGAGGACATAAGTAGATAATAAAGGATAATAAAGATTTCACGTCATTTGACAACAGGATGCCAACTCTGTTGGTCATGGACCAATTAAAGACAAAGGACACACTTGTGACCTGTCTTAGGAAAACTTACCTATCAGTAAGCACAAAGTAGTGTGTAGAATGGACTGAATTTTCCGAATGCTGAGGGAGATAAAGGTGGTACAGGATCAATACCATAAAACCTTAATTGGGGACATTGAAGCATGGCTTATGCACAAATGTTTCTTCCATAGAACAATTTCAGGGAAATAGGAGATGTTTACCCTACATCCCTCTCCTCTGGATTTTTTTAAATACAAATTTTAAAGGTTACACTCCATTTATGGTTATTACAAAATATTGGCTATATTCATCGTGTTGTACAATACATCCTTGAGCCTATCTTACACCCAATAGTTTGTACCTCTCATTCCTTCACCCCTCTATTGTCCCTCCCCGCATTGTAACCACTAGTTCATTCTCTATGTCTGTGAGTCTGCTTCCTTTTTTTGTTATATTCACTAGTTTGTTGTATTTGTTTTAAATTCCACATATAAGTGATATCATACAATATTTGTGTTTCTCTGACTTATTTCACTTAACATGGTTGCTGACTGCCCAACTTTCCCAGATAAATAATTCCTCTGAGTTGGAGTGCTGAAGGCTACTATTTAATTAGAAATGTTAATAAACAAGATTAACATATTAAGTTGTTTTCAGCCTTTTGTTACCACCAATTTTATGATTGGATTATTAGATTAGTTGGCCTGTCACTCAGATGGTTCTGAGGGAATGGAACCCGAAGGGAAGTATTTTGATGGGGAGGAAAGTGAGGTGAGAACATGGGACTCTGGTCTTCAGTTGCTCAGGATAGAAGAGCAAAGAGGCAGAAAGACAGCTCAGGACCTAGAGGAGAGGGAGAAGCCAAAAGACCTACAATGCTACAAGGCAAGGCCATCAACAAGTGTGCAAAGAAGGGAGGAACAGAAAGCATGCCCCAGCCTGCTGGAGGCATCTGGGGTTCACAGGGCCGCTCATTCGCCACCCCAATTAAAGACTCTCTGCTCCCTGCCTGGCCTTGCTGTGGTTTTCCCAGACAGAAGTGGCTTTGTTATTGGGCAAGCACCGGGGCCTGGATGCAGCTGTGAGTGTGTAGACTTCCTGGTTGCAGCCTTTCTCCTCTGAATGCCTCTCTGGGACCTCTTGGTCCCAAGCCTTTTATCTCCCGTGTTTCATCTGATTCTCATTGAGTATATTCTGTAATTTGCTTTGTCAACTGCCGCTCCCAAGGAATCATTCCCTCTTGATCTTTTGCTCTTCAATCCCTTTTTTTGTTCTGTCCAAAATGTAGTTTTTAATTAATTTTTTAGCTTAAACATTTATCAAAGATCAAAAGTCAAAGAATCTAAAATGTTTGTCACTAAAAAGAGCAGTTCCTTGCCTTTCCCACTTCACCCACATGTTACTACATCTCTTTTAGTGTTTTTTCCTCTAATTTATCCCAGATTTTACATAACATAAATATACTGTTACCTGTTAATTAATCAATTATGGACACTGTCTAATGCCTCTTTATTATGGTAGAGGAAGACTTAGTTAGCTCTCATATCCTTCTCCTCCCTCATCCTCCCCATTAGTTACATCATAATGTTTGGGTTAATCCACTTTGAGTATTTTTAGCTATTATGATTAAGCAAATACTGCTTGCTGCTAAGCCACATAGTATACTATGATTAATTACATTCTTGATGTAATTCTTTATCTTTCCAGGAGTTAATAATTACTTCAATTCTTTCATTTGCTTACTTTAAAAATATGACCTGTTCCATGAATTTGCATGTCCCTTTGGGAAAGGACCATGTTGAGCTGCTTTTTCTCTTTTCAGTTGTGGTACACATGCTTCCAAAGGAAGTGCTTTCTTTCTGCTTTGAGTCTTGATGGCTGTTTCCCTTTTATTCAAAACCCCATAAAGCTATAGGTCCTTCTTGATGACAAAAATTACCCCAGATCACAGGACCAACACCAAGCCGTACACATAACTGGTGCTCCATAAATATTCCCAGTTTGGTTTGTTGTCTGTGATTTTGTGCTATATTCAGCTCCTGCCAGCACCTGTGCATATTCTGTAGTAAACCAAGTTTTATTCACCAAGGTTGCACACAATGAGGTAAGATTCACACACATCATGTGAAGTGGAACCAGCCCTTTACACTGACTCTCAAGATGCACTTTTATAACTCTAGCAACTTGAGATAAGACCTGTGGAAACCCCATCCTTCTGGAAGATAATCTTAAATTTAGGAATAAACAGATGGTGTCTTAGAAGCGTCAGAGGAAAACAGCTTGTCACAAAGCCTGGGCCCTCACTCAGAGCTTATTGGATCTTATTTGACACACAATGCTAGGAAACATGATTATTTCACAGTCTTAAGCAAGTAGGAAGTAGCAGCAAACTAAAAAGGGGTGTTAATAGAAGTAGACACAAGAACAGCAGGAGAAGGAAAGTTAGCTTGACCTTAAGGAAAGAATAACAAGTCAAAATCAGAACTACATTTATCTGGTATCAAAACAGATGTTTATAATTATGATTTTTCATCATTCAAAAGGCATTTTAGACATGCTTCTTTCTCAAACTTGAAGTCCCGGTACTTGATAGACTCAATTTGTATTATCTAGAAAATATGTGTAATATTTTATCCTTGATGCCAGATAAACGAGGTAGATTAAGTTCCATTTGGCCTTAACTCAGTGGCAATGGCAAAGGCAAAATTCTCTGGCCTGGAAAAGCCCTTATTTCTTATAGAATGTAGTTCTTGGGAACTTTACCTAAAGGCTCATAAGAAATAAATTTGAGTAAAACCAAAGGGATTTGTTTTACTCTATGTCAACAAAACCTGCAATAAAAATTTCTTTCAATAGTTTTATTTTCTCCTGGGGTTTCATATAATAAATAAGGATGTCTAAAATGTTAGCAGTTTGTGAAGTAATCAGAACAGACCTCCAGTTAGGGAAAGCTGATGATTATATTTTATATCCCTCTTCCCAACCAAAAAACCAGAATCTGGTAGCAGAGAAGGAAGTGGATCCATTGTAACCAGGTTGGAATTGGAAAGTCACAGCCTCGTGGTCATGCCTGGCCACCAAAATTGGGTTGGAAATGCTCCACATGAGAAATTTTATCTAGAGTGAAGTACATAGAAAAGCTTTGCTTTCCCTAAGGAACATACATTTTTTTTCTTGCTGTCCGAATTGAAAAACGTGCATGATTATTTAATTCATGTCTTTTTCTCCCTCTTGACTGTGAGCTCCATGGTACAGAGAATGTACCTGCTTTTCTTTACCTTTTTTTTTTTTTTTGATCACATCGTGCTCCTTGCAGTGGAAGCGTGGATGCTTAACCACTGGACTGCCAGGGAAGTCCCGTGTACCTGCTTTTCTGTCCATTATATTCTTAGAACCTAGTAGAGTGCCTGGCACCTAATAGACTTTTAATAAACATCTATTGAATTAATGCTATTGAATCATACTCCTTTTTCATGTAGTCACCAGGAACCTCTGGGCTAGGTTTATAACTTAGCCACTACTGTGTTACTAGGTTGAATGGTGTTCAGATCTGTACTCTATGTTTTTCACCCTCCTTAATTCCTATTTTAATATTAATTTCTCCTGACATATATATCTACATATATATATATATTTTTTTTTTTTCGGTACGCGGGCCTCTCACTGCTGTGGCCTCTCTCGCTGCAGAGCACAGGCTTCGGACGCGCAGGCTCAGTGGCCATGGCTCACGGGCCCAGCCGCTCCGCGGCATGTGGGATCTTCCCGGACCGGGGCACGAACCCGTATCCCCTGCATCGGCAGGCGGACTCTCAACCACCGCGCCACCAAGGAAGCCCTATTTTTTATTTTTATTTGATTATTTTATTGCATGTTTTTCTGCTGTGGGCCACCTTAAATCAAGTGTTGAACAGAGTATAAAATAATTAAGTTATAATTAAAAATGGGTTATCTGCTACTACCAACAGTAACATTCTAATAAATCTAATATTCACTTCACCTAATTTCTCCTAGATTGAAATACTGAGAAGCAATTGAGATTTTTCTTGGAACTTGTACCCACTTACTCTAATGGTAGCCAACATTTACTGAATATCAGTCTCTATTCCAGACACCTCACTTGTACTAACTCATTTAATCCTCACAACTCCTCTCAGACACTGAGAATGTGTCTCAAAGGAGGAAAGATCACAGGGATAAAGTGTTACTAAAATTGGATCATTCCCTGATTTATCAATGAGGAATTTATCGGTCCATAACACAATATAACAAAAGTCTATAACAATAGCAGATTGAATAAGTAAAGGTTTATCTTTCTCATGCAAAAAAAATTCCACTGGAAGGCATATCAGAGTTGGCATAGAAACCCTACAGTGCTCTCAGACTCCTATCTTTCCATTCAGCATCCTTTGTATGTCTTCATGCTTGTTGCTTCATGGTCCAGCACGGCAGCACTATCTCTGTCATCACATCTGCAGTCTGGGTAGGAAGAAAAGGAAAGGTAAAAAGCAAAAATGTTTGCTAGCTGAGTGTGTCTCCTTTAACAAGAAAACAATAGCTTTTCCTAGATGGCTCACCAGGTGACTTTCACTTATATTTCATTGGCCAGAATGAGGTCACATGGCTACTCCTTTCACTTATAAGGGAGGCTGGGAAGTGTGGTGGTTTTAGGCAAGGCACACTACTATCCCAAATAGAATCAGTCGTAATTCAATTCAAGTCCTATCAATAGTGTCTCTAATGTTCTCAAATATGAGTAAGCAATACTAATATATCATGGAAATTAGAAGAACGTCAGACTTTATAGAGGTAATAGAATTGGGCCTATTTTTATTGCAGTGTTACTTTAGCATAAGAAAAATTTTAGGCTTTCATTGTACTACAGGTCTACATACAATTTCTTACATATAATCATATATGTTATAATATCTTTTTGTGCACTGAGATATCGCCAGATATTCTGTGCTAGGAGAATTTATGACAGTGGTCTTGCAAATATCCTCATCCAAAAAGGTTTAAAACTCATCAGTGTATTTAAACTTTCACATACACACAAAGACAAAAAAAACAAGTGTTAAGCAGTCAGGAATCAAGTAAGTGAAGAATTAGTGATAATCAGGATTAATTTTGAGGAAGATGATTCTGTTGGGGTTTTAGAAAGAATAAACAACAGACATAATGAAATATTTGCAGTATTTTTTCCAATTTATGTGAAGGGAGTTGTTTCCCCAACAAGATGTGATATCTGTTACATGAGTATTAAATATAATTCTTATAATTACAATGGGGAAGAAATCTTCAAACAGTCTATGGTTTAAATTAAGTTTATCTCCTTTATCCAAACCCCTCTTTAGCTAGATAGGGGAGCTATAATTCCTACAACTTCTAAAAGATTGCAATCTATGAATGGGTTGAAGAAGTTGTTTGTGATGCAATATAATTGCCCAATAGTATTCTCTACAGAAAACAACTTACTAAAAATATACAAATACTAACAAATAGCTTTAAAATCATCAGAACTGGGCAGCTGAAATTAAGGCAGTGGGTCTCTTAGAGGATGTTAATTGCGTTCTGCTGTTCATTTTAACTTCTTTACGTTTGTTTGGTTTTTACAGGAATTGTGGTTTGAGGGAGAATTCAAGGTATCTGTTTTCTGTGAGGGAAGCCGCTCTGTGCTTTTATCATCCCCTGGTCAGGGTGCCTTCCCTTTCTTCTCTGCCCTGTTGGAAACCTCTCTTCAAGGCTGCACCTTCAAAATCTTCCCTGATACCCTCTGTCCACCTCTCTCTTCTTCCCTATAATCTGATTGAATTCATTGTAGTAGTATTTGTGTGTATCATGACCTTATAATTTATCATACAAACTAGGACGATTTTGAAAGAGAAAGAAGACACTATTAAATATTATGGCAGCTTAATAGAAGTTAATCAGGAATATCCCAGGCAAACCAGGTGCATGGTCGCCCCACGTATTTGGTCCAGAGGCCTCTGACATCCACGAGGGAAACATTACCGTAACTGTCAAGAGGTCAAAATCATGAAAATATGTTCGGGTTCCTTGCTGTCTCCTAAATCCTATATGCATTTAGACACATAACCTGTCTGGACATCACCTATACACTGTAAGAAAACTACCTTTTTGAGTTTTGTCTCTCATTTGATGGTGATTTCTTCACTAAGAAACAACACCTTTAAAGACTTCACGTGTTGGGGGATGGGGGAGGATGCTGGGCTGTCTGCTGGGTTCACAAACCAGCTAAGTGATGGACCCCCTCTCAGCAGCTTCACCAGGCACACAGTTAAAATTCCTACCTCAGCAAAGTGCCAAATTGATAGGTCGTGATCCTCCTTGTCATTTCTTACAAGTTAAGGCACAAGTGTTGGATGTACAGTAGTTATATATCGCCTGGACCTTCTTTAAGATTCAGGACTCCATGGTTTCAAGGAAGTCCTTGTTCAAGCATTTGAGCTGCTATGATGCTGTTCTTTGAGAAAAGCTGTAGACTAGTCCACAGGAGTCCCAGTGGCCCATTTCCTCAGAGAGATAGAGTGGCTTTTTGCTATCTATGTGTTAAGATTTAAGATTTTTTATGCTCAAAACCCCAACCTTCTCCTCACCACCAAATTTCTGGAAGACTTGTCTAACCCTGTTCTCTTCCTCTACATTTCTCACTCTACCACCTTCAGGCTCCAGCACCCTCTGTACCATGGAAACTGTTTTGACAAAGGCCAGCAATAAACTCCTGCTTGGGAAAGTCACTGGAAACTTTTTCATGCTTTATTATATATGAACTCTTCCCACTGACCATTTCCTATTTGATGGATGTTTTCTTTCTTTGACTTCTAGCATGTCACTCTCTTCTGGTTCTCGGTCTTCTCTGCTGACCCCTCTACCTTCAACTGCCTCTTGAATATCAGTGTTGTCCAGGTTTTGTTCTTGGCTATCTTTCCTCCCTACCCTCACATTGTTCCTTGGCAAACACATTGATTCCTATGGCTTCAACCACTACTACAAAACCAGCAATCATGAGTTCCAGATTTTCTCATCAGTACCATATTAATTCACTTTGTTTTTATTGTAAAAATTGCTTTCATTATTCAATTAAATGTGTTTGATTTTTAGAATTTCTCCCATAAATATTCAAATCTACCCATCTTTGTAACCTGTCACACTACCCTTTGTGTATGAATTTTTGGTTAAGTAATTTAGCTGAGTTCAAAACTCTACCGTGTGAGCTTGGGCAATGAATTATATAACCTCTTTGTGCCTCAACTTCCGTGTCCTATAAAATGAGCTTAATAATAGGAAATCCTACCTCATGTAGTTAAAAGGAAGATTACAGGAACTAAACTATATGCAAAGCACTTGGAACATGCCTAGCACTCAAAGTCCTGTTAGCTGTTATTGTTTTATGTGGTCACCTCACCTATACAGTGAAGACTCCTATATCTTTCTGCAAGATCTGTCCTCTTTTATGAGCATTAAACTGCCTCTTCACATGGAGATCCCATAGGTACCTCATATGCAACAATGAATTTGTCATTTTTTCCAACAGGCCCCCTCTTCTATTCCCTGTTCGCATGAATGGTATCACTTATCATTCTCTACCCAGCCATGAAATATCATTGTTACTCTTCACTACTTGGTTTCATCCATCTAATTGGTCATGTTGCTGCTACCTTCCAAGTGTCATAGATTGGACCCATTTTTCCATTAGCACTGTCTCTCATTTTCTCTTAACTTGACCCTCACTTCCTTTTCAGTTCAGTCTATTTCTAAGTCACCAGTCTGGTCACTTTACTCCACTGTTTAACAGTCTTTCAAGGCACTCCATTTTCTACAACAGTGCTATGCAATAGAATTTTCTGCAGCGATGGAAATTGCTATAACTGTGCTCTCCAGTACGGTTGCCACTTGCCACATGTGGCTACTGAGCACTTGAAATGAGGCTTGCACAACTGAGGAAGTGAATTTTTAATTATGTTTAATTCTAATTAGTTTGAACACAAATAGCCCCATATGACTTGTGGCGATCAGATTGGACAGCACAGATCTAGAGGCCAGAGTCCACCCCACCTGGCCTGGCAAGCCCTGTGTTCCCCACCCCCACACCCTATATACCCTGACCCCAGTAGTCTGCTTATTCTGAACTTTTATACATCTGTGTTTTCGTGTACGTTCTGCCCTTTGCGTACCAGGCCTTTATCACCTTCTTGATCTGATGAACTCTTATTCAGCTTTGCATCCTGGATCAAATGTCACTTTCTCTCAGAAGCCTTTTCTGACATCAAATACAGAGACACATAGATTTACTTTTTCCTTCTTTGCCCTCTTGCACTTTGCATTTATTGCTATTGTAAGAGTTATACCACATTACATTTTAGCTATTTGTCTCCTCCTAAAAAATTATGATCCCCTGTAGAGTAATCCCTAGCTCAGTATCTCAGACTTATTAAACATGAGTTTTAAATATGACTAGAGAAATCGTTAGGCACTGTGGGCTGTGTGCGGTAGGAACTGCCTTCTGACAGGTACTTCCGTCTGGAGTCAGCAAACTGTGACATGTTTCTTTCTAACATTCGTATCATGTAGCACCATGTCTTACACTCCCTTCAAAATATGAGTGAATGAAGGAACCAATGTTAAATCCAAGACTGTAAGAATGGTTTAAAATAGGTGGTGCCCTGTACAAATCAACAAGAAAATGCATGCTGGAAGTATTTATTTTGATGCTTTATCCCATTCACTCTGTTTAAGAAAATGGTTAACCTCCTATATTTGTATTTCATCCATGTTTATAAATTTACAATTTGGGCATAATGAAAATAAACAAAGTAAACATGTTGAATGAATAAATGAAACACAGAGAAATAGTTTTGATCAATCTGGATACCTAAACTTTGGGTTGTTGGGCATTAACAATCTCATGTTTTTCTCATCTTTAATCACCTTCAGTCACTGGTACACTGCCTGTCAAGGTACCAATTGAAACAACTGACTTTGAAGTAGATTGGCCAGCACCCCAGTGTTCATAGCAGCACTATTTGCAATAGCCAAGACATGGAAGCAACCTAAGTGTCCATTCACAGATAAATGGATAAGGAAGAGATGGTATATATATACAACAGAATATCACTCAGCCATAAAAAAGAATGAAGTAATGCCATTTGCAGGAACATGGATGGACCTAGAGATTATCATTCTAAGCGAAATAAGTCAGAGCAAGACAAATATCATATGATATAACTTGTATGTGGAATCTAAAAAAATAATACAAATGAACTTATTTACAAAACAGAAATAGACTCACAGACATAGAAAAGAAACTTACCAAAGGGGAAAGGGGAGAGGAGGGATAAATTAGGAGTTTGGGATTAAAATATACATGCTACTATATATAAAATAGATAACCAACAAGGACCTACTGCATAGCACAGGAAACTATACTCAATATCTTGTAATAACCTATATGGGAGAAGAATCTGAAAAAGAATATATATATCAACGGAATACTTTATTGTACAATTAAAACACATTGTAAATCAACTATATTTTAATAAAAATTTTTAAAAAATGGAGTGGCCAAAGATTTGGGGTAGTCATTCCAGGTCTAGAGTCTCGAGGCTGTACTCCTGTACTAAATCAGATTATCAGAAAGGCATACATCGAACTTCCCTCAGAAATACTGAGGACTACAATGTAATACTATGGCTACATTTTTGTTGCTGTTACTGTAAGAAATGGTCATGCGGTTGCAAACGGCTATACATAAAATAGATAAACAGTGAGGTCTTACTGTATAGCACAGGGAACTGTATTCAATGTCCTGCAATAAACCATAATGGAAAAGGATATGAAAAAGTATATGTATAACTGAATCACTTTACTGTACACTGGAAACTAATGCAACTTTGTAAATCAACTATACTCCAATTTAAAAAAAGAAGAAGAAATGGTTATGCAGAAACTGGATTTTCAAGAAAATTCCGTATTGAAGACTGTTCATTATGGGGTTCAGTGCTTCTTATAGAAAGATCCATGTGAGAATTCTTCTGTTAGTATAGTACTAGAAAGATTTTATCCTTTATAACATACTTGTGCACATCCTTTCATTAGTTAATGACAGCTGCATGACCCTTGACATTTCCCTCTGGCTGCCAAGAAGCTCAGAGTTAAGTTTTTACATCGTAATTAGTAATTTCCTTTTTTTGTTTTTTTTAAGCTCAAGGTAAATTCCATTCTTTAATCTCTGTCTTAGTGGTTTTATTGGATCTATGCTATTTATTGTTAGTAGTCTCAGATCCTCCTATACTATCAAATATTCTTTTAGATATTATAAATATTAAAACATGCAGAACTTCCCATTTAAAATTATATGTTTGTACATTATGTATCTGTATTTCCTCTCCAGCAGGACAGTTTCTTAGAGACAGGAGCTCACCTTTTCTCATCTGCTGCATCCTCTCTGTGGCTGTCACAGAGTCCTGCAGGCAGTCAGGGCTCAATAAATAGTTCTTGATTAATGGTATCAAAGCTAATTAATTCAGCCAAAACAGAAGTTTTGCGATCTAATTCCAATTAAAAAAAATTGCTTGTAAAGCTGAGCTACTATGTTAATAAATCTTAAGACTGAAAACAGACACATGAAATTATGTTCAACCTCATTAATATCAAAGAAATACAAGTCAAAACACTAAACTACTGTTCTTGGACAGTCTCATTAGCAAAGTTTTTTTTTTTTTAAATGATAAGTTGCTGGCAAGCATCCTGAGAAATAAGTGGAATTCTGATCACCAGAGGTGAGAATGAACAACCTTTCTAGAAGAAAATTTGGCAATATGGGTGAAATCTTCAAATGTGCTTATATCTTTGATACTGCAGTTTATCCTATAAAAACAATAGATGTGGAAAAAATAATCTACAATGAACAAGTAGCACTTTTTTAAAATCAAAAAATCTAGCCAAGACAAGTATGCATTTATGATTTTAAAGTCTCAGTATGGAAGCAGCTAACAATAAAATGGCAGACCCTTCTGAAGAAAGTTGTTTTCTAGGTGTGGGTCAGGCACTTTACAGTGTCTGGACTTAGGCATATAATAGAAGCTCTATTAGGTCTTTATGAAGTACACTGCTTAATCATCTGAACCACGCCCGGAAGCTGGGGTTACTGAGGCAGAAGGCTTCTGACACCCCAGGGCCCACACACAGACGGGAACCTGCTTTCCTAATCACCATGGAGTCCAGCATACTATTTATGGTTTCTCCATTGGAGAAGCTCATAGCTAACAAAGCCTCTCTCCAAAAAAGAGCCCAACCTCTAGGACTAAGGCAGGAGGATGCAAGAGAAAGTGGCCTCATTACACTTTCTCTTTGGTTGCTGCACCCCAGTAAGTGGGCCTCCACCGTACAAAAAAAGGTGTAAAACATAGTGTTTTGCTTTCTAGCCTAGTTTGCAAATTAGTATTTTGATACACAGAGTAGTACTAAGAGGTCTTAAAAGAGTTAATATTGCCAGCAAAGCAATCTAATCCCTTATTCATTTTAATTCAATTTGGAAAATGTTACTGAGCACCTTAACAGTGCAGGGATCTATACTAAATGATGTAGAGTATACAAAAGGCAAACTAACATTCAGTAAGCATCTACTAGAAGGCAGGGGCCAAGCTTGAACTTCACATTCTTGATCTCTTGCATCCTCCCAAGCATGCTGGGGGTCATTAATTTGATCCTCATTTAACAGATGACACAGAGGCACAGAGCAGGAACAGACTTCGCCTACACCCAGATACTAGCCAGTGAAGCTAACATCTGAACTCAGGTCAGCGTGATCCCAAATTCCACATTTTCCCCACTATTTATCAACGTATCAATATCTACTTTAGAGGTTTACAAGTCATGTATCCAAATATCTTTAAAAAGGGAGAAAAAAAGGAAATGTCCTATAAGCTCAGTTCAAACATCTAACGGAAGGCAAAGGAAAGAGAGCACCTCTTCCAGGGACACAGGATGAACATCTTCACAAAAGGGAACAGAAGCACGTAAACCAGGCCGTGGAGTTTCCGTAAGATTCCAGCAGGATGGCAGCAAAGGTGTTTCAGCAGCTCACAACAGCAAGAGCAAAGGCACAGAGGTGGGACCCAGGGGATGTAGTATGTAGATTTCCTTAGCTAAAAATTTCCTTTCCTTGTTACATTCTTAACAACAATGTAAATCTGACCATTTAAGAACTCACTCTCTGAACCTCACATATTAGTCTTTCATTATACACCAATGTTATTTTCCCATTCACCAAATTACTTCAATATAGTGAATGTGGATTGGTTGCTAAGACTGAAATATAATCAGCTCAGCTTGGTTAATGAAGAATATGAATGTTGATGAATGAGTGAGTTCATCTTTAGGGGCTGTGTCATTGTAACCTTACCACTCATTGAACTCAGCTCAAGTAGGTCCATGTTTTAGGATGGGAAGCCAGGCTAACTGGCCAAAACCAATAGAGACTTAATTCGGAAGCAGAAAAAACAATTGTACGTGAACATAAAGAGCTAGAGACGAATGCGGTCTTCTTTCTTTTTTGTTGTAACTCTTCAGTGCTACCTGACAATCAATTCAATTTAATATAACCCCCTGGGAAGCCCACTTTCTTCCTAAGCAGGAAACCATAAAATGTCAGAAATACATAAAAGGCAGCATACATCTGGAAAAGGAAAGACAAGTACGCTTCTAAAAGGAACAGCTATGAGTTGAACCCTGAGAATTAAGCAGTTGACACTGCTCATCTATTAACTTTTCTTTATTCCCAGCACAAGGAATATGTTGAAAACTCCTCACTCAGTATTCCAAAGGAGATTATGAGCACCAGTGCTAGAAATGAAAGTCAAGGAGCATAAAAGGTATAATGATCAGTTTTGATAAAAACATGGGAAGCAGGACAAGTGACTGTTTACTTTCTGTTCCCTCTATCTCCGCCTTTCCCACTCCCAGGCTGAGATGCACCACCTGACACCTGAATTCCTTCACAATGGCTGCTCACCCACCATTGCTGACTGTGACAGCTCCCTACTTTCCAGTGCCCTGGATTTTCAAGCAGCTTCCCAGGGAGCACCTAAGTACTGTGGACAAGCCTCAGGGGTAGGGCAGGGGGCAGGGCCTTTGAGAGGTGGGTCCCAGACCCATTCCTCCACTTCACCCAGAACTCATTGTTTTCATCTATTTTGTTCACTGAACTTCCACCTAAGATTTCTTAATAAGAAAAATCTTTCATCACCAGAAGAAGTTTGAGAACGATTGTTGTACATCTCTGCAAGCCTGGGTTCACACTTTTCATCATCTGGCCCACTGGCTTCACCAGCCTCATTTCAAGACCACTCTCCTGCCCATCGTTTCTCAGTACATTCATTCTCTTCCAAACTCCCTCCAAGTTGTAAATAACTCTTAGGACATTTCTTTGACTCCTGGCCATGTCTTGCCTTGCACCCATCTCTGATGCATTTTCATCTCTGTATGTCTTGTCTGCCCAATGGACCAGAAGCTTGGGGCGAGGTGGGGGCCCCACCTGCAGAGACATTCAGCACTCACTCACACATGGGATCCTCACTCTTGGCTCCTTACCTCCCTGCACTTGCTGACAAGCAGAGACTGAGCCCCCCTTTCTCGAAGCTCACCTCCTACCTCTCTCAGTCATTTCTGAGGCTCCAGTGTATTCTGACCTCCCCTCCTCAGACCAAATGCACATCTAGTCAACACCCCATGATTTAGCTTATAGTCATTACTTGCCTTGAATCATTCTCTGGTTGTTTCAGGTGTTATATTTGTCTCCCCTGACTGAGCTGTAGCCTCATTGAGGCAATGGATTCGCACTTAACACATCTCTATGTAGGCAGATGTCATGGTTTCCTTTTGGCAAACTACATTCAAAGGCCATTGGATGAGTCAACTCCTCCTTAATTCCAATAGAAGGGAATTTTCTCTGTTTTGAAAGGCCAACCCCATCTTCATATTCAGTGCTGCAAATAACTGCTATAAAAGTCATGATTGTGTATAAGACAATATGGGGTTTTTTGGGGGGTTTTAAAATATTTATTTATTTAGGCTGCGCTGGGTCTTAGTTGTGGCATGCAGGATCTTCGTTGCAGCATGTTTAGTTGCGGCATGCGGGATCCTTAGTTGCGGCATGCACGTGGGATCTAGTTCCCCGACCAGGTATTGAACCTGGGCCTCCTGCATTGGGAGTGTGGAGTCTTACCCACTGGACCCCCAGGGAAGTCCCTAAAACAATATGTTTTAAAAGGAGAGCCACAGCGCTTTTAACCCAATTTCCATCCTGATCAGGCTTTTGTAGTTGCAAGTAACAGAAGCATAGTCACACCAGGCAAACGCATAGCAGCGGTGTTTGTAAGGATTCAGGGCAGCACACGGAATTCACGAATGGCAGGTGAAGTGACACCTTTCCTCCCCAGAACCAGAATTGTGACGTAGAAATTGATTCCGCCCACTGCCTCCCCACATCCTCCCAGACATTGCAAAGTTGACTTTTCAAGCCAGGGCAGTTCTAGTCCCTGGGGTCTCTCTTTGCCCACCTTTCTCTGTTTCCTCACAGCTTCTCAGCTCCTCTATGGCTTCACAACATTATATAGAAACATACCTCTTCCCACAGCCCCAAATGCTGAGAAACCTTTCAGTTCAGCACCGGCAACTCCCCTTCCCAGGTCCCTCTGTTCAAATCTTAAGACAGAAGATCTGATTGGCTCAGCCCAGTCCTGGGTTGGGATTCCCCTTCTGTCAGGTGTCCAGTAGGGGAGAAGGTGGCATGTTGTACAAATATGGACAAGCTGCAGAATCTGGGGGAAAGAATTAATATTAAGAAGGAATGACTGAAAGACAAGGACTGATCTCTAGAGACATGAATTATTACTTGCAACACATTAAAATGTGCCATTGGCTCCCTCTGATTTTACCTTTTGTTTTCCAAATGTGCTAGTTCCTCAAAAAATGCTCTTAATTTCAAAGTGCATGGACAGAAGGAAATCAGCAACCTGGAACCCACCTGGGTTAGCCTGAGTGTGTCTGATCAGTCAAAACAAAACCCAGCAGGGTCTGTCTCAAAGAAGCCTCTTGTGTCAACCCTCTTAAAAATCCCCAAAGTTTAAATAGACTTAAACTTTGCATCCAAATTGGGACACTCTCTTGAGCTAAGAGCTTGTGTTCTATTATTTGTATCTGAGACAATTAAAAATGAAATTTCCTCTGGTTCTCTCCAAAAAATTTCATGTGTATGTGTTCCACGAGCTTTCCCCAGTGAATATCATATCATGGGATTTTTGAGTGCTGGACAGCACAGTGTTTGTTGTTCAACAAAGAATACTTTAAGATACGAGCTTAGTGTGTGAAAATCAGAACTTCTTTTTTTCAGATGAAAACTTTCAGGACGGAGATTTTTTAAAAATTCTGTCAAGTTTTGAGGTTGCCAATCTTATTTCCATTTTTAAAAATGAGATGGAAAACTTGTTGTCATATTACAGTATTATCGGTCTATGTTTCTCCACTCTGCAATTTTTAACATAGAAAAATTTCCCATAAGACCAAAAATAAATGAGCATTCCCACCAGACCTCTAACAAAAATATAGTCAAGTTGTAAACTTCAGAAACAAGAAACTTAATTCTCCAGGAGAGAATTATGGAGACACAACTAGCATTTTATGAACTAAAGTTATATAACACCAAAACCAAACTAAACATTTTTGAGACTACTTTTACCTTCAGTGATAAAAAATTATTGAATTTTCTGCCAAAGGAAAGACTTATAGCACCTGCAAGACTCAGATTTAACAGAAAACAAATCAGTATTATTGGACATTAATGATTTTTGAGTCTTTGAGGTGGATTTTATAGTCAGCAACAACGATTCTGTCTTATGTTGCATCATTTAGAAAGGAGGAATTTTGAAATTGGCATTTCCCAGACAATTTATTGCCTACAATTAAAGGGAAACACTGGTTTCCCCTGCTCTCAGCTTCACCTTCACTATTTCTGCATAAGAGCAGAGCTCCCTTAACAAGGTTTGTGTGTGAAATCAGAACTCTGCTGTAGGGAAGAAGCTCTTCAGATCCTTCCCGCTACAACTTTCTTTCTTATCCTGTAGATATGCTTTGATATATACAGTATTGTCTTTATTTATATTCTCCCTAATAATCTACTTGATGCAATATACACATGAAAGTATTGTTATTTTTAGCAGACAGGCAGATCCTTTTTTCTAATTCTGAATATAGAGATAACACATTATCCAAGAATTAATTGCTCCCTTCTCTGTGCTCCCATGGCCAAGGGTATTTCTGTTCTAACGCAAGTAATGTAAGTTGCCTTATATACGAATAGCTCATCATACCACAGATGGCTCCCTAGGTTGTATTCCTTGAGGACAGAGAGTGTCTCCACCATCACTGTATCTCCCAAAGTCCTTGGTGGTGCCAAGGGACAGCTTGTGGATGTTCAGTATCCCAT
Source organism: Lagenorhynchus albirostris (assembly GCF_949774975.1). Taxonomy (NCBI): domain Eukaryota; kingdom Metazoa; phylum Chordata; class Mammalia; order Artiodactyla; family Delphinidae; genus Lagenorhynchus; species Lagenorhynchus albirostris. The sequence goes on from NC_083110.1 coordinate 16,090,330, forward strand.
TCTCGGCCATCCCAAATAAACACATACTCCAAGGGAAACAGCACTGAGCAAACATAGTCTTAAGACAATTTCTCTAGCCCACTCCTCTTCACCCTCCAACCTGACTGCATAACCTAAACATCCTTCCTAAACAGAAACTGAGCTGGCTGTCCCTTAGGAGAAAGGATAGGGAGGAGGGGAGGAGGCTCAGGAGAGAAAGAGAGAGAGGAGAAGGGAGAAGAGAGATGGTTAACGTTTTTTGAGTTCCATCTGCCTGGAATCAAGTTAAATATTAATACTTTACATGCCTTATCTCATTTAATCCTATCAACAGCCCTGGAAGGGAAATATTATTATTATGCTGTTTTTCAACCTAGAAGATTGAAAAGGTTAAGCAGCTGCCCAGAGTCACCAGTAAGAAGCAAGGCCAAATACTCAGAAATTGTGAGAGGATTGAAGAAATGGTCTTATCACTAAACATCAGCTTTCCCCTGGCACTTCAACGGGAGGAGACGAGAACTAGAGTCAGATAAAAGCAGTCCGTCATTTCACTCCATCGCATTTCAGGAACACACACGTTCACCTGCCTGTCAGATTGAATGACGTGTTCAGTGTCCTTAGGCAAGACTAAGGCCACAGAGACAAGGGCAGGTCCAGCATAGCTCCGGTATACCTTCTCATGGTTCTTGGAACTGCTAACAGGGACACAGCCAGTTGTTGGAGAGAGCATCTATGGAAAGTAAGATCTAGTAGAACCTGTAAAAGCCCAGTTATTGCTACACCACAGCCTTCCATACTCAGGATTCCAGACAAATTTCCACTAACAAGCTGTGTGTCCTGCATTCAGGGAATGTTTAAAAATACTGAGTTCCTCTGGTTCTTGAATCAAATTCAGCATTAGGGAGGCCACATGTTCCTCCAGAAAGAGAAACCAGTTAAAGAAACCGGAGAGAAGCACCATGCTTCGGTGCCCCAAACAATCTCTTCGCCTCCAACTTCCCCAGCTGGGGCAGCCAGCTCCCTGTACACTCAATAAAACTCAAAAAAAATTTTTGTTTTACTCTTGTATTTCCAGAAGTGTGACCCCGTGTTAAAATTTCCTGGTACATTTGTTGGAAAAGCTCATGCCTCACCCATCTTGGACCTGCTGAATCAGAATATCTAGGATTGGAAAAGAAATCATCATTGTTAACAAGCGCCAGTGCTGCCCCTGTTCACTAACATCTCATCTTGGCTTTGTAAGGTGAGATGCTACCCACTTTCAAGGAAGGTCTCATTTATGTGAGAATAACCTTCCATTTAAAACATTCAAAACCCATTACTGTGGCAAACTTTTCATTCCAGTGCCTGGCTTTGTAGAAGAAGCTGGGGACCGAAATTTTCAAGCTTTCTTGAAATTATACTCGTTAAACATGTTAATCATAGATCAGGGATTGTACATTATACAACCCATTAAGCTTTTGCATGTTCCTGGAAGACTGTATTGTATAAAAATACAAATGATTCATTGGTTAAAATAATTGGTTATAAGAAAAAGCAAAAATAACTATGAATGACCACATTGCTTACCCAGTTGACCTAAGTCATTAGCAAATGTAATGGATTGCGTAAAAAATAAGATGTATTTTGGCTTCTACAAAGTGCTCCATGAGCATCCACTGTAGTCCAGGATCTCGTTGCCAGCTCAGAGGATATTTACAGGACACAGTGTATATGAAGCCAATGGTGGTCCTCTAGAGAAAATTCACTATGAATTCATGATAAGAACATAATCTATTATGATAACCTGGATTTATCATGGAGAAGGAAGAAAACTGTTCACTTTTTCCACTTAAATTAACTCTTCTGTACCAAGACCACCAAGATGTCTTCTGATTTAGCTAAGCAATGACCTACTAAATGAGCATTTCCACCAGTGTGTTCCATGGAACACCAACCCTAAGAGATGTTGGCGGGAAGATGGAAAGGGGTACAGAGACAGAGCTTCTGGAGCCAACACTTTTGGAAAATGCCACATTCTTCGGCACCTTTTGGAGAATCACAATGCAAATTAGAATTTTAAGGTTCTGAGAGTCCAGCAGTAAAGAACTTCAGTTCTGCGTTAGTCAGTGACCTTGGCTGCAGGCAGCAGGATGAGCTATACCTATCCTAAGTAGAAAAGGGAGTCATAGAGAAGATATGAAGTAGCCTTCAGAATAGACAGAAGGCTGGAAAACCAAGGATGTTAGGCACAGGAAAACATTGAAACAGTCTGGCTCGGGCACTGCCATGGCCACTGTGAGTCATCTCATTTATTCCTTCGACTTTGTGTCATTCCCCAAATGAACCATCTCAGGAGGAAGCATTTGGACAGACAAGCCCAGGTATGAAGGCAGAGAAAATTATTATCTACCCTGTCAGATTCCTTGCAGCGGGTAATGAAGACCCTCACTTCAGGACATACACATAGAGTTCCCTCCCTAGACTCACATACCCAGTACTAATTGTGTAGCTCAACTTTGCTTAACCCAGCATTGCCCAAAATTATTCTACCACCATTTCTTCACATAACACCTTTTAATAGTAGAACACCCTTTTGGAAATGGGGTAAATAATAGTAAATGGCGTAAGTGATTAGCATGTATGTGGGATACATGATTAGTATGTGTCATACATAATTAGTGTATCTCGTTATTAGCATGGTTAAGTTTGAAGGTATACTGATCTGTCATTTATGTTTGCAATAGTATTCTGAACAGGTCACCCCTGGAAAGGAGCAGGTTCTGAGACAAGTCATTCTAAATGTTCCTATTCCCCCCATTTTTTTAATCTACATGAACTTGGGTTAAAATAAATCCCAAGGGCAGCCTTGATGGGGAGAAATTAACAAGAGGGCAACCTGCATCTCTGGGCATGTTGAAGGGGGTCAGTACCTCATGATCTCAGTAACACTGGGGAAGAGGGTGGTTGTTTTTCTCTCCATTAATACAATTACTATAATCTGTAGGGCACTTTATATTTCACTGCATGCTTCCACCCACCTGCCTCTTCGATAATAAAAGCTCTGGGCTGATAGTTCTCATATGAGCCCAGGATCCTCTGAAATCCAACACATAGACCTCCTTGCTCAGCAGCAGGCTGCCTCTTTGAGTCAGTGCCTGTAAGTGTCTCTGACTATGAAATGTCACTGCAACAAAACCGCATTCCAGGTCTTACATGATGCTAACTGAGGGAAAGACCCTGCTCTCTGCCCCTGTACCACTGAGGCTTCAATTGTTTGTGTCTCCAGTTTTCCCACACTTTGGAGTCCAGAGTATTCACAGTCACATTAATCCCCAGGGAGTAAATGAGCTCGAGGCAGGGGAAATGAGGACCAGTATGGATGCAGCTGGCCCACAGATGACAGAGAGAGAGGAGCAAAGCCGGGTCTCATAAGCCTGCATGTTAGAGAGAGTCATCCAGCTGCTTTCAACCCTGAGAGGAGAGAGAGGTCCAGCATATTCATTCTGCCTTAATCATGTCTAAAAGAGGCATGGGTTAGGTCAGCCCCTGCCTGCTTCCGCCTGTGCCCAGCCTATGTCAGGCACTAAAGGCATGACCCTTGCAGGCCCAGCTGTGCCACCCAGCTGTGCTGGCACAGTGAGTACCTGCTCTGGCAGCATGCTAGCTGCCCCTACCCACTAATGATCAGGCCCCAGACAGTCCACGCTCATACATTGACCTTGAGCTCCAACATTGAACCTGACAAGTTAGCCAGGTGGTTGCCAGGAAGCTGCCACTTCCACTCCAGGTTCCCAGCCAGATGAGACACAAGCCCCATGTCCCGGGTCTCTGGGGTTGACCTATGTTTCCTGTACCTTCTCATTAATGAACCACCCTATCAGATAGGATTAGATTTGGCTGTACCTAATAGAAAACCCAGAATAAAGTGACTTAAAGCCAGAAGATTTGTTTCTTTGGGTAAAAGAAATCCAAGTGTAAGTGGTCCAGTACTGGTAAGTTGGCTTCACAAAGTCATTGAGGAACCTTGGAAAAAACAGGGGAAGTCTCATCTTTCTGCTCCTCAAAGACTCATGATCTAGAAGAGCTCCTAGAACTCCATCCACTGCATCCACATTTCAGACAGTGGGAAGGGAGAAGGAAGGAAGACACAAGGGCCTTCCCCCAGCTGTCTATACTTCTTTCAATGAAACTTTCCAGAATTCTTTCATAATCTTGACTTTATTTCAGTGGATGGAACTTAGACATATTGCCATATACAGCTTCAAGGGAGGCTGGAAACACAGTTTTATTATTAAATACATTGCCACCCCCAATAATATAGGGCTTTTATTAGTGTATTAGTGTATAAAGTTTACATTAATATAGGCAGTCCAAGCCTGGTTTGGTGGCTCCACAATTATCAGGATCTTAGGTTCCTTTAACCTTTTGGTTCTACCATCCTCATCATGGGACTTCTATGTTGTCTTAATCAGTTTGGGCTGCTATAACAGAACACCATGGACTGGGTGGCTTAAACAACAGACATTTATTTCTCAAAGTTCTGGAGGCTGGGAAGTCCAAGATCAATGTGCTAGCAGATTTGGTTCTTGGTGACTGCCCTCTTCCTGACTTGCAGGTGGTCACCATCTTGCTGTATACTCATGTAAACTGTATGTATACTCACATGATCTTCTGTGTACAGAAAGAGAGAATGAGCTCTCGTCTCTCTTCCTCTTCTTACAAAGACACTAATCCCATGATGGGAGCTCCACCCTCCTGACCTTATCTAAAACTTCCCAAGGTCATCTCCTCCTAATCCCATCACAGAGGGAGTTAGGGCTTCAACATAGGAATTTTAGGGGACACAAACATCCAGTCCATAATACACTTGAGAGTCTATTATGACTGCTCCCGTTCCAGTGTTCACATCTATAGTCCAACTAGCTAGGAGAAAGAGAGGCTGGAGACTTTAAAGACACTTCCTAAAAGTTCCATATGTCACTCTTCTTGCATCCCATTAGCTAGAGCCTAGTCACATGGCCATGCCTTGCTGAAAAGGAGGCTGAGAAATACATCGTGGGTGGCCGGGTACCAGCTAATTTGGGGAATTCTTATTCTTGAAGATAGGAAAATACATATTAGAGACAATTATCCATTTCTATCACCATTTGCAAGTAAGAAAGACATAATGGATGTTGGATAAGCAAATAATAATACCTATATAACTTCCCTAATTCCACTGGGACATCTGCTAGAAGCTGAGACTTGCCTTGGTTGAGAAGCTCTGTCACTGCCCTGACCCCTGGATTGGATCCCTTAGGTCTAACTCTTGTTGGATTGGACTAGATTTTGCCTGTTTCTCTTGGGTTTGAAATGATGGTGTTACCTTAGAGCTGGCCAATCGTTCAGTCCTAACTACCCCCTACCCTCCTCCTTAACCCTGCCTAAGAGTCCCCAGCATGTTTATATTACAGATTTAGCCAGCTTTAAGCAAAAAACAAAGAATTGTTGGTTACTTTAAAAAATATGTTTTCCACCCATTTCTGATCATAAAGTAGGTTTAGTATCATGGGAGTGCCTCTTTTTAAATTGACCTTTTGACAGAACCAGATGGATTTGTATTTGTAAATAGAAGCAAGTGGATGAATGAAAGAATGACTGAGGTGAGGTTTTGGCTTCAACTCAACCATTGAGCACTTCATACTTGTCCTCTGCATGACAATATACGAAGAAACTCACCAATTTTGACCAATAAAATTTTGAGTTCAGCCCCACCATCTTGAAATAAAAAATTAGCCATTTTCAAATAGGCATACCAAGAGTAATAGGTATTTTTGTCAAGTTCAGGGAATTGTAGAATTTTAGAGCTTATAGGCATGTCTGCTGGTCCTGCATGAGTCAACAGATCTTAGCACATTAGACTCAGGAAAGTTTATGATACTATCATAACGGTACCCAAGTTCACAGCATCCTGAATACATGTACTTATGAGAATATTGACTTCACAATAAGGATATCTGGGTTTGTAACCCACGTTTAGCACTTTTTAAACTTTGTAACTGCAGATAAGTTTCTTCACCTTGGAGAGCTTCAGATTCTTCTCTCTAATGAAGATGCCAGCAATCAGTTGTTTGAAGATTAAGTGACCACATATGATGAAGAATCTAGCACTATGTTTGGCCCACAAAGAACGGTCAGTAAATGTCTTCTGAATCTGAATTTATATAGAGAAAAAGTTCAGTGCTATTAATTAAATACAGTACACATCCCTTTTTTAATGGACTTAATCTCATTCTGAATTTCCCAGTTTAGAAAAACAAGCTAAATATTTTCAAAGCTCTGTAACTAGTGTAGTATTTAGTACAATGAGCTAGTCAGTTATTTTTCATTAAAAAATATAAAAGCTTGTATTGGAAATTATACCCATAAAGTCCATTTAGTTTTACAGCTTAATTATAGGTAGTAAAACTTTACTGCCACATTTAACAGGTATTAACCTAATTCTTTTTAAGCAAAAGCAATATTTGACTGGAAGTGAACCTTAAGGTGAGGGGGGATAGGGAAAGGAACTCCCTTAAATATTTCCTTAATATTTATTTTTCAGGAAAGGTCAACTCAGCTAATGCATGAGTTTGCTTAATGTCTTATTTGTGTTATCTCAATATTTTTAGTAAAACAAATTTGTTACTATGGTGTTCGATTTTAATATCACCACAAAATAGGCCAATATCAGGAAGGCGAAACCAACCATGAGTTTTGCAATAGCAAATTTAGTCAATTGAGTTTATAATGTGGTTCAAACAATTTTTAAAACTCAAGGAATATCTGGGAAAGATGAGCCTTTTCAGATTAATCTCTTACTGTATTTTGGAGGATTTGTCTTTTTCTTTTATAACAAAAACAAAAAAGAAAATGAATCTAGCCAAGTGCTGAAAACACATTACTTTTAATCTTAATATACTTCAGAGTGAAATCTTACCAGAATTTCCACCTTATTTTTTTTCACCTTATTTAATGTGTCCTGTATAAAATAAAATATTCTTTAACGTACTCTATAAAAATCCATAGGACACCATTAGGTTCTTAAAATATGTTTCATATAGAATATTTATATCTCATAGCTTCAGAAGGTGCCAGCATATGTATTCATGAGCAGTAATACTTCTTGGGTGATTATCTGAAAGTCAATTTGACTCTACAACTATTTATTGACTAGTGTATAATCAGAGATAACAAGTTCATGTAATGAGTGAGATCCACACTTCATATCAGCATCATTTGTGGAGCTCCTTACTAGATATTCAGCCATGCGGTTGGTTCTAGAGATACAAAGATATGTAAAACTCAGCCCCAAGAAGTTTGTATTATTATTCTTAATGTTGACAATGCCAGCATATTACATTTGTATAGTACTTTTAAAATTACAAAATATAGTTATAACCATTATTTCACTTAACACCCTCAATATCCTTGTAAGGTAGCTGTAGAGCAGGTAAAACCATTTCCATTTTATAGATTAAGTGAGCCTCAGCAATTAGGCAACCTGCCCAGGGTCACAAAACTAGACTGATGACAGAAGTAAGATTAGAACCACATTTATACCTAAGGATTTTTCCACTTAATTAACTTCTTCCAAACATTTATTTAGGAAGTCCAGACATATTTATAAGATTTCTGAAACACCAAGGCAGTATGGTAGATGCCAAGGCCAAATGGCCAATATAAGAGGCATTAAGGAAGCTGTGGGGAGAGAACTTTACATTGGGACCCTCTCTGCACAGGCTTCAAGAGGAAGGTGAATCTGAACTGGTTATGAAGGATTGGTTAAGATGCAGAAAAGCAGGAAAGAACCAGGAAGGCATTGCAGGCAGAGTAAGCTTGATCCAAAATGTGTTGCTTGAAATACTATTCTTCCTGGAGCACCATAAGCTAAGGGTAATTCATATTTTTGCCAACCTTAACCTTATGATGCCTAGCACTGACCCCCTGAACATTGCAGTTTGCTTAGCAGCGCTCCTGACTTCTTTCCATGACAGGCTCTCGATAAATGTTTGGTGAATGGAGAGATGATTGAATGGAGGAATCAGAATAAATGAATGGACAGACAAATATTGATTCAAGGATTGAAAAATTCCAAGGATTTGGAAATCCCATCACATCTCTGAATGACTCTGTTAATTAATTCATGCATCCTTTATACACTAATTACATATATCAGTTGTTCTCGACTAGGGATGGTTTTGCCTCCCAGGGATATCTGGAGACATTTTTTGGCTGTCATGACCAGGAAGGTACTACTGGCATCTAGTGAGATGAGGCCCGGGATGCTGCTGAACATCCTGCACAGGATTGCACAGAAGAGCCCCCAATAATAAGGAATTATCCCTTCCAGAATTTCAGTAGTGCTCAGGTTGAGAAATCGTGCTTTATAATAAGTGCTGGTAAACATTTTGGCTTAGTGATGGGGACAGATGTTTCAAATTATAAACATTATTATAGATGATAATAAATAATTATAAACTGGTAGGTACTATGGGAAAAATTGGGAAATACCATAACAAAATTATTAGGAAATTCTAGGTACCTTATTGCTTCTGAGCAGGAAAAGATAACTGGTCATTTCCAGAGGACAGCATTCTGGAAAATCTCAGGCAAACTAATTAGAAACCCAAACACACCTGAAACCCAAAGATAACTTGGGTACCTTTCTGGGAAAAAAAAATGTCAGCGCCTAAGGCAATTGTTCTGCTTTCTGTTTTCCCTCTGAAGTGTGGCATCACCCCCAACAACACAGTCAGCATAAAGAAATTAAAAATAAATAGGATAGTGTTTGAGACTCATCGAGAATCCCATTTTCTTTAAAATGCAAAGACAAATTTTAAAAAATGGAGAACTATTTGGCTTTAAAAAGAGGTCTGGGGACTTCCCTGGTGGTCCAGTGATTAAGACTCTGTGCTCCCAATGCAGGGGGACTGGGTTTGATCTCTGGCCAGGGAGCTAGATCCCGCATGCCGCCACTAAGAGCCCACATGCCACATCTAAAAGATGCAGCAACGAAGATCCCGCATGCCGCAAGGAAGACCTGGCACAGCCAAATAATAAATCAGTAGATCAATATTTTTAAGAAAAGAGGTCTGTATCTGTTCAGGCTCCCTTTCTTGGGGGAATCAGCCCTTCTCCACTCCTTCTGATTCTGGGAGACTGATAATTGTGGGCCCTCTCATCTCCTCCCCTGGAGTAGCCACTTGACACAAGCTGGGCCAATCAGATTCTCTTGGGCACTCAGAAGGAGGTCAATGAAGCAAATTCATTTGACGTCTCACCCTGGAGAAGTTGTCTGTGCGTTTCTGCCACCATGATTCCCAGGGTTACTGTGATACTTGCCTTCCGTAGACCTTGTTATTCATCTGGCCGTGGTTCCTTGGAGGAACTGCAGCATTCTCCAGATAACTCGCTTTCTCTTTCTTCAGACGTTCTGGGTTAAAACCCTGGCTTTGACACTCACATGGTGAGTAATCTTACAAAATCACTTAATATCTCTGTGCCTTAGTTTTCTCATTTGAAAAACAGGGATAATAGAAGAACCTAGCTCTCAAAGTTGAGGGGGGGCGATAAATGAAACAGTATAGGTAGAACTCGTAAAACAGTCACTGGAACAGAGTAAATTGTCATCTTTGCTTGAACCAGCGAACCCCAGCTGATATAGTTGGGTATTTTGTTTTAGTAGTGATAGTGGCTCAGAGAGAAGGAGAAAGAACAAGAGCCTTCTTTTTTCTAATTGCTCATCCATCCTGCCACCATGATTCCCAGGGCTACTGTGATACTTGCCTTCCATAGACCTTGTTATTCATCTGTCCTTGGCTCCTTGGAGGAATTCCAGCATGGTCACTCTTGATAGATAGTGTTGCCTGAAATGACCACCATTTATTTAATATGCATTGTCTTTGACTACTAGTGTCTTTTCCTAGACTGTATGGCCCTATAAAGGCAGAACCACACTTGGTATTTCTTCCTATCTTTCACACTGACAAGTAAATACTCAGTTAGGAATTGTTAAATAAATAACTATGGAAACCAATCTCCAAGATGCCCCCGATGCTCACCCCGTGGTGTTCATCCCCTTGTATATAGTCCTCTCCCACAGTGAATAGGGCTGACTTCTATATCTAATAGGATATTGTGTAAATGAAAGTTTATGATTTTTTTTATTGAAGTGTAGTTGATTTACAATGTTATGCCAGTCTCTGCTGTACAGCAAAGTGACTCAGTTGTACAGATATATACATTCTTTTTTTAATATTCTTTTCCATTATGGTTTATCCCAGGAGATTGGATATAGTTCCCTGTGCTATACAGTAGGACCTTGTTTATCCATTCTAAATGTAATGGTTTGCATCTACCAACCCCAGATTCCCAGTCCATCCCTCTGCCTGCCCACCCTCCCCCTTGGCAACCACAAGTCTGATCTCTATGTCTGTGAGTCTGTTTCTGTTTTGTAGATATGTCATTTGGGCCATATTTTCCACATATAAGTGATATCATATGGTATTTGTCTTAAATCTCTTTCTGACTTACTTCACTTAGTATCATAATCTCTAGTTGCATCCATGTTGCTGCAAATGGCATTATTTTGTTCTTTTTTATGGCTGAGTAGTATTCCATTGTATATATGTACCACATCTTTTTTATCCATTCATCTCTCGATGGACGTTAGGTTGTTTCCATTGTCTTGACTATTGTAAATAGTGCTGCAGTGAACATTGGGGTGCATGTATCTTTTTGAATTATAGTTTTGTCTGGGTATATGCCCAGGAGTGGGATTGCTGGATCATATGGTAGCTCTATTTTTAGTTTTCTGAGGAACTGAAGGTTTATGACTTCTAAGGCTAGATCCATAAAAGATGTTTGTGTTCCTGCCTTACTCTCTCTTAGATCACTCTCTCTGGGAGAAACCAGCAACAGTGTCATGAGAACACTCTAGCAGCCTTACAGAGAGGTCCACATGGTAAGGAGTTAAGTCTTTTGCCTACAGCCAGCACTTACTTGCCACTTTGAACCATCTCAGAATTGAATCCTCCATCCAAGTCAAGGCTTCAGTTGACTGGTACTCTAGGCAACATTCTGACTCTAACCTCATGAGAAACCTTGAGCCAGAGCCATCTAGATGAGCCACTTCTAAATTTCTGACCCACAGAAACGGCGAGATACTAAATATCTGCTGTTATTTTAAGCCACTAAGTTTTGGGGTAATTTAATACAGAGCAAAAGATAACTAAAACAATAATTGATTCCATCCTAGGAGAAACACGATCTCCATGTTTATTTGAACTATAAAAATAAAAGAAGGGGTGACAATTTATTTGTTTCCTTGATGAAACAGTTCCTATAAACAAAGTTACTTTAATGTACGATGACTCAGTTCCATTTAGAGCCTGAAGGCAAAAACAAAAACAACTTGCATATTGTACCAACTGTGATTCTTAGCATGTCAAATACTTAATAGTACTACCTTTTTAGGTACTTAGCTACTAAGAGATGAACAGGGTGGATTTCTCATAGAGAAAAGTCCTCTTTGAAAGAAGTTGGAGAAAAAGATTAAAAGTATGGTCACCAGGTTTTCTGAACCCCAAATTAGAAAATATGGTTGACTTATATGAAAAGAAGGAACTAGTGAAACCATGATAGTCCTAGAAAATTCAAGAGATATGGTCTCATTACTAAGCCTGAACTGATTGCTTAAATTGTGCTAAAGACTGAACTTAAAACTATAGAATTAGGTAGCTACTATTTGAAGATTTATTCACAATGTTTTGATTTGTCTATGAGAAGAACAGCAGCTTTAAAAAGACCTTGTACCATCCTGAGAAGGCTAATTGCGATTTTAAAAAGTAGTACTGACTAGGAAAAAGCCTGCTAGGTAATGAAAAAAATATGTGAGTCGTAGGCACTTAGAAAATCAAGGTACAGCATTTCCTCTAGAGTGATGATTTTAATAAACAAAGAAGACCTGAATGTTAAGTTTAAATGTGTTTTCTTGTTTCTTTTTGTCTGATAGTAGAATATACTACTACCTAGCAAATCCCCCACAAATTAATCTTTATGTAGCGATATTACAGGTTTTTAGCACATACATGCATATATGTATATACACACACATATATATGTGTGGTGTGTGTGTTTCCATAACTGGAATGTTACCATATACATTGCATGTAGAATAAGATTCCAAGCTCTGGGCATGCCACGGTGCCTACCACTCACGATTGTCTTTTACAAGCCTGCCTCTCTCATTTACTTTATCTACCTCAACCCTGTAGGCATTTGAGTTTGAGACTCCTAGTCTAACCAATCACTAAGATCCCTTTTTTCTTTAAATTAGGTGAATCTGTATTCCTTCAGTGCTAAAATCCCATGAGTTAAGTTACCAAAGAGAATATCAAGGAGTCAGAATAACAACAGTTTCTCTTAAGGTCCACTAAAACCATTGGAACAGTGAACATATATGATGTACACAGCACTTGAGAAGAGGTGGATTGGGGCTTCCAAAGCAATGTGACAGCCTTTACTCCAGATCTTTGTTCCTTATCACTGTGAGGTCCAGGGCTAGCACACGTGTCCATGGGATTTAAAACAAAATGATAGAGTGGCACATCATTAGACCACGATGTTCAAGGCTAATTCTGTGAGCCTCTGCGTTAATGGGGTGATATTGTGTTTGGCTTTATTCTATTAATATTTATAGAGTACTCATTACCATAGTGACTAAGCACTTTCCACAGAGAACTGATCAAATTATTAAGGAGAGGTGAACGGGAGAGGGGAGGACCTCTGCAGGAGTTGAAAGGCAGCTTCTGATCTCCCTCTGAATAACCCTTTCCTTGACCTTCCTGACAAAGCTGGTTCTCATAGAACATTTGTTTCATGCATTCCCTGCCAGAATCCTAGCAATATCCAATCTTGGTTCCCTGGAACACAGCTACACGATGTGTTGGGCTCATCTTTGGCAAAAACAGCAAAATAGAAGTAGGTCGTCTTCAACCCTATCTTGCCTCTCTGTGTCCCTTTTCCTCTTACAGGGAGGCAGTAGAGCATACTCTTTCAGAGCCAGGCTTTGAAATCAAATCATCTAAGTTTGAATTCTAGCCCTTCCACATATAAGCTAGGTCTCCTTTGGCAAGTTATTTAACCTTTCTGCACTTCGGTTTTCTTGTCTACAAAATGGGGATAGTAAGAGTAACTTCATAGGGTTATAATGAGAACCAAATAAGCTGATAAATATTAAGTGCACTAAAGAATTCCTGGTACATAGTAAATGCTCAATAAATGTTAGCTTCATTTCAGTGTATCATCATCTTTTATTCCCAGTCACCAGAACACCCACACTGCCCTGCTCTTCCTGGTTTTCACTGAATGGACAAAGCTTTTTTCTAAGATGAGGCCGCTCCTAGACACTACACAGAAGAGTGAGGGAGGAAAGTGGCCCCCATCTGGCCAGATCAATTGGCCAGATCATAAAGACTGAAACTTCTACCATTGGAAACTAATGTCTGTGGGTCAAGCAGTTCCTTTCTAGATTTAACTTTCATGAAGGCAAGGAGCCTGCTTCAATCATTTGTCTCCAAATGTATAGCCAAATCTTCCCTCACATCCTATTCATACTCAGGTACAAATGAGTAATTTGTTATCCTTCTCTGAAAATATGCACAAAGAGTCATAGCAAATCTATTAGTTCAGACTCTACAACAAGCCAACAAAACATGATTGAGGCATGCTCCTTGCCTTCATGAAAGTTAAATCCAGCAGGAGAAAATACTTGTAAAGGAAGTGTTTTACCCAAAGAAATGAGTTTCCATGGTGGAACTTTAGGCACTGATTCAGGAGGAATGTAGTGAGTTCCTGAACCACACTGTGGGGAAGTCCACCAGCTCTAGTAGAGGTAAGCCCAGTCCCAACATGGCGTCAGATGGCATTCCTCTCCTTGGAGGGTTTCCTGGTGTGGCACGGCAGTGCTGGCCAGTGCTACTGACTCATCTTTACACACTCAGAAAGAGACATTATCTCAGACAAAGTCAGAAGCATCAACACCCAAACCCAAGAGTTAAGATTTCAGATAAGCACCCTTGAAACTTGGAAGAGGTTGTTTTAGGATAAATAAAGGGACACATCCCTTTACGCTGTGGGTAGTAAATTTGTTACCTCATCTGGAACTTGTTAGTGCAAGAGCCTATATAAACCATAAAACTAGTTTCAAGAAGATTGAGAGAAATGTATAAATGAAGAGTTACAAACAGGCTCTTGAGATGAAGTTAAGGAGGTTTCAGTTCCATAAGCATCTACCAAGGATATACTGCTATGTACTAACCAGTACTTTGGACACACTTCTAACTTTCTGAAGGTCCCACTCTCTTTCATCAAATGCTCCTTGGTGCTGCTCCTGAAGCAGGGGGCTGGAGTGGAAACAGTGCTTGCTAACTGTGGGAAATTTCCTGTATCCTAATGCTCTTTATAGCACAATTTGCTTGCCAGATCTTAGTCAATACAAATCCCCTCTCTCCCTAACCCAGACCTTGGAGAATTGTTTACAAAGGGCAAGTGGTTCAGCTCCAGAAGAATAATTGGAAAGCCTAACCTGAGCACTAGGAAAAACAAAGGGAAGCCACATCTGCTCAAGTTTTTCAACAGTTTACTTGTCCGAAGTTGAAATACTCTGGCTACTTAAATGCTAAAGTCTCTTTTCACTCTCTTGCATTTAGCAGTTTGCAACCCATGGGTGGGATGACTTCAGTTACAGGTAAAGTAGGTCGTCTCCTGGGAGGAATGGTAAGAGGGGCTCCTGAGGCTCTGTTCTCCTTAGTACCCTTTTGCCTCAACTCATTAACAAATGCCCCCAAATACCACTGGGTCATAGCTTGGTCACTTTAGGTTAGTGATTCTCGCACTTTATGGTACATCAGAAACACCTGGAGGGCTTGCTAAACTAGATTGCTGCGTCCCACCCCTCAGAGTTTCTGCTTCAGTAGGTTTGTGTTAAGGCCGTAAAATTTGCATTTCTAATGATCTCCAAGTGATGCTAACTCTGCTGGTCCGGGTACCACTCTGGGAATCATTGATCCAGGACATGATGTCCACTCAAAAGCAATCTCCACCTGGGACAGGTTATACTCAAACTGTCATTAGCCTTATACATCCAAGGGTGGAGAAAGGCTCCAAGAGCAGAGGTAGATTAGGGACGAGGGACTAGAGGGTCAGGAGGGGACACTGAGGCTTGTGTTCAGTGCTTTGCTCTTTGCCCAGGAGAGAACTTTGGGCTGCTCCTTGAACCCACCCCTGCCCCACACACATTCACTTGGCTACTCTTGACCCATTCTCTGCAGAAGCTGTCCTCCACCACAGGACTCCCAGCCACCTCCCGGGCTGGCAGCTCAGCGTGACTGTCACTCTTGCCCATTTCGCTGTCAGGCCACAGCCGCTCCCACTCCTCAGAACCAGCCTGCCAAGAAGTGAGTGACGGAGGCTCTGAGTTACAAACCACCCCCGTATAAGCCCAAGGTCCCTGCCCAAGAGGCAGCTGTCCTGGGAGAGGGACCCCTTTCCCACTTCACACAGACACACAGACACACACACACAGACACACACACACAGACACACACACACACAGACACACACACACACACACGCACACACACACACCAGCCATGCACACCAGCAGGCCACAATTTCCTCCACCTACACGGGTATCCTTCAGAGACTGCTCCTGGGCTCTAAATGCCAAGCTCAGCCTCAGACCAAGAGAGCATAGATCCAAGGGGAAATTTCCATCGCTAGCAAAGAGTGGCAAAGGGGAGAGAGGGTGGGAAGGAGGAGATCGTTTGCTACTCAAAGTAAGTACCAGTCACCAGTATTTGGTTCTGGAATCTTGACATGTTTAGTCTCTTTTATCCACACATGTCAGTTGAGAGAAACTCCACATGAGGAGAGGATGAAAAAAATAAATCCACAGAGCAGAATCTGGGATCTCTGAATAATTTGCCCACGGGAGTAAGACTGAAATGAGTAATTCTCTCTGAGCCCACTCATCCTTCTCACAGTGATCAGCTGGAAGTGAAAAACAGCTTCATGTACACTCACACTCATACTCCTTCTCACTCTCCACAGAAGGACTTTTCCTTGTTCTGGAAACCCTGCCTGCTTACTGAGAAATCCCATGCATAATAATTGGTGGAGAGACTGGTGGGGCCGGAAGCAGGCTGAATGACATTCCATGCGCCTCCCCACCCTCCCTGGCTCTCTTCCCTCCACCACCCAAACACGGCTTTACTTCCTTGCTGGTTGCACTTCAGCACCACAAACAAGGCACCTTTCTACAGAGCCGGAGCCTCTTTAGAAAAATCTTCCAGCATGCCCATCCTTCTCAACACTTCTTTAAAAAATGGAAGCAGTCATCTTTAAACCATATAACTGAAACCTTTGTTGTCAGAGATATTTTTCCCAAATAAGTAGTACAAAAGTGTAATACTGCACCAAGTTAAATACCAACATTATCCATCTTTGTGGCTGTCAAAGGGAAAAGTATTAAATATATTACTTCAGTGAGAAGTGATTGCTGATAAACCATTAAATAGCTCATCTTCCATAGAGTTATTTTTAGGCACTTAAGTTGGCATGAACGTGCATCTTAATGCCTTAAATTAAAAATAACGGTAAGAGTGTAAGCAAGTTGTGATTCTAAAGGTGCTTTAACTGAAAACAGTGTCTCAGGGGGACATTTTTAAAAGACCAATTCTAATGTTCTTTGTGCAATTAAGTTCATTTCCCAGGTTTATAAAATTCCATTGTATTTCCACAAAAGAAAAAGAATTCACTGTCTTCCCTCCTTATGACAAAGCCCCAGCAGCAAGTCATTATCACTTTTGACTAATCAGAGAGAAACCACCTGCAGGAATACTCCCCTTTCTGTTGGCTCCCAGCAGAACCTTCCAAACGATGATTAATCACTGAATAAACGGTGGAATTGACAACAGCAGAATGACAAAGAGAAAGCAGAGAAGGGGCCTGAACAGTGGGTGCATGTGGTCCAGCCCCAGTGGGTGGAAGGGCCGAAGAAGATGGATGACCCTGTAAGCGCTTGACACTTGAGTATCTTGTCTTTTACAAGGGGATCACTTCTGCCAAATTCAACAAATAAGGCAGCACGCATCAAGTGGACATGCTTCCTATGGCTGTCAGAAGCAAGGAGGAACTTCTTAAAAATTAAACTAATGAGCTTAAATTGACGTCCTAAGCTCAGATGATAACAGAAATAAGAGATACTACAAATGACAGCCTAATCCATTATTGTGGAAGGCATTCGGAAGGTTTTACTTATTACAGACTCAGATTACCCTAACCTTGTCCCTACTAATTTGAAAAATGATGAATCACTAGGTTCAGACAGGGCTCAGAAGAGACAATTATACTAAGCAGTGATATCAAAAGCTCATATTTTCTACACTAAGGAATAAAACATGTTATGCCTAATAACAAACAGAAATGAAGTCTATTACCCACTCTCAGATGACCAAGTCATTAGCAGTAAGAATGTTTCTCTAATTTTTCAATATTCTTTTCAGGATATATACTCCCTGCCTCCAAGGAATCCTACTAGCCAAAGTTTATTAACGTGAAAAAAATTTGTAGTAAATGAAATATTGGTTTGCAGCCGCCTTAATGTCCTTCAGATACCATCAGTTTTCAGGCCTTCCGTACTCAAAAGAAAAGAACAGTTACTGGCCAGACTCCTTATTTCCCAGCCATCATCAATACCATCAGCCAGTTCATCAGGATTATCTTCACCTTAATCAGTTTTTTTTTCTGTAAAACATAGAGAATTTAAGTTCACGAAAGAGTATCATGCACATCTTTCCATCGGTTCTATCTTAAACAGATACCCCTAGTCAGTGCCTTCTTCCACCTACATGACACTCTGACACTTATCAATTCTGTCCTATCTCATGGACCACTTTCCATATTAATTCATAGCAACAGAAAGTATCTCATTGTATGGCTATGATATTATGTATCAAGATCTCCCTGTATTGCTACGTATACTTTTTTCTGCATTATGTCTTGTTCCTAACCATGTCTAGAACAAAGCTTTGTACATTGTATTATAGATGCTCAGCAAATATCTGTCAAATGACTGTTTTCTGGTTCCTTTTTCCAGACTCAACCAACATGAGATCCTATATGTGAGATCTTTGAAATCCTTTACAAGGGAGTTCTCAAGCATTTGTAAGTCACATTCAGACCTGAGTAAACCAGTCACATTGAAATAGAGAAATCTAGGAATAGATTTTTATAGATGGACTTTTTTTTTATACAGCAGGTTCTTATTAGTTATCTATTTTATACATATTAGTGTATACTTGTCAATCCCAATCTCCCAATTCATCCCACCACCTCCCCCCACCCCGCGCCACTTTCCCTCCTTGGTGTCCATACGTTCTCTACATCTGTGTCTCTGTTTCTGCCTTGCAAACCAGTTCATCTGTACATTTTTCTAGATTCCACATATATACATTAATACACAATATTTGTTTTTCTCTTTCTGGCTTACTTCACTCTGTATGACAGTCTTTAGGTCCATCCACGTCTCTACAGATGACCCAGTTTTGTTCCTTTTTATGGCTGAGTAATATTCCATTGTATATATGTACCACATCTTCTTTATCCATTCGTCTGCCAATGGGCATTTAGGTTGCTTCCATGACCTGGCTATTGTAAGTAGTGCTGCAATGAACACTGGGGTGCATGTGTCTTTTTGAATTATGGTTTTCTCTGGGTATATGCCCAGTAGTGGGATTGCTGGGTCATATGGTAACTCTACTTTTAGTTTTTTAAGGAACCTCCATACTGTTCTGCATAGTGGCTGTATCAATTTACATTCCCACCAACAGCGCAAGAGGGTTCTCTTTTCTCCGTACCCTCTCCAGCACTTGTTGTTTGTAGATTTTCTAACGATGCCCATTCTAACCAGTGTGAGGTTTCTCTAATAATTAGTGATGTTGAGAAGCTTTTCATGTGCTTCTTGGCCATCTGTATGTCTTCTTTGGAGAGATGTCTATTTAGGTCTTCTGCCCATTTTTTGATTGGATTGTTTGTTTTTTTAATATTGAGCTGCAGGAGCTGTTTATATATTTTGGAGATTAATCCTTTGTCCATTGATTTGTTTGCAAATATTTTCTCCCATTCTGAGGGTTGTCTTTTCATCTTGTTTATAGTTTCCTTTGCTGGGCAAAAGCTTTTAAGTTTCATTAGGTCCCATTTGTTTATTTTTGTTTTTATTTCCATTACTCTAGGAGGTGGGTCAAAAAAAATCTTGCTGTGATTTATGTCAAAGAGTGTTCTTCCTATGTTTTCCTCTAAGAATTTTATAGTATCCAGTCTTACATTTAGGTCTTTAATCCATTTTGAGTGTATTTTTGTGTATGGTGTTAGGGAGTGTTCTAATTTCATTCTTTTACATGTAGCTGTCCAGTTTTCCCAGCACCACTTATTGAAGAGGCTGTCTTTTCTCCATTGTATATCCTTGCCTCATTTGTCATAGATTAGTTGACCATAGGTGCATTGGTTTATCTCTGGGCTTTCTGTCCTGTTCCATTGATCTAAATTTCTGTTTTTGTGCCAGTACCATATTGTCTTGATTACTGTAGCTTTGTAGTATAGTCTGAAGTCAGGGAGTCTGATTCCTCTAGCTCCGTTTTTTCCCCTCAAGATTGCTTTGGCTAATCGCGGTCTTTTGTGTCTCCATACAAATTTTAAGATTTTTTTGTTCTAGCTCTGTAAAAAATACCATTGGTAATTTGATAGGGATTGCACTGAATCTGTAGATTGCTTTGGGTAATATAGTCATTTTCACAAAATTGATTCTTCCAGTCCAAAAACATGGTATACCTCTCCAACTGTTTGTGTCGTCTTTGATTTCTTTCATCAGTGCCTTATAGTTTTCTGAGTACAGGTCTTTTACCTCCTTAGGTAGGTTTATTCCTAGGTATTTTATTCTTTTGTTGCAATGGTGAATGGGATTGTTTCCTTAATTTCTCTTTCTGATCTTTCATTGTTAGTGTATAGGAATGCAAGTGATTTCTGTGCATTAATTTTGTGTCCTGCAACTTTACTAAATACATTGATTAGCTCTAGTAGTTTTCTGGTGGCATCTTTAGGATTCTATAGATGGACTTCGAAATAGTCAGTGAACAACCCCATTTCTCACGACTTATAATATGGTTGCATTGAGAATTGATTTTTTCCCTACAAAAATTCAATCCTACCATCCTCCAACAGCTGGAGAGTTTAATCTCATATTCAGAATTTGGCTTCAGATTCAAACTCTTTGGTTTGGCTTTCAAGTCTTTACCCGAGCTCACCTTCTCTGGACTGCTTCTAAAATCTTACAATCTTGGGACTTCCCTGGTGGTCCAGTGGTTAGTTCTCTGTGCTTTCACTGCAGGGGGCCCGGGTTTGATCCCTGGTAGGGGAACTAAGATTCCGCATGCTGCACGGTGTGGCCAAAAAATAAATTAAAATAAAATAAAATCTTACAGCCTTGCCTTAGATGCTTCGGGAGGCTATAACCAGCACAGCCAGCATAAGAGAGCATAGACTTTGGAGTCATCAAGCCATTCCAAGTTCTCCAATTACTCACTACATGACCTTGGGCAAGTTGCTTAAACTTTCGAAGACCATTCTTACATCTCTGACATAGGGATGAAGACACATACCTTAGAGCGTTATTGAAAAAAATTAAACAGTATGTGAAAAATGCCTGGCCCAGATACTGCAAAGATGGTGTTATTCATTTCTGAATCCTCAGTATAAAACCTTGAGCCAGACATATTATAGTAAATTTTACTCAATATCGAATGAAAAGCGAGCAGACACAGAGGGATAAAATACATGCACACATGATTCAAAGTCTTTAATAAATGTTACAGCTTTGCTTTTCTCATTTTATTTTTGATATTTAAATTATTTTATCTTGCATTTTTTTTAAAAAAGTCCCTTTTTCCCATATCTACCCAACAGACAAGTCAAATATTAGACATCATTCATTAATGAGCAGCAGAAACCAAACGTTTAAATTCTTATCCTAGTGTGGAGTTCCAGTTTCTCTTCTCCTCTCCTCCCACATGGATCCCCAGCCCCAAAGGGAAATGGTTGGAGGGGGCGGGGACATGGGAACCAGACAGGTGTGAATTTGCTGAAGATCTGGAAGCATAAGGCTCTCCCCACTGAGTTCCTTTCTGTTGGGGAGGTGGGAGGCTTAAAATCAACCAAGGATGCAGAGGTCCCCCCGAAGGCAACTAAAGGCAATAGGTACTTAAGATCAAATGGAAACTCACTTATTAGGGAAAAATAGCATAGAAATTACTAAGTCATTAGATAAGAAATACTTAAGTAGAAGAAAACTGAATATGAAATGAAGGAAAATAAAAGAATAACATAAGGTAGCTTTAATTCGATAGATTTAAGGAATTCTTAGGGTTTTTTTTTGGTTTGTTTTATGGGTGTATGTGTGTTTGTTGGGATTTTTTTCCTAACAATTACATTTTTTTACCCACAGCAATCTTTGTTACCGTTAATGAGTAACTACAAAAAGGAATTAAATATATTTATAAATTAAGTACTTAGAGTAAAATAGCAAAATAAAAGATACTTATTTCTAAAGACTTTCCTGGGAGAGGCTCTTTGTCCCATATCTTTCTAGATTTTCCACTTTTGGATTTCATATCCAGGAACATACAAAACATGACCATTTTATAAACAAACCAAGTTACACAAAAGCGTCTTTTGTTCCTACACCAAGTGAGTTCGAATTTATAATTGGTGCTTTTAGCAAGTGTAACATCAATAACTATTTTCCACAACTCTATCTTCTCTCGTCTTTGAAAAAAATAATTTTTTTCCCCTTTATGATGTACTGTTTTGTATAAAGTTCATATGTTGGGAGAAGGAGAAGGTTCGGCATGTAAAGTTTTACACCACTTGTTAGATATTTGAATTCGGTCCTGCACATAGTATGTGCTCAATAAAATTTACTTCATTATATTCGAGTGTCCACTGAAAGAGAAGAATGTTCCTCTTGACTTCTCACTGTGGCATTTGACTGTCCAGTGCTCTCCAGGCAAAGCAAAGCCAAGCCCTAACTCCAGGCTGCCTGCACGCAATCTAGGAGCTGTCTAGGAGTGGACTAGGCCTTCTCCCAGAGGGCCCACACCTCCGGAATGTTCTTCCCTTCCGGACCGGACACAGGCTGAAATCGGTGAAGCTGTCTGCTCAGTCAGGCATTTTCCCGAAGGCTGTGGGTGGACTACATCAGGGGTTAAAGTGGTGCGAGTCTTTATTTATTATGACTGCAGAGTAGTCTATCCACGCCATCCATTTATAGGGACGCGAGATGCTCTTGTAACGCAAAGAACATCATTAGTGTTTTATTTCCTCTCCCAACTACCTGTCCATGGTGGTTGTGCTCACTTTGACCCAATCAGGGTCCAGAAACAGTTTCCTGGCCTAGGGGATGAAATATGAGGTAGCTCACCTCCCAGGCAAGGATGGATACACTGAGACAGCATGGTCCAGTGACCTAAGCAATGGGCTGGAAATTCCAGACTAATTATGCCCTTTCTAGCATCAAACTTGCTGTGTGGTGCCAGGTGAAGCACCTGCCTTCTTTGGACCTCTACCTGGGCTTGTTTGCTACATGATGGGAGTGGCTGCTATGAGATAACATGCAACTAACAGCCTTTCTGAGCCTCGGCTTCCTCATCAGTAAAACAGGAATGACTAGCTGGGTGCCTTCGTTACCTCATAGGGTCAGTGTAAGGCAAAAATATGTATTAAAAATTCCAGTAGTTTGTACAGTGCTGAACAAACTGGTTCTTCCTAGTGCCATTATTTAGTAACAGGGCAAATCTCAGACTCAAATCCAAGGTTGCTCATTCCCATTCCAGGACCCAGCAAAATCTACACAGACTAAATCCCCTTTTCTTTCCATGAACATCCAACAAATATTAGACTCAATGGACAGTGGTTTCATGATACGGACGTTCCTGGGTTTGAACAGATCCTAGTATTGGCTAAGTTCAGAGACATTCTGAAGCCAGCACCTCTTAGCAGCGTTACAGCAGTTCTTAGGTTGAAACGAAGAAAATGCAGTGCAACATTTTCATTTAAAGCAAATGTGGAAGTGAGCCACACATCTAAATTCTCAAATGTATAGAAAGTTTCCACTTGAGGATTAGATACAGAATGGCAAGGCTGCTTCCCTCCACGCTGAATCACACTTTGCCCTCCTTCATTATATCCCTAGTTAATTCTTCAGTAATTGGGGAGCTATGGTCTTTGCAAAAACGTCACAATTTTACCACAGTGTATTTACTTCTGGGCGGATTAGCATGAATGTGTCGATTGTCTTGGATTGCCCATTTTGTGGGAGTGATTTGAAAGCCTGCAGAATAAACTGTTACTTAACTTGGGGAAATGGGAAGGAAAAAATGGCAGCATTTTATGTTTTGCTTTCTTTGGTTCACATTTGCAAGAAATCCTCATAACCAAAGGCAGCTGGAATCCCAAGTATAAAGATAACATTGGTGGTGAGAGGTTTGGACCTGGCCGGAAGTGGGGCTTGTTTAGGAGGCAGTTTTTCTACGCAGATGTCAAGCATAAGAAGTCTTTATTTGTGAAGATTACATACGGGGATCAGAAAAAATGGGCTTGTTTTTGAGGAACCTTGTTCACAGTATAAGCCAAAAGTATTCAGTTAGCTTGGTCTTTTTGTAAAGACAGTCCCCATCGGATTCACCTGCAAACATTCTTCATTCTGTAGGACATTTGCTTGTAATTCATTATCCAGAAGAAACTCTCGATCGGAGTAACAGTGCAATTAGATTATTTATAAAAATCAGTTTACTCCAAGCTGACAGAAATAAGTCTCTCTTTTTTTCTGAAATTACCAGAATTAAGGGTGGGACAATTAATAAAGCTGGTATAAGGAGAGTGTTGTTTTCACACATAGGACCTGCTAACTACAAACGGGCATCCTGTGTGCTTATGTCCCTGGAGTAACAAGCTGAGGGCGTTCCTCTTCTCCTCCTTGGCTCCCACGTATCGTTTCAGCCTTGCTCCTCTGCCCTGTTTAGTCTCTTAACATATCACTAATGATCTGTATTATGATCACAAGGGTATTTTATGTTAAAGATAATGACCTAGTGTGCACTGCCAAGCAGAGACATACAAACACCAAAACAGTGGCCGCCGCTGCCATACCGCACAGCAGATGAATTTTGGCCACAGTCTATTGGTGAAGCCTGGGTTCCAATAGATAACCCCCAAAGAGCAGGACATCACTGCTGGCTAAGCCACAGGGTTATTTAGATTCTGCTTAATCAAAATAGCAAGAAGACCAATTATTATTGTTGTTTGTCTCCTTTTTTGTTTTTCAAGGAGAAAATAGAAAACATGATGAAAATGTGCTGTAGTAAAAGAAGTACTTTTGGGCCAAGAAACTGGAACTTGGTCAGTAGTTCCAAGACTGCTTCTAAGAAGTTCAGAGTTTGAGCAAAGTCACTTAGCTCTCTGGTCCTCGGTTTTCCAATCTGATAATGAATGGGTTGAACTAGACCTATAAACTTTTTCAGCTTTTAACCTCAGTGATTCTGTTTCCCAGTGTTCACTTTTTATTAACAATTTTTCTTATTACATAAGTAATGTATGTCCATTGTATAGTTATAAGAAACAATAAATAGCAAAATTAAAATCATCTGCTATCTTACTACTCTGAGATAACTGGATTTGCAAATATATTAAGTATATATTTATTTGCAAATATATCAAAATGAACCTCTACCAAATATAGTGAAATATATTAAACATTGAAAAAAAAGCTGATACCAAACTTTTTTTTTTTTTTTGCGGTACACGGGCCTCTCACTGTTGTGGCCTCTCCCGTTGCGGAGCACAGGCTCCAGACGTGCAGGCTCAGTGGCCATGGCTCACGGGCCCAGCCGCTCCGCGGCATGTGGGATCCTCCAGGACCAGGGCACGAACCTGTGTCCCCTGCATCAGCAGGCGGACTCTCAGCCACTGCGCCACCAGGGAAGCCCTGATACCAAACTTTTTCCCCAAAAGGTAGCACTAGTTTCTTTCTTATTCCTGGAGGGCACTGGACCCATTCTCTATCACTTTTTCTATCCTGGATATGAGCTCATGTTGGGATGATGATGTCCCTGGTCATCAGAGAGAAAGCGTAGAACTTCAAAAGAGCACTCATAGGAACCATAAAAATTATTTGGAACTACCTTTCCTTTTACAGATAAGATAGTTGAGGCCAAAAGAGCCTAAGTTATGTCAAACTTCATAACATCACTAGATGGCAGAAGCAGGGCTAGAACAAAGGTCTCCTACCCCCTGTTCTAAAATTGTTTACAATCCTTTTTCTTATTTCAGGTTTTTTTTTTTTAATTTAAACAGTAGGGTTGAAAACTTTGCGGGTTTTTTTTTTTTTTTTGTCTGATTGAACTTTGGTTAATAACAAAGCTGATTTAACCAACTTTCCTGGTTAATGGAGGTCTCACCTTACCATACTCCATCCTCACAGCTGGTCACTGGCAGACTGCAGGAAGAGCTGCCTTGAAGGGCCGGAATGTGTTATGATGATAATTATTCTTAGAAGAAAAAGTACGTGAGTCCATGTCCCTGCTACCCCTCCCAGTGACACAAGACGAGAAATAGACCTTAATGTTCCTTGGACCAAATGAAGGGAATCCCTACACATACCTTTAAAAAAGAAAAACAAAAGAATGCTAGGAAACCATGTCAGATACTTAATAAATATTTGTTGATTGATGGAGCTTGCTCCAATCAAAGGCACTGGCTTCCCTGGTGTTCTTGTTCTAACAATGAGATGGGGAAATAGCACCCACCCACGCCTATCTCAGGGGAAGCCAAGTGAGTGGAGATCAGATGGAGATCAGATCCTTGGAAGAAAAGTACTGTGTTTATTCAGATCTTGTTCATATTAACCATCCAGCCAAAGCACTTGGTCCCTGAGAAGCTACCTCTCCCTCAGTGAGTCTACAGGGCTTATTCTCAGTCTATAAATGGCCTCATTCCCCAGATCATCCCACCTAACCTTTAAAACTCTTCATCCACAATTCTCCACCCAATTTGCTTTCCTAGATTCCTGGTCAAAGTCACTTCAAAGGCTTCTAGTCCAGTTGTCTTTTGTTTTCTTTTTCTTTCTCGCTCTCTCTCTTTTTCTTTCTTATTATTTTTTGTTGTTGTTTTCCCTACCCCTGCTCATGGGAAGGATACAAGACTTTCCCAAAGACAAATGGGGAGAGACGTTTCCTTGTTTTGAATAAAACCTTCTGGATGATTTTGATATGCCTACCACCTCCTAATTCCTGGGTGAGAATCTCTGGTTCTGGTTCAGCCTAAGAAACTGTGAGCCAGAGATTGTAGACAGTGTGTTCAGGGTTTCATCACTGGCTGGAGGAAGCGGAGGGGGAATCCCTTTCCAATTTTAACTTTTGACGATCCCTCTTTTCATTAGGCTCCTGTGTTGTCAATCATGACATTGTTTCATTTTATTTCAGAGTATATCTTGGTATCTCCCTACAGAATCAAGCAAAGTGATTTTTATATAGTAAATTCTTAATAAATACATGAGTGAATTAATTAATCCCGAACATTTTTCTCTTGCTACTCTTCACTCAGTTTTTACGGCTTGTCTGGACCAGAGTCTGTGCAGTGGGTATCAAACGTAAGCATGCCTCAGGATCACGTGGCGTGTTTGTTGAACAAATGGCTGGGCCCCATGCTCAAGAGTTTTTTATTTAATAGGATTGGCGTGTGGCCTGACAGTTTACATTTCTGACAGGCTCCAGGTGACGCTGATGCTGCTGGCCCAAGAACTGCACTTTGAGGACCACTGTTCTGTCTTACTCAAGGACATCCTGGGCTCTTGCCTTTTCTAAGAAGACTGGTTTTCAGCCATTTAAGTGTTCTATGCATACTTTCCACTATGCTTGAGCATATTCTTAATCATTGGTCTGATTTGCTTATCAGGGACTTCCGTGGCAGTCAAGTGGTTAAGGCCCCATGCTTCCACTGCAGGGGGTGCGGGTTCAATCCCTGGTCGGGTAACTAAGATCCCATATGCTGCACAGCATGGCCAAAAAAAAAAAATTTTTTAAGTTGATTTGCATATCAGTTTTCTTAAGTAACACTATCCATGGTAATCTGGAACAATATTATATGTGTGTGTATACACACAAACACACACACACATACACATACATATTAATCTTTCTGTCAAGAATTAAGTCTAGGGACTTCCCTGGTGGTGCAGTGGTTAAGAATCCACCTGCCAATGCCAGGGGACACGGGTGCGATCCCTGGTCCGGGAAGATCCCACATGCTGCGGAGCAACTAAGCCCGTGCGCCACAACAACTGAGCCTGCGCTCTAGAGCGCGCGAGCCACAACTACCGAACCCACGTGCCACAACTACTGAAGCCCATGTGCCTAGAGCCCGTGCTCCACAACAAGAGAAGGCACCGCAATGAGAAGCCCGCACACTGCAACGAAGAGTAGCCGCTGCTCGCCACAACTAGAGAAAGCCCGCACGCACAGTGATGAAGACCCAGTGCAGCCAAAAATAAATAAATAAAATAAATGAATTTATTTTAAAAAAAGTCTAGTCTAGAATACCTTTTTCTCATTTCAACTATTATTCTCTCCTATACATAGCATGTTTATTAGCATAGGCCCATGTCTTAGTCCTTACCTAAAAGAAATTAGTACTAGCACAGTATTTTGACTACTTTTAATAACATTTATCAAAAAGGATCATCAGATTTAGAAATGGAATAGACTACAAATACAAGTACCAATCCATTTAATAGATGAAGAAACTGAAGCCCATAAATTTGTGAGTTTTACCAGATTTCACAGTTAAGTTGTAGCACAGCCAAGACTACACTGCAGCTCTCCTTTCTTCTATTTCTTTTTGTTTTTTTAAAACCTACCATGGGGCTTCCGTGGTGGCGCAGTGGTTGGGAGTTCGCCTGCCGATGCAGGGGACGTGGGTTCGTGCCCCGGTCCGGGAGGATCCCGCGTGCTGCGGAGCGGCTGGGCCCGTGAGCCGTGGACGCTGAGCCTGCGCTTCCGGAGCCTGTGCTCCGCAACGGGAGAGACCATAGCGGTGAGAGGCCCGCGTACCGCAAAAAAAAAAAGTAAATAAGAATAAATAAAACCTACCATGGTGCCTCTTTGGCATTGTGTGTGAAGCTATAATTGGGTGCAAGGCTATTGAAATGCCTAATTTTTTTTTCCCAAACCTACCTCTATGGAAGTCTTCCAACAGTTAATAATAATTCCTCCAGTGATTAATTATACAAAGACCTAGATTTTTTATAAATACATTTGCAAAAAATACATTCTCTACTACCAGAAATATCTCACTGTTCTCAGGTACTGTGCTAAGTACTTTATATGAAATACTCCAGTTCAATCCTAGAATGAACTCTAAGGGTATGTATGATCCCAATTTTCAGATGTAAAAATTCACATTCAGATGTAAAAAGACACAAGAGCTTACTTGCCCACACCACTGGGATTAGAGTTTACTACTGCCATTTTCTTTTCTGTATCCTCACTAGACAATGAGCTTCATAAGGGCAAGGACTATACGTGTTTAATTATGATTTCCAACCCAGGGCATAGATCATAGAAAGAGCTCAATAAATTTATGTTGAGTGAATGAATAAATGAAAACCTCTTTTACTGTTTTTGGTCTGTCTTACTGCTTTCTGCAATCCTTGTTCTACCATGGGGTACCTTTAAAATAAAAGCTTACAGTTATCCTGGAATTATGGAAGAATCTGTTTCCTTGTGCAGCAGAATCTATAGTTTATTATTACTGCCTTGAAATTTGTACACTACCCATTTTTCCAGCTATTTTAGCAAAATTTGACCCCTGTGGAAGCCCCTGCTTGCAAAGGGCTTTTTTTAAAAAAAATTATTTTATTTTTGGCTGCATTAGGTCTTTGTTGCTGCATGCAGGCTCTCTCTAGTTGCGGCAAGCTGGGGCTACTCTTCGTTGCAGTGCACGGGCTTCTCATTGTGGTGGTTTCTCCTGTTGCAGAGCACAGGCTCTAGGTGCACGGGCTTCAGTAGTTATGGCTCGTGGGCTCTAGAGCACAGGCTCAGTAGTTGTGGCACACGGGCTTAGTTGCTCCGAAGCATGCGGGATCTTCCTGGACCAGGGCTTGAACCCTTGTCCCCTGCATTGGCAGGCAGATTCTTAACCACTGCGCCACCAGGGAAGCCCCGCAAAGGGCTTTTTAGTTATTCACAGTTAATGGTCACAATGGTAAATGTGACTCTTCATCTCATCCTTCCCATTGAACAGAGGGAAACACATAACCAAGTCACATCCACTGTCAAAGTCAAATGAGTGGAGGAATCAGGATGAAACCAGTGACCCTGGCCCTGAATCTAGTTAGTTATGCCTCTGACTTCTAGTTTCTTCCAATATTTCTACATAGTTCCAAAATCTCCTCACTTTGCCAGATGTTTACCCCATCTTTCAAGTGGAAGCAAGTCCTTTCAATTAGGCTCACCAGGGGAAACTTCTCTGAAAGAAGAATGGCAGGACCAGTTAGTCTAAAATAAGAACTGATGTGATTCTTTGTGTGAATTCTGAAGCTGTTTGGACAGCATTTTCTTGTTGGCTAAGGTCCCACCAGCGATGAACTGGAATATAAAAACAAAGGCTGTTCTCATGTCGTTTCCAACCAAAGAGGGCTAAGCACTGGGTGAACACTGTAATGCTGACATGTTTAGCTGAGTCTTGAGCTTGACTTTTTCCTACCTAAATACTCCATCAAATTCCCACCAGGACACACGCTAAAACTGTGTTTCCATGTCGCTAAAAGAGTCCCAGAAAACAGGCCAATTTCTACAGTCATTTCACAGTTTCACCCCTGATATCTCCAGATTTTGTTTTCTCTTGAGCTAATAAGGGAGAAGCTGAAAATAAAATTGATAAAAATTGCACTTAGACTTTAAGTGCTATGAGTTGTCTTTATTCCCAATTTCATAATCCAATTTCACGCCTATACTAGCATTTTAAGGGTGCCACATGTGTGTAGTTCCTTTGAAATTTTCGTAATCTCATTAATTAAAGAATTGAGGAACGTAAAAGGTGACAGAGAGAAGGTCACACAAGAACAGGAGCATAGCTCAAGGCTTGGATATTTAGTTAGATTTACCATTAAGGTATTCCTTCTGGAGTGAAAATCACTCTAGATCAGCTACTGTGGATCTAAACTAAGAAGTAACAAAGTTCATTGCAACAGTCTTTCCACGTTTTCCCAATGCCTTCAGAATCTGAGACGGCAAACCTCAAACCCCAAAGTATTTCTCTGGAGAAGTTTCCAGGTTAAACTTGGAACCACAGTAATTCGAGCAAGCTGACTTGTAGGCAGTAGGTGCTCTGGCGCATTCACCACAAGGGCCTTCCTTGGCATCCTTGGTGAGCTGGTTTCCAGGCAAGGGCCAGAGGAAGACTCTCCACGCCCACATCAGCGTCTCCCTGTACTTTATCCCCGAACCCTCACCTACAAAATTCTAGCCTTGACTGCTTCAAACTGGTTAAGGAATCACAATCCAATCGAACATGTAATTGAGTGGGGAGAGGATTCAGGCTAATATTTTACACTTTGTGCTTCTCTAGTTTAGCTGAATTTTTATTTATTTATGTATTTATTTATTACTGCTTAAGTCAGGGACAGAGCTTAAGGTAGAACAAGGCTTGAAAACTCAGTTATTTGCAGGAGAGAGGCATATAATATAACGTGTAAAGCAGACAGCCTATAAGAAGCATGTATCCTGCTCAGTCTAGATTTATATTCCCACTTTAATTGAAAACATGGTTATAAGAAATAGATTGTTTTTGCCTTAACTCTACTACATGAAGACAACATCCCAAGGAAAATGGTAAATGGCAACTGACACTAGGCCTCAGTGTTGTCAGTAGAGAATGGTGGAGACAGCTGGAAACAGGAACACAATAAGCCCATATGAAAGTGGTAGAGGGGGAATTCCCTGGCAGTCCGGTGGTTACAACTCCGAGCTTCCACTGCAGGGGGCGAGGGTTTGATCCCTGGTGGGGGAACTAGGATACTACATGCTGCAGGGCAAGGCCAAAAAAAAAATGAAAGTGGTAGACATTGCACACCTCCAGCACCTTGCTGATGTGCTGCAATTCAGGACCCAGGGTTACCAAACTGATGTTTCAAGAGAAACCAGATATCTGGACTTTTCCCAAGTTGGCAACTTCATCTGGGTTTTTTGTTGTTGTTGTTTGTTTTTCTTTTCTTAAGAAGCACTGTTCCAGGTAACACTGTGTGGTCCAAAAAACCAAAACCAAAACAAAACAAAAAACCTGTGTGCACCCTGTGCTTTCAGGTCCTGAGATAACAGTGAGGTTGGTTCCATAGTTTTTATGTTCCAAGTCTCTCCACGTCACCCACTCAGCCCTCGTCCTTCACACCCAGCCCTCCATACCCAGCCCTCACTTTTGGGTAAATCTAAATTCAGTATACAACCTTAGGATCAGCAAAGATAGCATTTGTTTACCTCTGCTTCCTAAATGAGGTTAACAGTTAGTAGGACATGCATTTTGAGACTTTTTTTTTCCTCAATTGTAGCAATTGGTGTGCCCTTACCTATGTGTAATCTATGCCATGAATAGCACTTTGTATTAAAAAAAAATCTGTTTTTGTGAGGAGCTGTATCCATGGACATGAAATGAAGGAGGCCAATTGGCCCACATTGAGTTGAACCCCACATACCCAGGAACAAGTCAAACAATGAGAGAAAAAACTATTTCATAGCAGTAATACTGAAACTGTTAAAATCAGAGGATCATTCAGACTTGGAAATACCCTTAACTACAAGCTCACTTCAATCCACTCATTTTCCATTTGTAGGAACTGAGGCCCAAAGAGATTCAATATTTAAGGATAGGCAGAAACCTAGATACTGGGTCAGGAGACTGGATCTAGGACCCAAGTCTCCAGTTTCCACATTCAAAGTGTTTTTTGTTACTAGTATTAGCAATTCTAACAATAATATCATGTGATTGGAAATTTTATTCATCAAGTTGAAAATGAGCAAAAGGAAGCCTACCCTTTGTCAGTCACACTCATAGATTTTGGGATCTACTTTTGGATGGCATGTCACATAGCTCTGTCGCTCCAGAGAAAACAATCATATTATTTTATTTTTAATTTCTATTCAGTTAGCGGTAAATCAGGGCTTCCTATTCAACCACTTTGCTCCTCTCTCTGTGGTTAGCAGGGCGCACTGCCCTACCCAGAAGAGAAGTGTGTACCAGTTAACTCAGCACATGATGACTCAACTCCAAACGTATTTTTTCCCTGAAATTAATCAGAAGACAACAGTACCTCACTCTCATAAATACACAATTAACTTTTTCTCTAGGCAGATTATAAGCGGAAGGCTGGAGTGGGTCCCTTGAAGTCATTGTTTCTAGGCCTCAAGATTCTGGGGTGGATTTGGCCCCAAGTACCTCAGCTTATAAAAAGAGGTTCTACCCCCAAATTCCTATAGCATGACAGCATGGTATTGTAGAAAAAGCAGTGGGGCCGTAGCAGTAGAGGGTGGTGGCAATGGGTATGTCCACTCTGAGTTTTCTCATCTGTGAAGTGACAGGATTGAACAAGATGATTCCATGAGTCTCCTTCAAGTTTCAACATCTTTTGCTTCTTCTCCCATATCTAGTAGAGACTGATTTGAGGTTTTCTGATGAAAACAGACACACACACACACACACACACACACACACACACACACACACACACACAAATGGGCATCTTTAGAGCTGGCACATTGCATAGGCTTAATTGCTGAAGTGATCAAGCATATATCCCAAACTGATAAAAAATATTTGACTTATTGTTGCTGCTACTGCTGCATGTTTAAGTATTTTTGATATTGTCTTTGTATCCTAGATATTTATTTATAAACTTTCTAGAGTATCTGCCTTTATAATTTGGCAATTTGTTAAACACACACACACACACACACACACACACACACACACACTCCCCTAAGATTTTTGTTTAAACCTTAATCTTTTAAGAGACGCAGAAGCAAAAAGAAAGGAAACAACTTGTTGGCTTTCGTCTCAAGAGGGAAGCCTTTTTCATTTTTTTAAAGTCTTGATATTTTTCAAAGCAAACATCACAGGAAAAGAGAGGAAATCGTAGCAGAGACACTAAAAAGTCCATACACTGCATTTTCACCCATCCTTTCAACATTTCTACATCTTGTGGTGCTTCTTTAACAATTAGTTGAAGATTGATGCTTTTCAAGATAATGAAGCATGGAACTACCTTAAAGACATACAGTTCCTTTTCAGCTTCTTCTCTGCATGGGCCAGGATATTGGAGAAAATCAGCAGATTTCTGAGTGTTAATGTTCAACCAGGTACAGTAATGGGTATAAAGCACAGAGGGCAAGACAGATTCGTTTGACAGGTCCACCACTCCAGTCTATTGAAGTTGGCGTGTACTAGCCTTGTATGTTGCCTTGTCTAATTAGCTGCTGAGCTGTGCCCTGGCTCCTGGCTCCTGATGGAAACTTAGCGGTAAAACTCCTGTCCCCAGGCATGATGAAGTGGTGCTTGATTGTGCTACAAGATGTCCTGTGGCTGCAGTCCAGACTATTTTGACTAATCATCAACTTTGCAGATTCCAACACCAGGGCTTGTCTACCAGGGCAGGAGCTTTGCAAAGTCAGCCTGAATGTTCTGTAGCTGCAGAAAGAACATAAGGAATTGCTTTGTTTATGTATTTTTAAAGGACTGACTACAATAGGCAGCACGATGAGTGTGCCTGAGAAACAGGGGACCACTTTCAAGTCAAGACTCCTCAGAGCGTCATGAGAAGGCAGCAGCACCAAGCACTTGCCATCTGCATATGGCCAGATCTATCTCCACCTTCAGGGTAAATTTCTAGTCATTTTATAACTACCTAACTATTCAGTTAACCCTTCACTTTCTTCCCTTGAATAGGAGTTTGCGTGCCATTTGCATCATACAGTTGCAACTCTGTGCCTTTGGACAAATTACTTATTCTTTCTGAGTCTCACTTTCCCCATCTGTAAACTATTTTATAGAGTTTTGAGTGACTTTTAAAGTGCTTAGAACAGTGCCTGACACATAGTGAGAGGTCATTAATGTTAGCTTCTTGTATTATTATTTTTATGATGTCTGAACCCATCATTCTAAAAGTAAATGTGATAAAAGAACATCTGTTGATAAGCATCATCTGTACAGTATTGATTCTAAAATTAACTACAGGTTTCAAATGCTAGTTAAGGGTATAACTAGAATCATCTTTAGAGGGTTGCAATAACAAGTTGTAATAACAAGTAAGTCTTCCAATGTAGCTTTCCTAGCTGGCTACAAAAGGAGCAGGGTGTCTGTTTCTCTCCCTGTTGGTTAGCATTATCATACCTTGGTGATGAAAAAGGTCATCCCAAGAGGCGTTTTCAAGGACAGAAGCATATGCCCACTATGGGTAAAAATAGACCTGAATGTTCATACTTAACATTTTGAATGTCTGTCACTAGCACACAGTTATAACTAATCCCAGAAGAATTACCCCCTGTCAAAATGCAGCTTTTAGCTCAGGAAACAGAAATAGAGCATGTAAGATTTGGACAGGGACAGGACCAAATCTGACCCAATCCACCCTAGCTCCCATTTTCAAATGGGAAACCTGAATCCCAGAGAGGTGACTTGCTTTTTTATGTCAGAGCTAGATTTCCACCTGCATCTACACCGAATCAGGCGCTCACGTTCCCTCTAACCATGGGATGAGTTCTCTCTTTGGATGTGGTCAGAAGTGTCAACCCAAGTCAGCCATTTAACTAGCTGAGGCTCAAATTGGGGTTTTCCTCCAATTTATCTGTGTCTGAAGGAGACTTCCTAAAATTGAAGCTAGTATGAAAGAGCAAACATTATTTCACAGAGTGATATAATAATTAAAATAGGCATGACCAATTTTTTAAAGTCATATACACATATGTAAAAAAGTACTCAAAACATATTTTTAGGTGAAAAAAAAAGTTGCAAAACATTCTATAGAATATCCATAACACAATCCATTGAGGGGTGTGTGTGTATGTGTGTGTACACAAACTTGTACATAAATGCATGGAAAAAAGCCTGGAAAGATATGCACCAAATTGTTAGCAACCCTCTGAGGAAGGGATGGGATTGAGGAAACCAAAATAAGTAGAAGGTAGAAGGACTCTTTACTTTTTATTCTACCTACTTCAGCATTGTTCAAATGTTATTACAGCAGTAATTTTTTACAACAGGTGTAGCTTGTGTAAATATAAACTTGTTTAATGTATTCAATATATTAACCATGGTCTGTCATCATCTAAAGCATCCACAAAGCTTTTGCAGAACCTGTTATAAGAAAGGGAAACATTTGGCATGTGAAGTTATTTAATTTGCTTCTGTTCTCAAACCAAGACACACAGTAGTGAAAGTGCATCTCTGCTATGGTCAGTAATAATATACAAATCTTGATTTGGTTATTAGTGGTGCCAATAATATAAATGCTATCTTAGAGTATTGATTAAGTTTCTCTAGCATTTTAGAAACGACATAAAAATAGAAATCCATCAGTATACTGTTTTTTTTTAAGGTTTGCACACAAACACACGTAAAACAAAACCTCCTCTCCTACTTGTGCAGATAAATTTTGTTATTTTAAGAATTAAAGAATTCCCTGGCAGTCTAGTAGTTAGGACTCCATGCTTT
Organism: Lagenorhynchus albirostris; assembly: GCF_949774975.1. Taxonomy (NCBI): domain Eukaryota; kingdom Metazoa; phylum Chordata; class Mammalia; order Artiodactyla; family Delphinidae; genus Lagenorhynchus; species Lagenorhynchus albirostris. The sequence goes on from NC_083110.1 coordinate 16,126,177, forward strand.
CGCTGCAGGCGGCATGGGTTCTATCCCTGGTCAGATCTTGCAAGCTGCATGGCCTGGCCAAAATAAACAAACTACAAGGATATATTCTTTTTTTAAAAAAAGGATTAACCATAGAACCATGCTTTTCACTTAGGCAGTTCCATCAGAAATGAATTTTAACTCATGGCAACTTTATTCCCCAAACTCCATAGTTAGTACAATCACCAGCAGCAAAATAAAAATCAAGCTGCATTAACCCTTAGAAGCAAAATTATCTTCTAATTGTACTTTTACTTTTCTCTAGGGAATAGTAGTTTATTTCACATTAAGAAAATTTTATTGGATAGCCCTTATATTTGACTGTCATTTGAAATTTTAAAGTTCCTAAATTTAAAATTTTTTCCCATAAAGGAGTAATAAAAGATCCAAACTGTTTTGTTGCTTATGTAGGGCACTCATCAGAGAACACGACTGAACTTCTGCTTGCACTAATAATGACTAGGTAGCCGTCATTTTTAAAAACAGTGTCACAAAAGCTATTTCGATGCTGTCATGCTTCAGAATAATTAGTTTCCATCAAAGCAACAGATTATCTGTTCATGTTGTCCACTGGGTCATTACAATGAACAACCAATACAGATAAATGATATCTAATCTTTTCTGCTCTTCTACTGAGCTGATGGATGGTTATGACATCTCCAATATTATAAGGCAGAAAAATTATGCTGACATTTAGAAGCAAAAGCATGGAAAGATAAAACTAACTACAAAGCATGCCCAACACTACTGGGGAAAAAAAGAAATATCTAAAGACAGAACTGAAAACAGAATGGCAGTTAGGCCAAAGGAGAATTATGGGAGGGAATGACTATACCTTGTGGGTGGCAGGCAGCTCAATTAATTATATAACAAGAAGGGGGAACCCGGGCATTTCTGAAAGACACATTATTAAAAGGAATATTGACTTAAGCATCTTTTAAACTTTATGACCCAGCAGAAGACAAAAGGGTTTCCCTAGTATTGATCTGCTCCTGAATCAGGTTGACTTTAGGGGATCATATAATGAGAAATGGTTGAACAGCAAATGAGACGAAGAAGCAACTGCAATTACTTACAACTCACATTTACCAGGTTCAATAGATTACAGCTTTTCCATGTCACTTTGTGTTCATGTTGTATTTGTCAAGTAGAATTGGAAAAGAACCATTCAGCTTGTCCTAAATATGAAACAGCAATTTGGGACTGTACCTTTGGTTCACTCCATTAGCATTTATCATTTATAGAAAAACTGTGAAATGAGGCCGGTTTAGACTAAGAGTCAAGACAGAAGTCATCTTTAGGCTTTTTTCTTTTTTTTCAGAGATTTAGAAACTAGGTACCATTAGAGCTGTTTTTTCCTTGGAGAGTGTCAATTCCACTTTCTATTTTAAGCAGAAATTAGGGAACTTTTCAGCTCAGTGAGTGCTAAACTCCCCATGGAGTTTGGGGATAACTCCCCCCACTTAGAAAATTATGCTCACTATCTGTCATCTGAGAATCAGCAGTCTTCCAGGAATACATTGTATTCTTTCCATTAAAAACAAACCAAAAAAACAAGCTACACTCTCTCTAAATGCAGTGAGTGATCCTGGATTGGACCCTGGAGCAGAAAAAAAGAGGTTTATGGGAAAACTGAGAAAATCTAAATAAAGTCTGCAATTTAGTTAATAGTATTGTATCAATCAATGTTAAGATATTAGTTTTCATAAATGTACCACGATTATGTAAGATGTCAACATTAGAGGAAGTTGGGAGGACTCTATACAGGAACATTCTGTACCATCTTTGCGACTCCTCTATAAATCTAAAGGTATTTCAAAAGAAAAAGAAAATGCTTCTCAGGGACCGATCCCCTACCCCCATCACACTTCAGAATTAATAGTAAACGGGCAAGTGAGCAGATGCTTGTTAGACTTACACACAATGGCATCATTGTGGTCCACTGGCAAGACTTCGTAGCAAGATAGAAGAGTTGTTTAAAAAAAATATCCTGGGCTTCCCTGGTGGCGCAGTGGTTGAGAGTCCGCCTGCCGATGCAGGGGACACGGGTTCGTGCCCCGGTCCGGGAAGATCCCACATGCCGCAGAGCAGCTAGACCCGTGAGCCATGGGCGCTGAGCCTGCGCGTCCGGAGCCTGCGTGTCCAGAGCCTGTGCTCCGCAACGGGAGAGGCCACAACAGTGAGAGGCCCGCGTACCGCAAAACAAAACAAAACAAAAATCCTAAAGTTTGTGAATGTTCTTCCTTAACATACACACACACACACACACACAAAATAATAAAATGGCAGGTATGATCTTTTCAAGCCAGTGGTTCTCAACTGTGGGTGATTTTGCTCCCCCAGGGGATGTTTGGCAATTTTTGGTTGTCACAACTGGGAGGTGCTGCTAGCATCTGGCGGGTAGAGGCCAGGGATGATGCTGAATATCCCACAATGCCCAGCAAAGCCTCCACAACGAAGAAGTATCCTGCCCAAAATGTCAGTAGTGCTCAGGCTGAGAAACTCTGCTTTAAGCAGTTAAATTCCAAAGCAAAATGGATGAGGAGAAATCAGACTAAAGAAAAGCTGTACCAGATCCTCCCTTTAAAGGAATACAGTAAAGGTGTGGGAGGTCCCAGTAAGGAATGAGTAGCCAGAGCAGCCACACAGGTAACTGTACCATACCACAATTTCTCCAAGCAGGACATCGCGCTGGCAGCATCTCTCTTCCTGGAATCTCTACGCCTTTTCTTGGGGCTTATCCAAATTGACTGTCCTTATTTAGCAAGTTAGCTTAAGTCTGGCCTTAAGAGTCCTTTATAACCTCACTGCCTTAAGATTCATTGATTTCTCCAGTGGTTTTTCCATTTTACAAATTCATAGAATTTCTAAGGATTATGTTTGATAATGCTTATAATCCATTTCACCCTTTACCTGGTTCATGGTAAATATTGTTTTAAAGGTTGCATATCACTGCTTACTACCATATTTCGTTGAATCTGAGACACAGTCAGTTAAGAGATGCACCATTATTTTATATACCACTAAAAATGAAAAGATGTTGCCAATTATTAAATAAGTCACTACCAATTATTAGATATATCCCAATAGACATAAAATGTGAAAACTTCTGTCTTAGGACCAATGATACATAGTTTTATCATCCCTTTAGTATTTACTTTCTATGTATTTTCACTATTATTGCATGGAAACATATCTGCTTAAGCAGTTGGAAATCCCTTTAAAGCCCCATTTTTCTTATATTTCTTTGTTCATCCTCAGCACCAAGATCAATAGCTATAGCACCAGAATCAGTACTGGAAAAATAGTAATGATAATAGCACGTTATGTCCTATACACTCTACGCTACACATTCCAAAAGCATTTCCTCATCCAAAGAACACCATTAAGTAGTACTATCGTTATCCCCACTTAGTAGATGACGAGAGCAGGGTGATGAAGGTCACCCAGCTGTATGTATCAGAACCTCAGAATATCCAGTTTTTTCCATTGCAAAGCCCAGGTTCCCAACTCTTGTGCTGCTCTGCTCTCATGAACCTTACAAATAGCTCTGAGCTACAAAGGCTAGGTTTAGGTTGGGCGGGACTGACCATAATACGCTTTTTGGTCACACTCCACATGAACAGTAATATAAAAATAAATATTATCATCTTCAAAAACAGGGACATTAGCAGCAGTAACCAAAACTTAAACCAAAATTTTCTGTTTCCAACTTTAAGCCACTAGAGGGCAAGTATTAGTAATCCTCAGTCACAAACCAAGAACATCTAACAAACATGCTTTGAATGTGATGATGGTTTGTTGGTCCCATGAGAAATATCAATAGTTTCTTTTCAAATTTGCCTTAGTGTGAAATTTTGTGGCACTCTTTGGATTAAAGACATATAAGTCTCTAATTTTAATGTCATCGAGAAGATATCACATCAGTATTAAGAAATATTTCAGTAAAAGAATAGCACAATAAATTCCATCTCCCTAACCTGCTCCAAATTCTAATGTCATAGTTTCATTCCCATAGGCTTATTTTATGTTTTTCTACATGGATCAATTCATATTCTGCTTTTTTACATGATATACTATAAGCAACTTTCTATACCAGCCTTCCCAACTAGCATATCAATTTGGCATAATATTTCTGCATATATTTGGTTATTAAAACATTTCCTCAATGTTAGATATTTAGAAAGTTTCCACTTTCTTTGCTTGTTTTAATTGAGTTTCCTCCAACTAACCTATTGAAAACAATACCATAATAACTGAGGGGAGGAAGGGCAGGGAGATTTGCTTCTGCAGAATTGTTTACTTAGGATTTATCTCTGAGTTTGAGACTATTGAGTCAAAGGATTGAATATCTTTACGACATGATTTATTGATAGTTCAATAGTGTAAAACAGAGATCCCCACATTGAGCTGTTTCATTGTTCTGAAAAAAGGGGGGGGTAAAAAAATAGAATAATGATAGCTAGGATTAACATAACACCATATACTTTTCAAAGTGCTTTCACAAGTGAAATGCTCTCAAGCTGTGAGGACCTGACTCTGTCAAGGACGCCATTACTGATGAAGCTCACCAATACTTGAAGTGTGTTTGAGAGAGAATATTACAAAATCAACCAATGTTTGTTGCATTAAGAGATGAAATAAAGTCTTCCAGGGAGAAAAAGAGGTGCCTTTAGATTCTTCAAGTGAAATATTGATCTGATTGATTACAGACATGCTAAAGGCATAATTACATCTGTCATGTAAACCTCACTTAGTTCATAAGTATTGAACAGGAGCAATAATTGTTTTCCTGTTAACGAGGCTGTAGACTGTGCTTTCAGAGTGACTCGTTTATTATTAGTTCATTTCTAAATAAAGGGTGGCTCATCAGAATTCAGCTAAATTGGACAGATTACCACCACCATCACCAACCTCTGAAGTCGGGCACCTGTCCAAAATATGCAATGCACACTCACCAAAACCCAAAACCACACAGTTCCTTGAGTCATAAGAAGGCCAAACTGTATGCAAACCCACAAGTTACTATTTCCCTTGACTTGATTTTCGTAACATAACCCATAACTTAAAGTCATCCTAATAGACTTTTAAGTAAGGTCATAAAATTAACTGAATAAACTCGTGAATCATACATATATAGGATATTACTATATCTATTTCCAGGCAAGATCTATGAGGTGACACATTATAATAATGGGAGTGCCACCAGACTAATAGGATCCACACTGTGGTTTTGGAATGAGCCTCCAGATGAAGGATGAGTCTTCTCTGTCAGCATCTATGCAGCACTCTATACGCCACTTAGAGGTTTCCAGAAGGGGTCTGCTTTCATCGCCTTGTGCCTTTACAAGTTCTACTCTAATTAAAATACCTATCACTGCCAAAACTGTGCAACAACCAAGATGTTCCGTAGGTGAATGAATAAATAAACTGTGGCATATTCAGATAATGAAATATTATTGAGTGCTAAAAAGAAGTGAGTTATCAGGCCGTGAAAAGACACAGAGGAACCTTAAATGCATGTTACTAGGTGAAGGAAGCCAATCTGAAAAGGCTACTGTATGATTCCAACTCTATATGACATCCTGGAAAAGGCAAAACTATGGCGACAGTAAAAGGATCACTGGTTGCCAGGGGCTGAGGTGCGGGGGCAGAGGGAAGGGATGAATAGGTAGAGCACAGGGGATTTTAGGACAGTGAAAATACTTTGTATGATACTATAATGATGGATACATGTCATTATACATTTGTCTAACCCCATAGAATGTATAACAGCAAGCATGAACCCTAATGTAAACAATGGACTTTGGGTGATAATGATGTGTCAGTGGAGGTTCATGGATTGTAACAAATGCACCACTCTGGTGGGGATGTTGATAATGGGGAAGGTTTATGTACCTGGGGGCAAGGGGCATATGGGAAGTCTCTGTACCTTATGCTCATTTTGCTGTGAACCTAAAACTACTCTTAAAAATAAAGTCTATTAATACAAACTAACAAAAAAAACAAAACCTCTACCCACTCTTCTTTACCTAATACTACCTGTCCTTCAAGATGCAGCAGGCCACCTGGGAGCCCTATTGCATTTGTCCACTTTCTCACGCCTCCCCTTGACTTCCAGCTGCTGGAGAACAAAGACCTTATTTGTCTTTGCACAGCACACAGTAGAAGCGCAATAAACGTGTAAGAGGAGAAGCCTTTTCCAACCAGCTCCAGTTTTATGAAGAAAATATCTCGGTTGCCTTTTATAAGTAGCCAACATATAGAGGTGCGTTAGAAAAGAACAGAAAATCTGCCTAAGCTAAAAGACCACCCAGAATTCTACCATTTTCCGGAAGTGCTGTGGGATTGTTTCAGCCATAATTTTGAGTGTTAAAATCCAAGCCTCCTGTAACAGTTTTGTTGTTTTTTCTTAAACAGCTCTATGAATCCTGCCTTCACTTCAAGCTCTATAATAATTAAGAGCAAGGGGAAATCAAAGCTCTTGTTTAAACCAGGTGAAAAGCGTATTCAAGAGCTCCCTCCGCCTTGTTTTCTGCCCACACAGCGCTGAAGTGTATCACGTGCTGGATTGTGGAGAATGTCTCACCGTGGTTCCAGTCACAGAGAAAAAAGAAACTCCTTTGGCTCCGACTGACATAGTCACAAACAAAGACCGACTTTACAGGCATAAAGGGCATATACATGGAGGAGAATAAGAGCCTGAGAGCCCAGTTGGCAAAGCTTCATCCGCCTGTCGCGGAGTTTGAAGTGGTAATCTGTAGCGAGGAGGTGGCTCTCTCGTGGAAGGCACCAGCGATAGCTTTCCTCCTGGTCTTCCAGATAATAAGTTTTAAAATGCCTCCAATTTGAGGCAGTCTAGCATACACACAAGCAAACAGTTCCTGAAAAAGAGCTTTCTAGGTGAGTCTGGATGCCACACGGGTGAGAAGGATTGCTTAGTTGTATGTAGACAAGCAGCAGGGGATTCATTTCTCGTCACTCCTTTCCTCTGTTATTTATTATCCTTTTCTGTCCAAAACGCCCATCACCCCACCCCTCAAAGGACGTTACAGCTGAGAGGAGTTTGGGGTAGAATTAGCAGTCACCCTTTCACTCTCTAACAATGGCACCTCTTCTGCAGGTTGTTGTAAGCGTTCAAAGTAACGTTGTAAAGTATAAGGCAGAGTGCCTGGCACATAGAAGGTACAAGTTGCAGATGTATAAGAAAGATGAAAGGAAAGACAACCAACCACTGGGAGTGGAGCGTGGTGGTGGCCGGTAGACCATTGGGCTCAGACCTCATATTCGCAAAGGACCTTCAGTTTAGACTTCTGATGTTCATCTCCAAATAAGATCATACATACAATTTACAAAAGCAAATCAAGAGATGGAAAGAAGTTCCTTTACTAACTTTCAAATTGTCCTCTATAACTGGACCACATCACCTTTATTGCTCTCTTTATTATAAATCTTAAATTATGGCTGGTACAGTACGTTACATTGTGATGCACTTTTTATATTAAAAGTGTTGCTGTGTTAAATATAAAATTTTGCAATATGAAAATATAAAACCATTTGTGGAACTCTACTTTTGGCGTTTCCCTTTTTTTTTTTTTTTTTTTTTTTGGCTGTACGCGGGGCTCTCACTGTTGTGGCCTCTCCCGTTGCGGAGCACAGGCTCCGGACGCGCAGGCTCAGTGGCCATGGCTCACGGGCCCAGCCGCTCCGTGGCATCTTCCCGGACTGGGGCACGAACCCGTGTCCCCTGCATTGGCAGGCGGACTCTCAACCACTGCACCACCAGGGAAGCCTACGTTTCCCATTTTTTAACTTACTAAGAGCTTCCAAAACATGGAATTGGCGTGGGTCTCTTGTGATCGCTGAGATCCAGACTGGAGAAGTGTGTATCTGGGGTCCTTCTTGGGAAAATGCACAGTCAGCAATCTGTCTAATCAGTGCTGTCCCATAGAAATATAATACAAGCCATAAATAAGACCTACACGTGATTTTAAATTGCCTCATAGTCACACCTTACAAGGCAGAAATTAGTTTTAATAACATACTTTGTTAACACAATAACATTAAGATATCATTTCAATTAATATAAAAATTGTTAAGGAGTTATTTTTACATTCTTTTTTTTACTAAGTCTACTAAATCTGGTGTGTACTTTGTACTTAAAGCACATCTTAATTTGGACTTGCTACATTTCAGGTCTTCAGTGGTAGCCTGGTATGGCTGATGACCGACCACCACATTGGACAGCATGGGTCTAGAAGCCACATCTTCAGGAGTCTTCCTTTCAGGTTTGTTTGGATAGAGCGATATCTGAACACTTGACATTTTAGTGGTTAACAGTGGTATTTATAAGAAGCAGGTTTAAAAAGATGTGAGAGATGGCAACTGACACCTAGTGGACCTGAACTGAACATTTTTAGCAAGAAAATCAACTAAATAAGTAAGAATCCATAATTTAGTTTAAGGGCTAGAAATCTTTTAGCATTTCTGATAGTTTTCCCAGGCCATGTCTTCCTCCAATGCCCTGTGAACATTTCTGCAACGAGAAACCTACTTTGAAAAAGCACAGAGGTTCTGAACTGATTGTAACTGTGAGATACACGGGATAAATAAAATTCCATGAGTAAATTACAATGTCCTTCAGCAGAAAGAGCCTTGGACTTGGGCTCCTTACCCTGATATCATGAAAGCAATATCCACTTCTGTCTGTCTCAAATATTAAGTTTCTGCATAAAAGTTTGTTTGGGGAAAAAATGTTGCTAGTGAAGGGGGAAAGGGATTCAAATCCACTGAACAAAGTGATCTCTTTGCTAAATGAAAGAAGTCAGATTTAAAAGCTATATACTATATATTTGTACTTATAGAACATTCTGGAAAAGGGAAAACTGTAGGGACAGAAATCAAATCAGTGGTTGCCAGGGGTTGGGGTTGGGGCTAGGGATGAGGGAAGGGACACACGGGAAATTTGGGGGATGAAGGAAATATTTCATATCCTTTTTTCCCCATTTTTTGTATTTTTGGGGGGTCTGGAAATATTCCATATATTGATTACAGTGCTCTACACCTAAAAAAAGGTGAGTTTACTGTATGTAAATTATACTACAATATACCTGATCCCATAAAATACCTCAAGTCTCCTCTGTCTAACTGTTATAATTCCTGGGGATGTTGGCTCTCAAGCAGAATGTATGGAAAGTAATTTGGATATTCAAAATATCGTTCCTTATTTTTTATTGATTAATGTATTTATTTTTGCTGTGTTGGGTCTTCGTTTCTGTGTGAGGGCTTTCTCTAGTTGTGGCAAGCGGGGGCCACTCTTCATCGTGGTGCGAGGGCCTCTCACTATCGTGGCCTTTCTTGTTGCGGAGCACAGGCTCCAGACACGCAGGCTCACTAGTTGTGGCTCACGGACCTAGTTGTGGGATCCTCCCAGACCAGGGCTCGAACCCGTGTCCCCTGCATTAGCAGGCAGATTCTCAACCACTGTGCCACCAGGGAAGCCCTCATTCCTTATTTTTTAAACTCTGGGCACTTGTGGATTTTTACTTCAAAGTGCATATCTCTTCATCTTGGCAATAGCATCCCATTTCCTTTTGGGGAATTACTTCATTGCATGCTACTTTGGTGAGACAGTCAATCCAGTCCTCTCCTATCCAAGAAATGGACAGATGACTGGATCTTTGCCAACTAGACACTCTTCCAAGACTTTAAATCTTTATCCTAAAAAGGAAGAGCAATATCCTTACAAGAAATATGAGTTGGCTTCTGTCATCTAGACCTCCAAAGCAGCCCTGGCTTGTGTTTTTTTGTTTGTTTTTGGTTTTTTTGTTTTTCTTTTTGCTGTACGCGGGCCTCTCACTGTTGTGGCCTCTCCCGTTGCGGAGCACAGGCTCCGGACGCACAGGCTCAGTGGCCATGGCTCACGAGACCAGCCACTCCGCCGCGTGTGGGATCCTCCCTGACCGGGGCACGAACCCGTGTCCCCTGCATCGGCAGGCGGACTCTCAACCACTGTGACACCAGGGAAGCCCAGGCTTGTGTTTTTTACTCTGTTTCCTAGCCCACTCTCTAATTTCTGTATCAGAATCTGCCTAATGGCTCATCCAATATCATCTCTAAGCCCTCTGGCATAACTTCTTGTACTATGGATGCTGGAAATTGAGACATTTCCCAGATTCCTTTGCAGCTAGAGTTCTATGTGCTGTGACCCAACATGTCCTCTTTCTATATATATGTCCCTAAGAGAAATGAGAGCATACATCTACCCAAAGACATGGATAAAAATGTCTTTTTCATAATAGCAAAAACAGCTTTTTTCATAATAGCAAAAACTTATAAAGAGCCAAAATATCCATTTTCAGTAGAATAGATAAATAAATGTCATATATTTGAGATATTCATATAATGGAATACTATACAACAATAACAAGAATAAATTATTGTTATTCACAATAACAATAACAGTTCACATGGATGAACTCAAAGGTATAATGTTGAGAGAAAAAAGTCAGACACAAAAGAGTATATTTTTTTTTAAGGAAGAAAAATTAATTTTATTGTCACATTAATTATTTCCCAGGCTTTTATAGTATGCATTGCCCTTCTATGAATAACTTAAACCATCTTACATTCAAGTTACCACTGAAAAAAAGAAAATTTTAATTAAAAAAATTAAAAAACAACTACACAGGACACCTTTGGGATCTCTCAGGTATATGACGCTTAAACTAGTTTTGCTATTGGTTTTCCAAATTTAAGTTTTCCTTAAAGCAAACTGAAAGGCTGAGAACCAAAAGAAAATAAGGACTTTATTTACCATTACTGGAAATCTCTCAGCCTTCCTACTCAACTCTTAAGTGGGTATTATGTAATCCCCAAACTCAGCTGAATGACAGGTGGATCTGGACATTGACCTTTTAAAAGGTTACAGTAGGGAATTCCCTGGCGGTCCAGTGGTTAGGACTCGGCGTGCTCACTGCCTGGGCCTGGGTTCGATCCCTGGTTAGGGAACTAAGCTCCCACAAGCCACATGGTGCAGGCAATAAATAAATAAAACTATCAACTGTTTTAAATCTGTTTAAACAAGATGGGATATAAGTAAATAAGTAGATTTTCATGGTGCTGTCTATCCATTCACAGAAAAACCTACAGCATTTTGATGGCATGTGTTTATCCAAGTTGCCTCACATCCTGGGAGTAATGGAAGGGATGCTTACCAACCTGATTCTGCAGAAATGAAAGACTGTTGCAAAACTCAGTGAGGTAGTTAACAATATTGTATTGTGTCCTTGAAAATTGCTAACAGAGTACATCTTAAATGTTGTCAGCACACCCACCCACACACACACACACACACACACACACACACACACACAGAGGTAACTATGTGAGATGATGGATGTGTTAACTAACCTTATTTTGGTAATCATTTCATAATATATGTGTGTATCAGACCACCACATTGTACACCTTAAGTTTACACAATGTTATTTGTCAATTATATCTCAATAAAGCTGGGGGGAAAAACCAATACAGAAGGCTTCTCTGCAACATAAACAAACAAACGTGTAGGATGTTTATAGAAGGGGTGGGGCTGGGAGGAAAAAGAAAATATAATTTTGCAACAAAGTCTTTAAAAAATTATCAAAATTGCAAACAGCCTACATTTATACCACAACTATAGGTTTCTAAATTGCATCTTATTTTGGCATTTCTTTCTACTGTAGAATTGTGACATACAGATCAAATTCCATTTCAACAAATATAATTATAATAAATAGCAAACTTCAGTTATGCTTCACAGAGACAACAATAAGACATCCTGCAAAAGGAAATAATTAAACAGCCCTTTGGAGTTTATTCAGTCATTCAACTCTTCATTCAGTGAATATCCATTATGTAATTATTATGCCAAACATTGCACTAGGAACTGAGGAAACAACAAATAGAATACAGTGCTTCCTCTTGAGGATTATACAGACCAGTAAGGGAGAGGGACAATTGAATAATTATGGCCATGAGTAAATAGTACCTTAGAGGCATGCACAGTGTATAGAAGTGCAGTGGGGACTGAGGTTACTTGTGCTAGGGCATCATCAGAGGAAGTGATACTCAAGTTTACTCTTTAAAGATGGAGAGGAGTTTGAGGCAGGAGGGGAGGTATGGGTAAAGAGTGACAAGAGATGAAGTTGGAAAACTAAGCTGGAACCAGATCCTGAAGGGCTGCCTATGCCTTGCTGAGGACTGTGGAGTTAGTTCTGTATGCAGTAGGGAGCCAATGCAGACTATTCAGCTAGGGAGTTGTCAGACTGGTATTTCCCTAAGGATAATCTGTGCACTGGCATGTATGATGAGTGGTGTGGGGTGAGAGTAGAGGCAGGGAAACCGAGTAGGAAGTTGTAATGATTGTGCAGACAAGAATCGTGAGGACAATAGCAGAAAGAATGGAGAAATGGGGACAGTTTTGTTTGTTTGTTTGTTTGTTTGTTTTTGTGGTACGTGGGCCTCTCACCGTTGTGGCCTCTCCCGTTGTGGAGCACAGGCTCCAGACGCCCAGGCTCAGTGGCCATGGCTCATGGGCCCAGCCGCTCCGCGGCATGTGGGATCTTCCCGGACCGGGGCACGAACCCGTGTCCCCTGCATCGGCAGGCGGACTCTCAACCACTGCGCCACCAGGGAAGCCCATGGGGACAGTTTTGAGAACTATTTGGAATTTATGGGAGTTGAGACATTGCGATAGGTTGACTGTTTTGGAAAGAGGGAGGTCTCCAAATGTCTTGTAAACTTTCCGCTTGAGACTGAATGGATGGTGGTATAATTAATGGAAATAAAAAAGTAGGAAGAGCAGTTATTTTGAAGAAAAGAGGTAAGTTTGGTTTTATAATCAAATGTTGAGCATAAATTGACTGTGGGATACTCACAGTTCAAGTAGGCAGTTGAAAATATAGAACTGGACTCAGATTGGCCTAATTATTTTGGTTCCCATTCTTGCAAAGAAAACAAGAGCCCGTGGAAATACAGTCCTTGGTGTCTTTTAGAATAACTTCTTGATAAACTAATGTTCCCTTCTTCTTGAGACTTTGTTATCAAAGTATGTAATTTGTTTAAAAGGGTGGAGATATTCAGTGCTTCTCAGAGCTGTCAGCTCAAGGCCAAGTCTTCATAATTCCATACGAAATTATTCATATTTTTTCTAAAGGAAAGGCGATGAGAAATGAGATAATATATTAAAGGAAATCAAATAAATTTACAATAAAAGATCATTAGGAAATGAAATCTTGTCAGCCTAGATAAATGGGCTCGATTATTACATTTAAGTCAAACTAAATTACTGTCCATGTATCTATTAAAGCATTTATAAGTGTCGAAAATCGAGATGTTAGGATCTGACCGTAGGTGTAAAATCAAAGTGATTTTGATAAGTTTAAACAATCTTTTATTGTGAAGGAAAAGAGATTTAAAAATCAGAAAATAATGTAAGTATCACAGAAAGGTTTATAGAATTCCTTTTCTTAAACACTGCCAATGATTTGGGAGGTTAAAAAAAAAGAGAGACACTATCTGCGCAATGAAGCATGACCATCAAACAACTTTAGCTCCAAATAAGTGATTAGGAGATTTTTTTAAGTTGGCAAAATTTGTGTATTTCCTTCTTGAAGAACTAAAAGGAAGCTGAGATAAATACAACTTGTATTGATAAAAGCAATCTGCTTGCTCGCTGGCACTCTCTCTTTGTAGCAGAAAACGTAAGTCATTGTTGCTCTGACTTAAATGAAATATCCCTTTGTCTAACCAGATCCTTTAATTAAGCAATTAATCTGATATTGTTTACTCTCTCCTTTGTAGAAGAAAGAGGAAAAAGATAAGAAAAACCGTGTGTGTGTGTGTGTGTGTGTGTGTGTGTGTGTGTGTGTGTGTGTGTGTGTGTGTGTGTGTGTGTGTGTGTGTGTGTGTGTGTGTGTGTGTGTGTGTGTGTGTGTGTGTGGTGGTCTTCAGTTGAATCCTTCAGCTTTCCAACGATGACTCTGACACCAGAGAAAGCTTACACCTGGAAAGATGGGGAAAGCACTCCTGTCGCTTGAACCTCTCATGTTTTCAGTTTCTCTCATGTGTGAAAAAGGTGACTGGACTAGATAAAATCCAAAGGAGTCGTTGCCAAACCTTGAGAAGTGTTTTTAAGACAGATTCCTAGAATCTTAAATTTATAGATCTTAAATCAGATCTATAAATCAGGACCTTTGGGAGGAAGGGAGTTTGCTCAGTTTTGTATTTTGTTGGGTTCACGTGAGTGAGCAGCCATGTTTGGGAACCACAGCACTTAGCTACCAGTTTTAAAGACCTATGAAATTATGAATCAGACATGTTAAGATTCTTAAAAGCAAGAATTCAACAGAACAATATGTATGACTATCCATTCAGTTAAATACAAATGTGGTGGCCATTGTAGTCAATTCTCCAGCACCACTGCACTCATAATCATCCTGTTCCTGGCCAGTGAGACATGGGGGCCTTTAAGAAAGGTTTCCTTGTTAGAGCTATTCAAACATTCTGTGCATCTTCTTATTGCCCACCAAGCCCATGGTTTGATTACCAGCTGTGCTTAATTCAGGCTAGGAACCTAGTAAGGCAGGCTTTTTCCATGTAGTCTCTGCTGTGCCGCACAGCTCACCAGCACTGGTGTGAGGTCCTGTATCACTTAGGATGACTGTTGCTGCAAATATCAGGAAATCCCAACTCAATTTGGTTTAAACAGTAAGGAAAACTGTTACCTTGTATAGCAAGACGTCTAGGCTAAACGGATCCGGGGCTCCACAATGTCATAAAGGACCCAGGTTTCTTCACTTTATCTACAGCTCCATCTTTGGTGTATTGTCTTTGTTCTCAACACTGGGTCATGAAGATTGAATGCTAGGACACCATGCTGTAGGATGACTGAAGGCTAATGGAGAAGGGACACCTCAATAAAAGTAGTATTTAAAGATCAGCATGTCAGTAGCATTTAGGACAAATAAGGACTGTAGGAAAGTGGGGGGCGGGGAAGGAAGGCAACGAGGAAATGACAGTCATAGTTATTTAAGCCAAGCTTGCAAAAAACAGGTGCTTGAGTTAGATTAGTGGCACCAGAAATGGAAACGGGAGAAAGATAAAGAATATTCCAGAATGGTTCCCTAAGACATGGAATTTGACTGGATACAGACATAAAATAGAAAGAGGAGTCAAAGATGCATGAAAACGTACTGAAGTTATGAGAAGATACTATTTAAACATAAAAGAAGCAAAATTTACTTATTGAATACTTGCTTTCTTTTTTTAAAAATACAGTAATATTCATTATGATGGTAATTTTCTTTTTAGAAGCTCTTTTAAAAGATGAAGGGTGTATTATACCCTATTAACAAAATTTCAATCATAAATATAGGAAAAGCCAGTATTTGTATTAAGAAATTTTTATTTGACAAATAATTTGACCATCAAAATTGAATGCATTCCAGTGATGAGCTGTGTTGTGTTCCTGAATGGCTTAGGGAAGACTCATTATTGTAAGGATGTTCATTTTCTCTAAATTATGTTACATATTGAATGTAGTTGTGAGAAATATTCCCAAAGAGCTCTTTAAACCCTAAACCCTAATTAAATAGTTCTAAATTTTAAAAATTCACATGGAAAAAATGCAAGAAGACAAGAGGATCTTTTTTTTTTTTTTTTTTGCGGTACGCGGGCCTCTCACTGTTGTGGCCTCTCCCGTTGCGGAGCACAGGCTCCGGACGCGCAGGCTCAGCGGCCATGGCTCACGGGCCCAGCCACTCAGCGGCATGTGGGATCCTCCCAGACCGGGGCACGAACCTGTGTTCCCTGCATTGGCAGGTGGACTCTCAACCACTGCGCCACCAGGGAAGCCCCAATACTTTTAAAGATAAATTTCAAATGAGTTCATACATTATCCTGTAATACCCATATCCCATTTATCCCACAGTATACAAATTCAGAATAAGAGCAGATTCAGAGTCACAATATCCACACTATCACAGTTTAAGATTTTTTTGCAATTCTTTAATGAAAAAAATTTAAGTGCCCCAACCCTTCAGTCCAACACGATGGAAAGACTAGTGTCTTTCGCAAGACTCACCTCTCATGGTCAACTCTCATTCTAATTTTCTGCTCCCACTTGGTCTGTTTGTTTCCTGTGTTTAACATCATCCCAAACATTGCGCAAGACCTTTTTTGCTTTAACTTCCCAAAGACACCTCTAACACAAGCTTACTATCTATAGCCTACTCTTAATAAAGGCTTGGGGCAAAACACTTCAACAGTTAATGTTAGGCATCCTTGTTTTAAAATTTCCTTGACCATCCCTGTCATTAATCATCCTTTCTCCTTAGGCCATGACCTCCCAATAGGCTACTAGGCCCTCTCTCTTACCAGACTACTTCACAGCTCCCCACTGAGATCCTTTTCCAGGCCCCTTTTGCCCATCTTTCCTGGGAAACTCAAGGATCCCTCTCACCTATTGAGCACAACACATCAGCACTCTCTTTGTTTCACCTTCTTACTGAACTGCCAGAATCACCTTTTCAAATGAAAGATACCCTTCAGATTATTTTCCTAAATAAGTAAAAAAAATCCATCTTCCCTGAGATGATCTATGACGTTCCCCTGGTAAGATAAAAAGAAGTAGCAGATGCAGTTAGTTTTTATAAATTGCAGTATTTTCCTTCTCACTGTGCCAGGATGCAAACACTGTGTAGTCAATGCAATAGGATGTTAATATGGCACAATTTCTGCCTCAATTTTGGATAAGGCCCAATGGCCAATAAGAGCTAAAGCTCATGGCACTTCTAGTTAAAGCTAGACCATCTAGGAAGGATTTACCAAAGCAGTAAGTAAAAACAGTTTGTGGACCCCTAACCCATCACCCCACCTAAGGATATAAAAGGACTGAAGTTGTAAAGGAAGAAACAGGATTTATTTGGAGAGTTTTTGGTGTTCTGTCCCTCTCTCAATGAGGGAAGGGATGCCGCAGTTAAGCCAAGTGAGAAAGGGAGTTTCTATACCACTGAAAAAGCCCAGTGTGTCTCTGGAGATGTGGACGCAAAGGACTGTGTGGTCGCATTGAAAGAAAACTGTACCCCTGTTACCGGCCCTCCCGAGTTGGTCCCCAGCAAGGGTCCTTCTGGCCCGTGTTGTTACAGCCAATAGAACGAGACTGAGTTTGGTTCAGAAGCAAAGGAAAGCTTTATTTTTTGATCAAAGAATGGAGAGGTGGGAGCTCCTGCTCTAGAGAATAGGCTGTCCCCACAGGCTGTGGACACAGCTACTTCATAGGGTTCTCGGCAGCAGCAGGGGGCGGAGTTCTCGCAGGTCGGCGCACAGTTGTGCTGCTCACGCTCCAGATCTCGGTGCCGCGCAGCGTCTCTGCACGTGGCCCTGCCGCCGCCGACGCCATCTTGAACTGGGTGCCCGGAGCAGCAGGTCTCCACGCGCCCAGGGAGCTGAGGTGCGGCGTAGCCTTTTCGCACTGGGAGCTCTGGTCTGCAGCGCCCAGGGCAAGGCCTCTGCACAACGCACTCAACTAGCAAGTGAAACTACACAAAGCACAAAGGAAAAGCGAAAAAAGGTTAGACTTAATTTTATTACCCAGATTCTATTTTCATTCCGCGGGAATTATTAATGAACTTTGCCAGTGACTAATCCCTCCTTTGTCTCGTGTCCTGCTCTTCATCCTTGAGGGGCGCTGAGGGGCGCAGGTCCGTCTTTTGTAACTGCTTTCTGCTGATTTGGGGCATCATCATAGCCGCAAGTAGAGGATTGGAGCTTGTCCCAGCTGCCTTTAGATGTGTTTGATTATCATCAGGTCTCAGCCCTGACAGTATTGCAAGTGACCATTTCTCTAACCTTTTGCAGACAAGGACACCAGACAATTTAAGATTCATGGACCAAATATTCGCAAGAGAATAATGCTCACATGTCAAGTTTTTCCTAAAAATTTAGGTTTCTAGGTCTTTTGTCTGTAGGTGAAACTGTGCCCTGAGGTGGAGGCTCACTGCCATGGCCTGAATCTCCCTGGTCACACTTCTGTTGATTGTGGGAAGAGAAACTTCAGGTCAGAGAGAGTAGTCAAGGGGACCCATTGCCCCACGTTGTCTCTCCGAAGGTTGGGATGCTCTTCACTGGAGTGTGAAACACCCACGGAGTGACCCCCTGCAGTTTCGGGGCAAAGTGGGTGGTTAGGATCGCCAAGTGGAGTCTGCACCACTCAAGAGTGAGCTGGGGGCTTCCCTGGTGGCACAGTGGTTGAGAGTCCGCCTGCCGATGCAGGGGACGCGGGTTCATGACCCGGTCCGGGAAGATCCCACATGCCGCGGAGCGGCTGAGCCCATGAGCCATGGCCACTGGGCCTGCGCGTCTGGAGCCTGTGCTCCGCAACGGGAGAGGCCACGGCAGTGAGAGGCCCGCGTACCGCAAAAAAAAAAAAAAAAAAAAAAAAAAAGAGTGAGCTGGTCTTGCAGGCCACTGGTTTTCCACGTTTTAACTTCAGCCAGTCTCTTGGCTGGAAGGGATGTAAGGCCAAGTTAGGGCTGCTCTAACCCAGTTACCATATTCCATGAGAGCTTTCATGGTTTCTTCTACCTGGGGGGCATACTGAGTAGTTACGTTTCAAGGGGGTTAAGGTGTCCCTTCTCTTGGGCTTGGGGAATAGGTCTACCATACATGAGTTTGAATGCACTTAATTTTTTTTTAATAGATCTTTATTGGAGTATAATTGCTTCACAATACCATGTTAGTTTCTGTTGCACAACAAAGTGAATCAGCCATATGCATACACATGTCCCCATATCCCCTCCCTCCTGAGCCTCCCTCCCACCCTCCCTATCCCACCTCTCTAAGTCATCGCAAAGCACCGAGCCTATCTCCCTGTGCTATGCTGCTGCTTCCCACCAGCCAAGTATGTTACATTGGGTAGTGTATACATGTTGATGCTACTTGCACTTCGCCCCAGCTTCGCCCTCCCATCCCGTGTCATCAAGTCCATTCTGTATGTCTACCTCTTTATTCCTACCCTTCAACTATGTTCATCAGTACCATTTTTTTTTTTAGATTCCACATATGTGCATTAGCATATGGTATTTGTTTTTCTCTTTCTGATTTACTTCACTCTGTATGACAGACTCTAGGTCCATCCACCTCACTATAAATAACTCAGTTTCGTTTCTTTTTATGGCTGAGTAATATTCCATTGTATATGTGTGCTACATCTTCTTTATCCATTCATCTGTCGATGGACGTTTAGGTTGCTTCCATGTCCTGGCTATTGTAAATAGTGTTGCAGTGAACACTGTGGTGCATGTCTCTTTTTGAATTATGGTTTTCTCAGGGTATATGCCCAGTAGTGGGATTGCTGAGTCACATGATATTTCTATTTTTAGTTTTTTAAGGAACCTCCATACTGTTTTCCATAGTGGTTGTATCAATTTACATTCCCACCAACAGTGGGGGAGGGTTCCCTTTTCACCACACCCTTCCCAGCATTTGTTGTTTCTAGCTTTTCTGACAATGGCCATTCTGACTGGTGTGAGGTGATATGTCATTGTAGTTTGGATTTGTATTTCTCTATTGATTAGTGATGTTGAGCATCTTTTCATGTGCCTCTTGGCCATCTGTATGTCTTCCTTGGTGAAATACCTGTTTAGGTCTTCCACCCATTTTTTAACTGGATTGTTTGTTTTTTTGATATTGAGCTGCATGAGCTGTTTGTATATTTTGGAGATTAATCCTTTGTTGTTTCATTTGCAAATATTTTCTCCCACTCTGAGGGTTGTCTTTTTGTCTTGTTTATGGTTTCCTTTGCTGTGCAAAAGCTGTTAAGTTTAATTAAGTCCCATTTGTTTATTTTTGTTTTTATTTCTGTTACTCTAGGAGGTGGGTCAAAAGAGATCTTGCTGTGGTTTATGTCAGAGTGTTTTTCCTGTTTTCCTCTAAAAGTTTTATAGTGTCTGGTCTTACATTTAAGTCTTTAATCCATTTGGAGTTTATTTTGGTGTATGGTATTAGGTAGTGTTCCAATTTCATTCTTTTACATGTAGCTGTCCAGTTTTCCCAGCACCACTTATTGAAGAGGCTGTCTTTTCGGGACTTCCCTGGTGGCGCAATGGTTGAGAGTCCACCTGCCAATGCAGGGGACATGGGTTCGTGCCCCAGTCTGGGAGGATCCCACATGCTGTGGAGCGGCTGGGCCAGTGAGCCATGGCCGCTGAGCCTGCGTGTCCGGAGCCTGTGCTCCACAATGGGAGAGGCCACAACAGTGAGAGCCCTGCGTACCGCAAAAAAAAAAAAAAAAAAAAAAAAAAGAGGCTGTCTTTTCTCCATTGTATGTTCTTGCCTCCTTTGTCATAAATTAGGTGCCCATATGTGCGTGGATTTATCTCTGGGCATTCTATCCTGTACCATTGATGTATATTTCTGTTTTTGTGCCAATACCATGCTGTTTTGATTACTGTAGCTTTGTGGTATAGTTTGAAGTTGGGGAGCCTGATTCCTCCAACTCCGTTTTTCTTTCTCAAGATTGCTTTGGCTATTCTGGGTCTTTTGTGTTTCCATACGAATTGTAAGATTTTTTGTTCTAATTCTGTGAAGAATGCCATTGGTAGTTTGACAGGGATTGCATTGAATCTGTGGATTGCTTTGGTAGTATAGTCATTTTCACAATATTGTTTCTTCCAATCCAAGAACATGGTATATCTCTCTATCTGTTTATGACATCTTTGATTTCTTTCATAGTTTTCTGAGTACAGGTCTTTCGCCTCATTAGGCAGGTTTATTCCTAGGTATTTTATTCTTTTTGTTGCAGTGGTACATGGGAGTGTTTCCCTAATTTCTCTTTCTGATTTGCATTGTTGGTGTATAGGAATGCCAGAGATTTCTGGAATGCACTCAATTTTAACTTACCCCTTCGAGCTAACTGCATGTGGAGCTGGGTAATCAGAAGCAACTTAATCCAATATTCTTGAGTTTCCTGACGTAACTTGGGTAAGGCCTATTTCAAGATCTGACTGGATCTCTCTACTTTCTCTGATGATTGGGGTCTCCAGGCTGAATGCAAAGTCCATTTTATATCCAGGGCACTCATTATCCCCTTAGTCACTTGAGACACAAATGCTGGACCGTTATCTCTTTCTAGAGATCCAGGGAACCCAAACATGGGGATTATTTCTTTTAGTAATGCTTTAGCCACTTCAGCTGCTGTTTCAGTTCTAGTGGGGAATGCTTCTGTCTACCCAGAAAATGTGGCTGCTAGCACCAACAGATATCTGAAGTTGCCCAATGCTCTCGGTGTGACAGTGAAATCAATCTGCCAGTCCTCTCAGGATATGTCCTTCTGGTGTGAATAGGCCTTATCTGGGGGCCTCTCATGTTGGGGTTGTTACTTTTCATGCCAGGAGTTACCATGACCTCAACTAACCAGTTATATAGGTCTTCCCTCCTGTAGTGAGTTCCTTGATGAGCCTCCCTGATGGCTTGACAAGCTGCAGTTGGGGAAAAGAAGTATTGCCCATGTTCATTAACTAGCCACCCATGGCCTCCTAGATCTCTCCTGAAGCCCCATTTTCAGGTTTTGTCTAATTCTTCCTTTGTGTAGATTGAGGAATAATTGAATGGATCTGGCCTTCAAGATGTGAGGGATAGTTGCCAAGTTACTGGTTCTAGGGCCACCCTTTTGGCAGTTGTGTCCACTTTGTTGTTTCTCTTTATTATCTCTGCATCCCCCTTTCGGTGACCCCCTACAATGAGTCACTGCCACCTTTTTTAGAAGCTGTGCTGCTTGTAAGAGCTTCAGTATGCTTAAGCCATGTTTTACCTGTTTATTCTCCACAGTAAGCATAACATTTAAGATCTTTCCTGGCCCAAGCTCTAAGGCTCAGGTGAGGGCTATCAGCTCCACCTTTTGGGCAGAAGTCCCTGGGGGTAGGCATCTTGCTTCTATGACTTGAGTCTGGGAGGTTTCTGCATATCTCACCAGGCTTTTTCACTCACATAAAATTGCTCCCATCTGAACCATTCCTCTTTGGTGATTGGGAGAGGCTCACTTCTTAGGTTGGGGTGACTGGAATGGATCATGTCTATGGTTTCTATACAGTCATGCTCCAGGGGCCTGTTTCTGTGGGTAGCAGGGTGGCAGGATTTAGCTTGTGACAGGTTTTTATGGTAGCCACTGGGTTGTCTAAAAGCATAGCCTGAACTTGAATCAACCTTCTGGGGGATAGCGTTTCTGTTTCCTTAGAACTTGCTAAAGCCTGAACCCAGCATGGCGTCCGTAAGGGATTGGCTGACCAAACGTTAACCTTTAGCAGAGTTGCAGCAGCTGCAATGCCCGTAGGCAAGGAGGCCATCCCTTAGCAGTTTGATCAAATCGTTTAGAGAAATAAGCACCCACCCAAGTAAGGGGTCCCCGGTTTTTGAGCTAATACACTAAGGGCAATTCCCTTTCTCTCATAAATGTAAAGGTCAAAGGATTTAGCTAAATCAGGGAGGGCCAGGGCAGGGGCCTGAGGTAATTGCTTTGTCAATCCTTGAAAGACCCCTCTGCTTTCTGAATTCCGTTCAGAAGGATCATCATCCTTTCTTTTCAATAGTTCATATAAAGGCCTAGCTATTAGATCATAGTTAGGGATCCAGATGTGGCAAAACCTGGCCATCCCCAGGAAACCCCTAAATTGTCTTCTAGTTTTAGGAGCGATGAGGCTGCAAGTGGCTTCTTTCCTTTCATGGGGTAGGCTTCTCTGACTTTCCATGATAATGAAGTCTAGGTAGGTCACTCTAGTTTGTGACCCATTGATGGGACAACTTTCCCCATCTCCCAGCCAGTATTGGGGCCAGACTATATTGCATAGGAAGATTAAATGCTTCTGCATGATGCACCCTAATGGGATATCCTTCAGTATGGTGGATGTTTGGTTCCCCATACTATAGATGTTCTGTCTGGGATTTGTTTCCAACTACCAAGGGTGCCAGTTGGAGTGATGTGTTGGCATGCAAATGCTACAAGATTTGACCCAATTAACATTGCAGGTCAGGAACTTTTGAACCAGCATCAAACTTAATGGATTCCTTAAAAGACCATAATAGGAGGCGTCCAGATGGCATGGACTCTGATATAACTGGGGGTCCCCCTTGAATTCGTAACAGCCCATGCTTGAGACAGCCCCTCCTCAGTCAGAACATCCCACAGATGGTGAGATGAGACCACCTCCAGGCCAGAGCAGCTTAGCCATATTAGTTCCTGACCAACTTGGTCTGTTAGGCAGTGGCACAGCTGTCTGGGCAGGGTGGTGGTGGTGGTGGTGGTGGTCTTTTTTTCCCTCCTTTTGCTTGAAAAGGAGGAGTTCTCAGACTTCCCACTGGGTGAGACCTAAAAGCACAAGGGATTCCCAATGGGTACTCACCAGATCGCTGGGGACAGCTGGTATTCTATGCTGATACTGGAAGGACAGCCCATGGAATCTCAGTGATGAAAAATCACCCATGTTTTGCCTCACGAGCAGAGTGGGGAAGGAGCTTGGAAGATTAGAAGGATGGGCCAGAGTGATAGTATTAGAAAAGAGATCAGAAGAGAGGTAGGTCAGTGGGTGTTTCCTGTTCTTGACAGCAGCTCAGGGCTTCCCGATAATGGGGCTCCTGGTCACGTGAGGGGCTCAAAGGGCTCCCCAGCCCACTTCAGAGAAATTAGTTCTGACCAGAAGAGGTCAAGTCACCAGTCACATACCTACCTTGGGATCCTTTCACACTTGGGCATCTCAGGTGCCTTTTCCCAAACTTGGATCAAGCATCCAGGGTCCTCATTACCTGAGCCTTTTCCCAGTCTTGCCTCTTGGCTCATGAGGCTGGCCACTTTCCTTTACCAAACTGAACGTGACCATGGAGGATGCAACTGTTGACCCCTGGAGGTTGGCAAGGAGGGCAGAAGTCCTGGTGAGACTGATACTGCCTTGGAAAGGGGTCAGGCAGACAGCCCTACTGGCAAGACAGTGGGCACAACTGCTCCGGCTTCTTCTCATCCACAGGTCCCCACCATCCCTTGGGCATCTGGTACTGTGGGAAGGACAGCCAAAGGCAGGGGGCATACATGAGTGAGCTTCAGTCTTTAGTCCCCAAAGCTTCAGTCTTTAGCCACAGTATGATCTGCTCAAGGGGGCACATTCCAGATTACTTGGGGGCTACACTGTGTGTGCACCACACCCAGGTATCAGGTTCCTGGGCAGAGATGTTATGAATTTGGCCGAAGCCTGCTGCCCTTCTATCATCAGAGTATACTCAAAGACCAGAGTCAGTCATCCTCATGCAAACCTCCCAAAGCCTCTGCTGCCCTCTGGCTTGAGCTGGGCAGAGCCCAGAGCCTAGTAGATAGGTGCAGGCAAAAAGGTCACCAAAATTTTATTACTGACCCTCCCGAGTCAGGCCCCCAACAAAGGTCCTCCTGCCAGTTGTCATTCGGGACTGAGTTTGGTTCAGAAGCAAAGGAAAGCTTTATTCTTTGATCAAAGAATGCAGAAGTATGAGCTCACTCTCTAGAGAACACACTCTCCCTGACAGGCCACCGGTGGGGCTTCGTTTTAGGGTTCTTGTTGGCAGGGAAGCGGGGTGGAGTTCTTGCGGGTGGTGTGCAACTGGAGCTCACAGCGCTCCAGGTGGAAGTCCCAGGTGCACCATCTCTGCACATGGCACACCATTGCCATCTTGAATTGCAGTGTCATGCGCAGGGTTTCTGCACACAGTCAGCGGAGTTGAAGTGTCAGGTCAGCCATTTTAGACTAGGAACTCTGGTCTGAAGTGCAGTGTCCAAGGCCTCTGCATGTGGCACCCTATGAGCAAGTGAAACTAAACTAAGCAAAAAAAAAAAAAACGTTAGACTTAATTTTGTTACCCAGATTCTCTTTTTATTTCCTGGGAATTGTTAATGGACTTTGTTGATGACACCTCTACCAATGGCAGAGCAAAAATGTATGAATGTTTCTTGTGGATCAGATGGGAGAGATCCATCCCTGTGGCTGGGTTGGATCCTGCCCAAGAGAACTTCCTCAGGTAATGAAGTGACCAAGTGAGGGGGTGGACCATGGGAAGTCCAGGGCCTGGGGAAGGAATTCTGAGGGACCAGCTGGAAAAGTGGACTTTCTCATGCCATGGAAACTGTGCACAGGGATTCTCAGCATGGATATCTTGAGAGGAACCCATGAAAGCATCAAGTGAGAGGGAAAAATATTCTACATTACATACCCAGCAGGCGCCATCACTGAATTATGTGTATGCCAGGTATTAGATATGTTTCATGAGCCTCACCTCTCTTCCTGCTCCCTGTTCAACCCTGGAGTAGCCAGAAATAATCATGTGAGAGGGAGAGCAGGAGGAGAAGAACAAGGTAGAGCCAAGTGGAAGAATCCAGCCACATTCCACCTCTCCACCTGCAGGCTTGCCAACCTAAAGGAGGCCCATACTGCAGGGAAGAGAGAGCACTTAACTAGGTTATCTAGCAACTAGATTGAGGCTCTAGGTGTTGATTATTACCCTGGCTGGACAAATCGATTACTGAAATGAGCCTGTTCTTATGGCTTAATATTATTAGAAGATTTATTCTCTAAGATTGATGATAAAAGTTATGAGATCTAAAAGTTATGAATTCTACTTAATGGTTCATCCAAGGCTGGAAGAAAAAAGTAGTCCACAGAGAGTGTTGGACGCACTTGTGCATAGTAATCTATGCATATCTAATATCAGGAAGGAGTTTGTAAGCTATGACAAACACACAAAGAAAAACAATGCTCAGCAAATTAGGAAGAATGATAGGATCACTGAATTTGGCCTAAAGAAAAGTTCTATTTTGCAAATATTCTTGGGTTTATTTTGTTTATTGGTTGTTGATGTTGGTTTTTGTTTTGGTTGTTACTCTGTTTTATTCACTGCTGTAGGTCTGTTGTTCAGAGCACTGCCTGGCACACAGTAGTTGCTTATTAAGTATATTGTGGGTTTGATTTCATATTTAATATCTTTAAAGTAAAATTTAGCTTTTATTGTAAAATGCATACTATTTAGCTAGTGAATAGGGTGATCACACATTTGTAAATAAAAGTCTATTTACACCATGTTTCTGGGTGGTGATCTCGGAAGCCAAGAGGGACAGAGTGAGTGGGCGGTGGAAAAAAGGAAGAAGCTTCCCAAAGGGGAGGACCTTCAACATGGTGGAGGAGTAAGACGTGGAGATCACCTTCCTCCCCACAAATACATCAAAAATACATCTACATGTGGAACAACTCCTGCAGAACACCTACTGAACGCTGGCAGAAGACCTCAGACTTCCCAAAAGTCAAGAAACTCCCCCATGTACCTGGGTAGGGCAAAAGAAAACAGAATAAACAGAGACAAAAGAATAGGGACGGGAC
Organism: Lagenorhynchus albirostris; assembly: GCF_949774975.1. NCBI lineage: Eukaryota > Metazoa > Chordata > Mammalia > Artiodactyla > Delphinidae > Lagenorhynchus > Lagenorhynchus albirostris. The sequence continues at coordinate 16,152,621 of NC_083110.1, forward strand.
CTGCCCCTCTGGGAGGGAGCTGTGAAGGAGGAAAAGTTTCTACGCACTAGGAAACCCCTTCACTGGCAGAGATGGGGGTTAGGGGGCGGGGAGCTTCAGAGCCATGGAGGAGAGCGCGGCAACAGGGGTGCGGAGGGCAAAGCAGAGAGATTCCCGCACAGAGGATCGGTGCCAACCAGCACTCACCAGCCCGAGAGGCTTGTCTGCTCACCCGCCAGAGTGGGTGGGGGCTGGGAGCTGAGGTTCAGGCTTCGGAGGTCAGATCCCAGGGAGAGGACTGGGGTTAGCTGCGTGAACACAGCCTGAAGGGGGCTAGTGTCCCACAGCTAGCCGGGAGGGAGTCTGGGAAAAATCTGGAACTGCCGAAGAGGCAAGAGACCATTGTTTCAGGGTGCACGAGGAGAGGGGATTCAGAGCACCGCCTAAACGACCTCCAGAGACGGGCACGAGCCGCGACTATCAGCGCGGACCCCAGAGGTGGGCGTGAAATGCTAAGGCTGCTGCTGCAGCCACCAAGAACCCTGTGTGCGAGCACAGGTCACTCTCCACACCTCCCGTCCCGGGATCCTGTGCAGCCCGCCACTGCCAGGTTCCCGAGATCCAGGGACAACTTCCCCAGGAGAACACACAGCATGCCTCAGGGTGTTGCAATGTCATGCCAGCCTCTGCCGCCGCAGGCTCGCCCCGTATTCCGTACCCTTCCCTCCCCCCAGCCTGAGTGAGCCAGAGCCCCCTAATCAGCTGCTCCTTTAACCCCCTCCTCTCTGGGCAAAGAACAGACGCCAGAGGGCGACCTACATGCAAATGCGGGGCTAAATCCAAAGCTGAACCCCAGGAGCTGTGTGAACAAAGAAGAGAAAGGGAAATTTCTTCCATCGGCCTCAGGAGCAGCGGATTAAATCTCCACAATCAACTTGATGTACCCTGCATCTGTGGACTACCTGAATAGGCAACAAATCATCCCAAAATGAGGTAGTGGACTTTGGGAGTAACTGTAGACTTGGGGTGTGCTGTATGTGACTGACTAGTTTCTGATTTATATTGTTATCTTAGTTTAGTTTTTAACGTTTGTTATCATTGGTGGATTTTTAAAATTGGTTTGGTTGCTCTCTTCTTCTTTTTAATACTTAAAAAAATTATTTTAATATTTTTAAATTTTTTTATTTTAATAACTTTAATTTATTATATTTTTCTTTCTTTCATTTTGTTCTCCCATTTCTTCTGAGCCATGTGGCTGACAGGGCCTTGGTGCTCCAGCCAGATGTCAGGCCTGAGCCTCTGAGGTGGGAGAGCTGAGTTCAGGACACCGGACAACCAGAGTCCTCATGGCCCCACTTAATATCAGTTGGCGAGAGCTCTCCCAGAGGTCTCTATCTCAACGCTAAAACCCAGCCCCACTCAACGACCAGCAAGCCCCAGTTCTGGACACCCCATGCCAAATAACTAGCAGGACAGGAACACAACCCCACCTATTAGCAGAGAGGCTGCCTGAAATCATACTAAGTTCACAGACACCCCAGAACACACACTGGACGTGGTCCTGTCCCCAGAAAGACAAGATCCAGCCTCATCCACCAGAATACAGGCACCAGTCCCCTCCACCAGGAAGCCTACACAACCCACTGAACCAGCCTTACCCACTGGGGGCAGACACGAAAAACAGCGGGAACTACGAACCTGCAGCCTGCAAAAAGGAGACCCCAAACACAGTAAGTTAAGCAAAATGAGAAGACAGAGAAACACACAGCAGATGAGGAGCAAGGTAAAAGCCCACCAGACCAAACAAATGAAGAGGAAGTAGGCAGTCTACCTGAAAAAGAATTCAGAGTAATGATAGTAAAGGTGATCCAAAATCTTGGAAATAGAATGGAGAAAGTACAAGAAACGTTTAACAAGGACCTAGAAGAACTAAAGAGCAAACAAACAATGATGGAAAACACAATAAATGAAATTTAAAATTCTTTAGAAGGAATCAATGGCAGAATAACTGAGGCAGAAGAACGGGTAAGTGATAAAATAGTGGAAGATAAAGATAGTGGAAATAACTACCGCAGAGCAGAATAAAGAAAAAAGAATGAAAAGAATTGAGGACACTCTCAGAGACCTCTGGGACAACATTAAACACACCAACATTCGAATTAAAGGGGTCCCAGAAGAAAAGAGAAAAAGAACAGAACTTAAAAAATATTTGAAGAAATTATAGCTGAAAACTTCCCTAACATGGGAAAGGAAATAGTCAGTTAAGTCCAGGAACTGCAGAGAGTCCCATACAGGATAAATCCAAGGAGAAACATGCCAAAACACATATTAATCAAACTATCAAAAATTAAATACAAAGGAAAAATATTAAAAGCAGCAAGGGAAAATCAACAAAAAACATACAAGGGAATTCCCATAAGGTTAACAACTGATCTTTCAGCAGAAACTCTGCAAGCCAGAAGGGAGTGGCAGGACATATTTAAAGTGATGAGAGGGAAAAACCTACAACCAAGATTACTCTACCCAGCAAGGATCTCATTCAGATTCAACGGAGAAATTAAAACCTTTACAGACAATCAAAAGCTAAGACAATTCAGCACCACCAAACCAGCTTTACAACAAATGCTAAAGGAACTTCTCTAGGCAGGAAACACAAGAGAAGGAAAAGACCTACAATAACAAACCCAAAACAATTAAGAAAATGGTAATAGGAACATACATATCAATAACTGCCTTAAATGTAAATGGATTAAATGCTCCAACGAAAAGACATAGACGGGCTCAGTGGTTACAGAAACAAGACCCGTATATATGCTGTCACAAGAGACCCACTTCAGAACTAGGGACACATACAGACTGAAACTGAGAGGATGGAAAAAGATATTCCATGCAAATGGAAATCAGAAGAAAGCTGGAGTAATAATTCTCATATCGGACAAAATAGACTTTAAAATAAAGACTATTACAAGAGATGAAGAAGGACACTACATAATGATCAAGGGATCAATCCAAGAAGAAGACATAACAATTGTAAATATTTATGCACCCAACATAGGAGCACCTCAATACATAAGGCAAATGGTAACAGCCATAAAAGGGGAAATTGACAGTAACACAATAATAGTGGGGGACTTTAACACCCCACTTTCACCAATGGACAGATCAACCAAAGTGAAAAAGGAAACACAAGCTTTAAATGATACATTAAACAAGATGGACTTAATTAATATTTATAGGACATTCCATCCCAAAACAACAGAATACACTTTCTTCTCACGTGCTCATGGAACATTCTCCAGGATAGATCATATCTTGGGTCACAAATCAAGCCTTGGTAAATTTAAGAAAATTGAAATCATATCCAGTATGTTTTCCAACCACAACGCTATGAGACTAGATATTAATTACAGGAAAAAAAACTGTAAAAAAATACAGACACATGGAGGCTAAACAATACACTACTAAATAACCAAGAGATCACGAAGAAATCAAAGAGGAAATCAAAAAATATCTAGAAATAAATGACAGTGAAGACACGATGGCCAAAAACCTATGGGATGCAGCAAAAGCAGTTTTAAGAGGGAAGTTTATAGCAATACAAACCTACCTCAAGAAACAAGAAAAATCTCTAATAAACAACCTAACCTTGCTGACACATATATATGGAATGTAAAAAGAAAAAAAAAAGTCATGAAGAACCTAGGGGTAAGACGGGAATAAAGACACAGACCTACTAGAGCATGGACTTGAGGATATGGGGAGGGAGAAGGGTAAGCTGTGACAAAGTGAGAGATTGGCATGGACATATATACACTACCAAACATAAAATAGATAGCTAGTGGGAAGTAGCCAGATAGCACAGGGAGATCAGCTAGGTGGTTTGTGACCACCTAGAGGGGTGGGATAGGGAGGGTGGGAGGGAGGGAGATGCAAGAGGGAAGAGATATGGGAACATATGTATATGTATAACTGATTCACTTTGTTATAAAGCAGAAACTAACACACCATTGTAAAGCAATTATACTCCAATAAGAATGTTAAAAAAAAAAAAGAAACAAGAAAACTCTCTAATAAACAACCTAACCTTACACCTAAAACAATCAGAGAAAGAAGAACAAAAAAAAAAACCCCAAAATTAGCAGAAGGAAAGAAATCATAAAGATCAGATCAGAAATAAATGAAAAAGAAATGAAGGAAATGATAGCAAAGATCAATAAAACTAAAAGCTGGTTCTTTGAGAAGACAAACAAAATTGATAAATCATTAGCCAGACTCATCAAGAAAAAAAGAAGATTCAAATCAACAGAATTAGAAATGAAAAAGAAGTAACAACTGACACTGCAGAAATACAAAGGACCATGATAGATTACTACCAGCAACTATATGCCAATAAAATGGACAACTTGGAAGAAATGGACAAATTCTTAGAAAAGTACAACCTTCCAAGACTGAACCAGGAAGAAACAGAAAACATAAACAAACCAGTCACAAGCACTGAAATTGAAACTGTGATTTAAAATCTTCCAACAAAAAAAAGTCCAGGACCAGATGGCTTCACCAGTGAATTCTATCAAACATTTAGAGGAGAGCTAACACCCATCCTTCTCAAACAATTCCAAAATATAGCAGAGGGAGGAACACTCCCAAACTCATTCTGTGAGGCCACCATCATCCTGATACCAAAACCAGGGAAAGATGTTACAGAAAAAGAAAACTACAGGCCAGTATCACTGATGAACATAGATGCAAAAATCCTCAACAAAATACTAGCAAACAGTATCCAGCAGCACATTAAAAGGTCCATACACCATGATCAAGTGGGGTTTATACCAGGAATGCAAGGATTCTTCAATATATGCAAATCAATCAATGTGATACACATATTAACAAATTGAAGGATAAAAACCATATGATAATCTCCATAGATGCAGAAAAACCTTTTGACAAAATTCAACACCCATTTATGATAAAAACTCACCAGAAATTAGGTATAGAGGGAACTACCTCAACATAATAAAGACCATATATGACAAACCCACAGCCAACATCATTTTCAATGGTGAAAAACTGAAACCATTTCCACTAAGATCATGAACAAGACAAGGGTGCCCATTCTCACCACTATTATTCAACATAGTTTTGGAAGTTTTAGCCACAACAATCAAAGAACAAGAAATAAAAGGAATCCAAATCGGAAAAGAAGAAGTAAAACTGTCATTGTTTGCAGATGACATGATACTATACATAGAGAATCCTAAAGATGCCACCAGAAAACTACTAGAGCTAATCAATGAATTTGGTAAAGTAACAGGATACAAAATTAATGCACATAAATATCTTGCATTCCTATACACTAATGATAAAAAATCTGAAAGAGAAATTAAGGAAACACTCCCATTTACCACTGCAACAAAAAGAATCAAATACCTAGGAATAAACCTACCTAAGGAGACAAAAAACCTGTATGGAGAAAACTATAAGACACTGATGAAAGAAATTAAAGATGATACCAACAGATGGAGAGATATACCATGTTCTTGGATAGGAAGAATCAACATTGTGAAAATGACTATACTACCCAAAGCAATCTACAGATTCAATGCAATCCCTATCATACTACCAATGGCATATTTCACAGAACTAGAACAAAATATTTTGCAATTTGTATGGAAACACAAAAGACCCCAAATAGCCAAAGCAATCTTGAGAAAGAAAAATGGAGTTGGAGGAATCAGACTCCCTAACTTCAGATTATACTACAAAGCTACAGTAATCCAGACAGTATGGTACTGGCACAAAATCAGAAATATAGATCAATGGAACAGGATAGAAAGCCCAGAGATAAACCCACGCACATATGGTCACTTTATCTTTGATAAAGGAGACAGGAATGTACAGTGGAGAAACAACAGCCTCTTCAGTAAGTGGTGCTGGGAAAACTGGACACCTACATGTAAAAGAATGAAATGAGAACACTCCCTAACACCATACACAAAAATAAACTCAAAATGGATTAAAGACCTAAATGTAAGACCAGACACTATCAAACTCTTAAAGGAAAACATAGGCAGAACACTCTATGACATAAATCACAGCAAGATCCTTTTTGACCCACCTCCTGGAGAAATGGAAATAAAAACAAAAATAAACAAATGGGACCTAATGAAACTTCGAAGCTTTTGCACAGCAAAGGAAACCATAAACAAGACCAAAAGACAACCCTCAGAGTGGGAGAAAATATTTGCAAACAAAGCAACTGACAAAGGATTAATCTCCAAAATTTACAAGCAGCTCATGCAGCTCAATATTAAAAAAACAAACAACCCAATCCAAAAATGGGCAGAAGACCTAAATAGACATTTCTCCAAAGAAGATATACAGATTGCCAACAAACACATGAAAGGATGCTCAACATCACTAATCATTAGAGAAATGCAAATCAAAACTACAATGAGGTATCACCTCACCCCAGTCAGAATGGCCATTATCAAAAAAACCTACAAACAATAAATGCTGGAGACGGTGTGGAGAAAAGGGAACCCTCTTGCACTGTTGGTGGGAATGTAAATTGATAACAGCCACTATGGAGAGCAGTATGGAGGTTCCTTAAAAAACTAAAAATAGAACTGCCTTACAACCCGGCATTCCCACTACTGGGCATATACCCTGAGAAATCCATAATTCAAAAAACGTCATGTACCACAATGTTCATTGCAGCACTATTTCCAATAGCCAGGACATGGAATCAACCTAAGTGTCCATCGACAGACGAATGGATAAAGAAGATGTGGCACATATATACAGTGGACTATTACTCAGCCATAAAAAGAAACGAAATTGAGTTATTTGTAGTCAGGTGGCTGGGCATAGAGACTGTCATACAGAGTGAAGTAAGTCAGAAAGAGAAAAAGAAATACTGTATGCTAACACGTATATATGGAATCTAAAAAAAAAAAAGAAAATGCTTCTGGTGAACCTAGGGGCAGGACAGGAATAAAGACGCAGCTGTAGAGAATGGACTTGAGGTCACGGGGAGTGGGAAGTGTAAGCTGGGACGAAGTGAGAGAGTAGCATTGACACATGTACACTACCAAATGTAAAATAGCTAGTGGGAAGCAGCTGCATAGCACAGGGAGATCAGCTCAGTGCTTTGTGTCTACCTAGAGGGGTGGGATAGGGAGGTTGGGAGGGAGACGCAAGAGGGAGGGGAGATGGGGATATATGTATACGTATAACTCGTTCACTTTGTTATACAGCAGAAACGAACACACCATTGTAAAGCAATTATACTGCAATAAAGATGTTAAAAAAAAAAGACAAGAAATAACAAGTATTGAGAAGGTTGCAGAGAAAAGGGAACTGTTGTGTTCTTTTAATGGGAATGTAAGTTGGTTGCATCCACTGTGGAAAACAGTATGGAGGGTCCTCAAAATATTAACAGTAGGACTACTGTGTGATCCAGCAATTTCATTTCCGGGTATTTATCCGAAGAAAACAAAAACAGTAATTTGAAAAGATATATACACCCCTGTATTCATTGCTGCCTTATTTACAATAGCCAAGACATGGAATCAACCTAAGTGTCCACTGATGGATGAATGAATAAACACATTGTGTGTGTGTGTATATATATACACAATGAAATATTATTCAACCATAAAAAAAGAAGGAAATCTTCCTATTTGTGACAACATGGGTAGACCTTGAGGGCTATCCCTCAAGGAAATATGCAAAGTGAAAGAAGCCAGATGAAGACAAATTCCATATGGTATCACTTATATGTGGAATGTTAAAAAAAAAAAAAGAAAAGAGAAAGAAAGGAAAATCAAGTTCATAGATACAGAGCAGATTGATGGTTGCCAGAGGCAGGGGTAGGGGAGGGTCAAAAGGTCCAAACTTCCACTTATAAAGTAAATGTCATGGAGGTGTAATGTACAGCATCTTGCATCATACCATATAGTTAATAACATTGTGTTATATATTTGAAAGCTGCTAAGAGAGTAGATCTTAGAAGTTCTCATCACAAGAAAAAAATTATAACTGTGTGGTGATGGATATTAATTAGACATTGTGGTGATCATTTAGCAAAATATACAAATACTGAGTCATTATCATTGTTCACCTGAAACTAATATAACGTATGTCAATTATATCTCAATTTTTAAATGTCAAAAAGTGATAATCCATACCATGGAATACTACTCAGTAATTTGAAAGAATAAACTATTGATACACACAACATTCTGAATGAATCTGCAGAGAATTATACTTTGTGAAAAAAGAGCCAACCCTGAAAGCTTACATCCTGTACGATTCCAGTTATACAACATTCTTGAAATGAGAAAATTATAGTGATGGAGAAAAAAATTAGTGGTTTCCAGAGGTTAAGGATGGGGGAGGGGCAGAAGGGAGGTGGATGTGTCTATAAAAAGACAACATGAGAGATTCCTGTGGTGAAAGAAATGTTTTGCATCTTGGTGAGATCAATGCCAATATCCTTGTTGTGATATTATACTATAGTTTACGTTACCATTGAGGGAAACAGCGTGAAGTTTATACAAGATCACTTTGTATTATTTCTTAGAACTGCCTGTGAATCTAAAGTTATCCTAAAATAAAATGCTTAATTTTTAAAATGTACATAATTATGATTCCACTTATGTGAATTTTTAGAATAGATAAAATTAACCTCTGGTGATATAAATCAGAGCAGTGATTGCTTCTGGGTGGAAGGAGGAGAGGAATTGACTGGGAAGAGGCATGGGGGAACTTTCTGATTTTCAAGAAAAACAACTGACTCTTGGCAATCACAGTGAGCTTGATGGTATTTTAACTTACCCTAAATTCATACCCCACTCCCTAACTAAGCAGTAGCCTTGAAAATAATAGCACACATTCCCATTAACTTAAGGAGCAAACAGTCCTCACATACAAAGAATTGTCCTTATTTGATCTGTCTGGTGACTCCTTGGGAGACCCACTCCAAAGGCTTATCTTCATTTTGCCTGATTGGGAACCCAATTCTAAAGCAGCTACTCAGGGGCATTTGTCCAAAACATTTATAGATAAATGTTTTAGTTACTGCTGCTTGAGGCAATGGATAACAGTTAGGGCAAACAATAGGTTATCCAAAAATCTAAGGAGGAAAGGCTGAGGAATGAGATTTTCATATGAGTTTTGAAAAGGTCCAACATACTCCTGGAAATCTAGCAGGTTATGTGTGCAGCCAGGGCTATGCACATGCTCAGGAAAGACCAGAGAAGGCCCCAAACTCTTACCTCTGGCTGAGCTTAAGTCTCTGGGCAAACAGGAAGTAAAGGTAAGGCAGAGTTCTAAATTACCTGGCTGAGTGTTGAAGGCATGCCATAGCACATACACTGAGCCCTTCTCCAAAGACTAGGAGATTTTTCAATTCCAGACATTAAAGAAAAACTGTCTAATTCTTAACTGACCGCTAAGCTACTGGAACAGAGACTACTATGGTTACACATGACAAAGAATACAGACTTTACAGAATTAGTTTGGTAAAGTCACTAAACAAACAACTATAAGCAGCAGCAACAACAAATCTTGGGAGGGAGGTGGAAGACGATTTCCAGAGTTGCCACGTTGTATTATTCAAAATTTCTAGTTTTCAATTAAAATATGAAGGCATTCAAAGAAACAAAGAAATAGGGCCCTAGACAGAAAAAAAAAAAAGCCATCAAATTATCTGTGAGGAAACCCAAACACTGGATGTACTAAACAAAGACTTTAAATCAGCTATTTTAAATAATATTTGAAGCACTAAGGAACCCATGTCTAAAGAACTAAAGGAAAGTGGTTCTTTGGAATGAGAATGATATCTAATATAATAGAGAATATTAATAAAGATTTAGAAATTATTTAAAAGGAACCAAATAGAAATTCTGGAGTTGAAAATTACACTAATTGAAATGAAAATTATACTGAGTTGAAAATTACACTAATTCATTAGAAGGAATGCTCAAACATTGCAGTGAGAATATAAAATGGTTCAGCTACTGTGAAAAACAGTTTGACAGTTTCTCAAAAAGTTAAACATAGAATTACCAAATAACCCAGCAATTCCACCCCTAGGTGTATACCTGAGAGAATTGAAACATGTTCATAGAAAAGTATATATAACAATGTTCAGAGCAGAATTATTTATAATAGCCAAAAAGGGTATGAATCCAAATCTCGATCTGCTGCTGGATATACCACATTTATCTATACAATGGAATACTATTCAGCCATAAAAGGAATGAAGTACTGACACATGCTACAACATGGATGAACCTTGAAAACATTATGCTGCACGAAAGAATCCAGGTACGAGAGGACAAATACTGTATGATTCCATTGATATGAAATGTGCAGAATAAGCCAATCCATAGAGACAGAAAGGAAATTAGTGTTTACCAGGGATTGGAGGTGAGAAGGATTGGGAAGGACTGCTAACAGGCAAGGGGTTACTTTTGGGGATGATGGAAATGATCTGGAATTAGATAGGAGACTACAAAACCTCGTGAATATACTAAAAACCACTGAATTTAACTTTCAAATGTTGAATTTTATGTGAATTCTGTCTTAGTAAAAAATTGCAAAGAAAAAAAGACAAACTAGATAGGCATTTATTTCTCTCATGCTGAAAAATCTTGAAGTATGAAGAGCTGCTCTGTAATTGTCCTCAACGGCCCTCCACTCTTGGCATCCCTAGGCAGAGGCTCATCCTCCTAGTTCAAATTGGCATTCTTATTTTAGGTAACAGAATGGACAAAGTTTCAAAGAAGGGCCATAGAACAAATACAAATTGTTTCTTAAGCAAAGTTCCCGGAATCTATTACATAGGACTTCCATTTACATCCCATTGGACAGAATGTGGCCATATGACCCCACCTAGAATAGGGAGGCTAGAAAATCCAGGGTTCATTGCTAATATCAGCAGTCATGTCACCAGCTAAAAACTCTACCAATTTTGCTATTGTGAAAGAGGGGAAGAATGGACAATTAAAAGCAGCTAGTGCTAGGTTCTTAGAAAATTAAATATATATTTTAAAGGCCGTTATACATTTCAGGGATAGTAAAATAAAATTGTATTTAAAGGGAAATGCAACACTACATGTATTATTTACATTGTTATAAAAATCAAACACCAAATATGGATTTAACAAAAACTCTTTCATATATTAGGAGAAGGAGTGTAGAAAGGGGGATGAGAAAGAGTACAAATTCCTCATCTTGCATAATTCAAAGTCAACAGGCAATTTCTAACTCTGAAAATCAAGAAATAACACTATAAGACTAATATTTAGAAATATGGAGGAAAATGGTAAAAGAAATAGCTAACCAATTGAAAGTCATTATTTTAAATGGGGAGGGATAGGCAGCAGGTGTTTTATAAGCTTTTGACTTTTAAATATATATAAATGTATATTTTAAGTGTATAAATGTATGTAAACATACAATGTATATCAACATTATTAGATAATTTCAAAAAAATTTTTAAAGGATGAATAGCAGTTTTCATTCATAAATCTTTCAATTCCCCAGTCAACACTTTATAAACTTTAATGTAAATAATAATAATAATAGTAATGATGCTACATGGCTTATATTACCAAACTGGATTTCCTTTCAGAATTTTTCCTCTTCCAACTCTTAAAATCGTTCAACATCTCAAGTAATAACCTTAGGTACAGAAGAAACTTTATTTAAGCCTTGCATTTCTTTGACTGCCTTAAAGTTACTACTCTATTTTTTCAGAATGTCTTTCTTAACTATTGTTTCAACTTGAAATTTTCCATTGAATCAAACTCTATGAATAATTCATAGTGGCTAAATAAATGGGATTAGTGCTTTAGCTTTCAGAGTCTACAAATTTTATGGTCAGGGAAGATGTAGTTTTCCAATGCTGATCCCCCAGGAATAACAATCCAACTTGCAGCCAGCAGGTTTTCGGGTTCCTTGATCCAGTAGTTTTAATACATGAAGGTCACGTCATCAAACAGGATGTCACCTCTCTCATCATGTCGCTAGCTTCTTTTTCCACATCCCAGTGCTCACCCTGTCATCTCCTAACCTGCAACTTTATTTTCAGCTGCCACAGCCCTAGAGTCTCAGATGCTTTGTTGAAACAGCTCATTATCAGTAGTGTTGTAACAGCAGTTAGAAACTGAATGACATTCAATTAAAATGATATTAGCAGCTCAGGAGTGATTTTGTTTAATTTACTCCTACTCAGATGTAGAAACATTAGCGACTTTTTTAATTGGACCTCATAATGTCTAACTCCTACTCGAATGCAATGAAATTAAAGACTTTGGTGCCTAAATACCGCTTAATTTACTCCTACCCATCTATAATGACATTAAAGATGCTTTAGGGTAGATATTGTTTCCAATCAGTTTTATTCAAAAGAAATCTGAGCTCACAGGTACTATTATTAAGCATATAATAAAATCACACAAGAAATATATCTTTACAATTGGGGATAGGGTGTTTTCCAATAATATTAAAAAGTAATCATGTTCATTTTAATGCAAGGATATTAAAAAGTAATATCTTAAATACAAGATTTTGTAAAGTTTTCAGTTCTTTAAACAAATATATGATTCACAGCCTGTTAAAGAAATGTGCATTGTTACATATAAATTTGAAGTGAACTTTGTTCAATTATGGCATGCAATTGGCTTATGCCTGAAAGTTTGATTTCTTATGAAAGAAATTTGATTTCTTATGAAAAATTTTATCTTAAACGTGGCTTAGGGAAGAGCATTTTTTCAGTCTAATGCTAATGATTTAAAAAATCCTGTCCCTACCATCAGTTTTAAAAGTGATTATTTTGAACCTTTATTTTACTGAAAAGGCTGTTTTTAAGCACAGCAGGATTTTGAGTCCAAAATCCTGTGGTTGGGACAGAGTAGATATTTAAAAAATAGTTGTGGAGAGTTGGAATAAAAATGATTATCAATAATAGTAGCTAATATTTATAAAGTTCCTACTATGTGCCAGACATTGTTCTAAGCATATTAAATATATTAACTCATTAAAAATTAAGTAATATTAAGTAATATTCTTAGTTTACAGATAAAAACAATAAAATGATGGGTGTCTCCGATAAAATTCTTTGGGTTGCCTTTAGTTTGGGAAGCTTTGTAAGCACTTATACATTCTTAGCCTATAATGTGAAATTCTCCCCCATAAAATTAATTAAGAAAATTTGATGGTATAAATTAGAATTGAGCAACAAGCACATAAACACCCATACATATATACACACATATGTGGAATATTTCAGCCTGGCAATATGGCTTTCTTTACTTAGATATTTAGGACTAATTTCTCAATATGTTTTTTTTGAAAAAATAAAAGTTGATGATGTTTTAAAAGATCTAACACTAATAATATTGGCATACCTAAATGTGTGCTGGGCATAGCTTCTCATTGTGCTCACAGATGCTCACAGTGTTAGAGGGTAGACATTTTAGTCTCTCCAGTAGTAATGCATTGGCTGAAATGCATGGCAGGAAGGCAAGGCCTAAGATTAAGAAATGTTTTAATAATAGATGTCAGGACAGTTGTGCAGCTGCCTAGGTTTGAATCCTAGCTCTAACACTTTTTGGTCGTTTGATCTTAGGCATATTTAATTCTGTAAGCCTCACTTTTCTTATCTGTCAGTGGGAATAATAAGCTCCATTGTTTTTCTCCAAAATACTACTCACCTCATATTTTTTATTTAGGTGATAGGCAATGCATTTATAATTGTTTAATCCACACACTTGGAGTCATCCTAGATCAATTGATCTCTCTCTTTCTCTCTTTCTTCCCACATCAATGAATCACCAGATCTACTTTTTAAAAATTTTTATTGGGGTATAGTTGATTTAAAATGTTGTGTTAGTTTCAGGTGTACAGCAAAGTGAATCTGTTATACATATACACATATCCACTCTTTTTTTAGATTCTTTTCCCATACAGGCCATTACAGAGTACGGAGTAGATTTTCCTGGGCTATACAGTAGGTCCTTGTTAGTTATCTATTTTATATATAGTAGTGTGTATATGTCAATCTCAATCTTTCAGTTTATCCCTCCCCACCCTTACCCCCAGTAACCATAAGTTTATTTTCTATATTTGTTTCTGTTTTGTAGAGAAGTTCGTTTGTAGCCTTTTTTTAGATTCCACATATAAGTGATATCATATGATATTTATCTTTCTCTGTCTGACTTCACTCAGTATGACAATCTCTAGGTCCATCCATGTTGCTGCAAATGGCATTATTTTGTCATTTTTATGGCTGAGTAATATTCCATTGTATCAATATATATATATATGTACCATGACTTCTTTATCCATTCCTCTGTTGATGGACATTTAGTTTGCTTCCATGTCCTGGCTATTGTAAATAGTGCTGCAATGAACATTGGGATGCATGTATCTTTTAAAAAAACATTTATTTATTTATTTATTTGATTGCACCGGGTCTTAGTTGTGGCATGCAAACTGTTAGTTGTAGCACGCATGTGGGATCTAGTTCCCTGACCAGGGATCGAACCCAGGCCCCCTGCATTGGGAACATGGAGTCTTAACCACTGCACCACCAGGGAAGTCCCTGGTGCATGTATCTTTTTGAATTGTGGTTTTCTCTGGATATATGCCCAGGAGTGGGACTGCTGGATCATATATTAGCTCTATTTTTAGATTTTTACAGAACCTCCTTACTGTTCTCCATAGTGGCTATACCAGTTTACATTCCCACTAACAGTGTAGGAGGGTTCCCTTTTCTCCACACCCTCTCCAGCATTTATTGTTTGTAGATTTTTTGATGATGACCATTCTGATTGGTGTGAGGTGATACCACGTTGTAGTTCTGAGTTGCATTTCTCTGATAATTAGTGATGTTGAGCCTCTTTTCATGTGCTTTTTGGTCATCTGTATGTCTTCTTTGGAGAAATGTCTGTTTAGACTTCTGCCCATTTTTTGATTGAGTTGTTTGTTATTTTGATATTGAGCTACACGAACCGTTTGTATATCTTGGAGATTAATCCCTTGTTGATTGCTTCATTTGAAAATATTTTCTCCCATTCTGAGGGTTGTCTTTTCTTTTTCTTTTGGCTGTGTTGGGTCTTTGTTGCTGCACATGGGCTTTCTCTAGTTGTGGTGTGTAGAGGCTACTCTTCATTGTGGTGCACGGGCTTTCTTATTGTGGTGGCTTCTCTTTGCGGAGCATGGGCTCTAGGTGCACAGGCTTCAGTAGTTGCAGCATGCGGGCCCTAGAGCACAGGCTTCAGTAATTGCGGTACGTGGGCTCAGTAGCTGCGGCATGCAGGCTCTAGAGCGCAGGCTCAGTAGTTGTGGCGCACACGCTTTGTTGCTCCACGACATGTGGGATCTTCCCAGACCAGGGATCAAACCTGTGTCCCCTGCATTAGCAGGCAGGTTCTCAGCCACTGTGCCACCAGGGAAGTCCTGTCTTCATTTTATTTATGGTTTCCTTTGCTGTGCAAAAGCTTTTAAGTTTAATTAGGTCCCATTTATTTTTGTTTTTATTTTCATTACTCTAGGAGGTGATGGAAAAAGATCTTGCTGCTATTTATCTCAGAGAGTGTTCTATGTTTTCCTCTAAGAGTTATATAATATCTGGTCTTATATTTAGGTCTTTAATCCATTTGGAGTTTATTTTTGTGTATGGTGTTAGGGTGTGTTCTAATTTCATTCTCTTACTTGTAACTGTCCAGTTTTCCCAGCACCACTTATTGAAGAGGCTTTCTTTTCTCCACTGTATATTCTTGCCTCCTTTGGCATAGATTAGGTGACCATAGGTGCATGGGTTTATCTCTATCCTGTTCCATTGATCTATATTTCTGTTTTTTGTGCCAGTACCATACTGTTTGGATGACTGTAGCTTTGTCTGAACTCTGGGAATCTGATTCCTCCAGCTCCATTTTTCTTTCTCAAGATTGCTTTGGCTATTCAAGGTCTTTTGTGTTTTCATACACATTGTAAAATTTTTTGTTCTAATTCCGTGAAAAATGCTATTGGTAATTTGATAGGGATTGCATTGAACCTGTAGACTGCTTTGGGAAGTATAGTCGTTTTGTTAATGTTGATTCTTCCAATCCAAGAATATGGTATATCTCTCCATCCATTTGTGTCATCTTTGATTTCTTTAATCAGTATCTTATAGTTTTCTAAGTACAGGTGTTTTGCCTCCTTAAGTGGTTTATTCCTAGGTATTTTATTCTTTTTGATGCAATGGTAAATGGAATTGTTTCCTTAATTTCTATTTCTGATCTTTCGTTGTTAGTGTATAGGAATGCAAGAGATTTCTGTGTATTAATTTTGTATCCTGTAACTTTACCAGATTCATCAATGAGCTCTAGTCATTTTCTGGTTGCATCTTTAGGATTTTCTATGTAGTGTCACGTCATCTGGAAACAGTGAACGTTTTACCTCTTTTCCAATTTGGATTCCTTTTCTTTTTCTTCTCTGATTGATGTGGCTAGAACTTCCAAAACTGTGTTGAGTAATAGTGGTGAGAGTGGACATCCTTGTCTTGTTCCTGATCTTAGAGGAAATGCTTTCAGTTTTTCACCATTGAGAATGATTGCTGTTGGTTTGTTATATATGGCATTTATTATGTTGAGGTAGCTTCCCTCTATGCCCACTTTCTGGAGAGTTTTTATCATAAATTGGTGTTGAACTTTGTCAAAAACTTTTTCTGCACCTACTGAGATGATCATATGGTTTTTATTCTTCAATTTGTTGATGTCTATCACAATGATTGATTTGCGGATATTGAAAAATCCTTGCAGCTCTGGGATAAATCCCACTTGATCATGGTGTATGATCATTTTAATGTGTTGTTGGATTCGGTTTGTTAGTGTGTTTGTTTGTTTTTTTTTTTGCATCTATGTTCATCAGAGATATTGGCCTGTAATTTTCTTTTTGTGTGATATTTTTGTCTGGTTTTGGTATCAGGGTGATGGTGGCCTTGTAGAATGAACTTGGGAATGTTCCTTCCTCTGCAGTTTTTTGGAAGAGTTTCAGAAAGGTAGGTGTTAACTCTTCTCTAAATGTTTGATAGAATTTGCCAGTGAAGCCATCTGGTCCTGGACTCCTGTTTATTGGAAGATTTTTAATCACAGTTTCAATTTCAGTATTTGTGATTGGTCTGTTCATATTTTCTATTTCCTCCTGGTTCAATCTTGGAAAGTTGTATCTTTCTAAGAATTTGTCCATTTCTTCTAAGTTGTCCATTTTATTGGAATATAGTTGCTTGTAGTAATCTCTTATGATCCTTTGGATTTCTGTGGTGTCTGTTGTAACTTCTCCTTTTCCATTTCTAATTTTATTGGTGTGAGTCCTCTCCCTTTTTTTCTTGACGGGTCTGGCTAAACGTTTATCAGTTTTGTTTATCTTCTCAAAGAACCAGCTTTTAGTTTCATTGATCTTTGCTGTTTTCTTCATCTCTATTTCATTTACTTCTGCCCTGATCTTTATGATTTCTTTTCTTCTACTACTTTTAGGTTTTATTTGTTGTTCTTCCTCTAGTTGCTTTAGGTGTAAGGATAGGTTGTTTATTTGAGATTTTTCTTGTTTCTTGAGGTAAGATCGTATTGCTATAAACTTTCTTCTTAGAACTGCTGCATCCCATAGGTTTTGGATCGTCATTTTTTCATTGTCATTTGTCTCTAGGTATTTTTTTATTTCCTCTTTGATTTCTTCAGTGATCCATTTATATTTAGTAACATACTGTTTAGCCTCAATGTGTTTGTCTTTTTTACAGTTTTTTCCTGTAATTTATTTTTAATCTCATAGTGTTGTGGTTGGAAAAGATACTTGATATGATTTCAATTTTCTTAAATTTAGCAAGGCTTGACACCAAATATATTTTATCTCCTAAATATTTCTCATTCAGAGCACCTTAATTGCAATGAGACAGAATAGAATATATGTCATAATGGAATATATAAGTGAAATTTGTTCACCCAACATTTATTTAACTCCACCTTTTTGCCAGGAGGCGCTAGGATGCCAGGGGTGCAGTGGTGATAATCTTCGGATTCAAGGAGCTTCCTGTCCAACAGGAAAGATAAGCAGTAAAATCCCTGGTTCCAATGTGGTATGATAAGGGCCTTAACAACACTACAGGAATATGGTCATGCCTTAGTGCAGGCAGTATCAATTAGAAGTACATCTGGTGGGCTTCCCTGGTGGTGCAGTGGTTAAGAATCTGCCTGCCACTACAGGGGACATGGGTTCAAGCCCTGGTCCAGGAAGATCCCACATGCCACGGAGCAGCTAAGCCAGTGTGCCACAACTATTGAGCCTGTGCTCTAGAGTCCGTGAGCCACAACTACTGAGCCCACATGCCACAACTACTGAAGCCCACGCGCCTAGAGCCCGTGCTCCACAATGAGAGAAGCCACTGAAATGAGAAGCCCGTGCACCGCAACAAAGAGTAGCCCCTGCTCGCCGCAACTAGAGAAAGCCCGCGCGCAGCAGCGAAGATCCAACACAGCCAAAAATAAATAAATAAAATAATAAAATAAATAATTTTTTTTAAAAAAGAAGTATATCTGGCTACATGTAACCTAATTACAGTTATTTCACCAATTATGGGTTTGTGGAAACTGCAGTCACTTAAAATTGAAGAGGCAGTTTTCAGGGAATCAATGTGATTTTGGAATCTGGATTGTGAATACTGATTTTCCTTTTTTAAAAATGTCTGAATTCCAAGCATCAGTCTGTTAATAAAAATCTCCACACTTCTGGATGGTTATCTTTGTCTCTCATAGGACTTTAACTCTGAAAAGCATATCTCTTTCTCCATCTGCAGAGGCACAAGTTCTAATTACTCCTTAAACCACACCCACTGAGAGGATTTCAGGGCCAGATCATATCAGTGATATTCTCCAAATTTTATGGAAGTCCAACCAGCCATTTACACACAAACCAAAAAATAGGCTGAAACAATGTTCTTTACATAGGTGAAAATGTGTGTTGTGGTAAAGATACAACACACACACACAGAAGGATAATTAGGAAAAGTCAAAGATTAGTTTTAGCTCTTTGAAGAGTAATGGTTTATTATTTTTGAAAAGAGTATCAAAAATTACTCTTGATTACCATGATTAAGAGTATCAACCATGAAAGTACTAACTGAGCTTGATATATCATTTCCAGCTGTATATCTGATAGAATTCTGAAGTCAATTTCTTACACATTAGTTTGATTTTTGTGTCTCTTATTTTTCACAGCTGTGGTTCTCTGCTGCAGAGGATGAATTTCCCTGTGCCAAAAGAGAAAAAAAAATAACAATAATAATTGTGGTAGCAGTACTAATGGCAGTAGTAATAGTAGTAGCAGCAGTAGCAGTTGTAACAGTAGCAGTAGCAGAGGTACTAACATTAGTAGCAGTAGTTAGCCACTATAACAGCAGGAACGGTATTTCTCCAGCTTTTAGCTCATTCATCATTTTGGTACCACCAGCACTCCCTGGAAAGTTCACGCACAATGATTTCTGGAAATTTCCAAGAGTATCTCACAAGCTCTTACCTCTGAGCATCACTTACTATTTCCTTCCTATTATGGACTAAATGTTTATGTCCTCCCAAAATTCTTAAGTTGAAGCTCTTATCCCCAATGTGATGGTGTTTGCAGATGGGGCCTTTGGGAGGTAATTAGGTTTAGGTGAAGTCATGAGGGTGGGGCCCCCACAATGGGAGTGGTACTCTTATAAGAAGAGGAAGAGAGACCAGAGCTCTCCCTGTCTCACCCTTGCAAGTGAGCACACAGTGAGAAGTGATCTGAGAGCCAGGAAGAGGGTCTGCGTGAGGAACCAAATCTGCCACACCTTGATCTTGGGACTTTCAGAGTCCAGAACTGTGAGAGATAAATGTCTGTTGTTTCAAGCCCACCAGTCTACAGTGTTTGTTGCAGCAGCCCAAACTAAGACAACTCTCTCTTGCCTCAGTTCCTGTGGCCATGGGTGAAGCTCCCTGAAAGTCCCAGAGGCCCAGCTGAGAGCTGCTATCTCTGCTATTGGTGGGGCACTAATGCCCCTGAAGTTGGGGTCATACTCTGTCACATGAATCCTATAGTAAGGCTCCCATTGACCACGGGGATACTTTTAAGACAATCATGGTTACTTTTTTTTTTAAATAGACTATTTCTAGGGTATGATTGATTGAATTTTGGCTGCTTTGGGTCTTTTGCTGCGCACGTGCTTTTCTCTAGTTGTGGCGAGTGGGGGCTACTCTTTGTTGCGGTGCGTGGGCTTCTTGTTGCGGTGGCTTCTCTTGTTGTGGAGCATGGGCTCTAGGGGCATGGGCTTCAGTAGTTGTGGCACGTGGGCCCAGTAGTTGTGGCTCGCAGGCTGTAGAGCGCAGGCTCAGTAGTTGTGGCACACAGGCTTAGTTGCTCTGAGGCAGGTGGGATCTTCCCAGACCAGGGCTCGAACCCATGTGCCCTGCATTGGGTGGTGGATTCTTAACCACGGCACCACCAGGGAAGCCCCATAGTTACTTTTAAATCACAGCCCCTTTCCCTAGGAATCAGGCACAGGTCCATACAGGCCAAAGGACATTCTGCCTTGTCTCTGCTTTGCTCAGAGCAAGTCTACTGTATCTTCTCACTGTTATGTCCCCAGAACTGTCCAAGCACCTCCCGTATAGAAGGCCCTCAATACAGTTTTTTGTGGAATGAATGAACACACAAGCATTCATTTTGGAAGGGCCCTCCTTTCTTTCCTAGGAGATCCCTTGGTCCCTAGCAGGAAATTATTTGTGAGGTAGAAGGGCATGTGTTATTATTATTTTTTATTTATTTATTTGTCTGTACCGGGTCTTAGTTGCGGCATGCGGGATCTAGTCCCCTGACCAGAGATTGAACCCGGGTCCCCTGCATTGGGAGCACAGAGTTTTAACCACTGGACTACCAGGGAAGTCCCAGGACGTGTACTATTATCCCCATTTCATGGATGGAGAAACGGAGATGCAGAAAAAGGGTTAGTAACTCGCCTAGGAGCCCCACAACCTCTCTATGTTTACTAGTACCTCAGTAAATTTTTTTTTCCCTTTTATGAGTAGAGCACCTCCCTTTAAACAGCTTTTTAGCTCAGCATTTATTCAGGGAAACAGGGGAAGGCATGTATTTACAGACTGGAAGAGGATTAACAAATGAGTTCATGGTGAAAAAGCCCTATTTTTGAAAGTCCGGGACCACACTCCTCCCAAAGAATGCCCAAGGGCACTCAAGCCATTTACTTCTCCTTAGAATAAGAAGAGAGTGTGAGTCTTGTAAAATTTCCCACACTGCCTGACCCGGCAAGCTTTTGCAAGTAGAAAGGAACTCTCTATTAGCTCCAGTCTGGTTTCTATGCTTCTGCTCTGAATGTTCAATTGTCAGGCAAGATTCTGAAGTGTATAAATATGTAATTATACTGCATAGCCAAAAACAAATAGGTTGAGTTTTTGGTGACATCTGTTTTATTTTGATCCTCAATTTCTAGTTAAACGGTTTAGACTTTGGATTTCTCATGCTTCGTGGGAATATAAATTTTACATTCCCAAATCTGTTTTCATTTAACGTGTTTAAAAATGGAATAATTTAGGTATTTTATTTTACAGTTTTGTAAATGTATTTTCCTGTGTCATGTAAACGACTACATTTTAGGATTAGCCTCAACAAGTATTTTAATGGGTCTGTTTCTCTATGAATAATAAAAACAAGATGCTTGTATAAATAACAGTCATTCAAGAATTCCATGATAAACTGGAAGCAGCCTCACTGGTGAGTTCTGCTTCCCTTCTATTATCAGATTTTCATATTTCACTGTCAAACATAGTCCTATATTGCATTGGGTTTAAGGAGACTGCTTTGGCCAGAGGGTTAAAAAACCTTCTAGATATATTATCCTCAGGAGTCATCACTTGCATGTAAAAGATATAAACAAGAGGAGTGGACCGGGAAGTTAACGTCGGCCAGGCAGTGGCACATATGAAGCCTGAGGTCAGGTTTCCTGATTCCTTGATACATGCTAGAGGGACCAAACTTCTGGGGAGCAAAGATATTATGTTGCTTTATATAATAAATGTAGTGTATATCATATGTCTTCAGTAACTGTGAAAGACAATGAAAAGTCTTGTTTTCAAAGTTGGCCCATTTGAAGTTGTTGTAGGTCGATGGCCTTTGGCCTCCTCCTGTGGGTCTTCAGAGTTCTCCCACGCCCGCACTTCCTTTCTTTTCATCTCCTTCCTTCTTGAAGGTTAAACCCCCATCTTTGAAGACCAACACTGGCACCATGCTACAGGGAACCTCCAGCTTCCAAATGCAGCAGAGGGGCCAGGAGGGAGTCCCCAGAGAGCAGAACTTTGTCTTCATGGTGTCCCAACTGCTCGAGCTAGTCAGGAAAGTGATTGGGCAGATCAGGTGTTGGGATCTTTTGTGTCACGGAAATAAAACAACCAGCGAACAGTTCTTTTCTCTCTCTCTCTCTTCCTTTCCAGTGGTCATCTTGGAAGGGATAAGCACAAGGTAGACGACAAAACAAGAAAAAATAGCAACTATATAGGCAGGTTGTTGGATTTTATTATTTTTTTCATTATAAAAGATAAGTGGAGAATCATTAAAAAAAAAAGTGCAAGAAGAGAGAAAAGAAGAAATATTGAAGGGGAAAAAAAATCATTGGAAAGTGAAGAAATGACCAGGTCAGGTGAGGAATGCTAAATTCCTAGTCACACTCAGCTTGGGCGCACAAAGACACATGGGTGCCGCGAAGATGAGCAGCGTCTAAAGTAGTTGAAGAGAAGGTTGTGCATGGGGAAATGGAGGTGGGGAGAACATGCTAGCATGTCATAACCGGGCAGAAAACTGGGTTCCTAATCATTCTTTTTTTTTCTTTTTTTAATAAATTTATTTATTTATTTTTGGCCGCATTGGGTCTTTGTTTCTGCACGCAGACTTTCTCTAGTTGTGGCGAGAGGGGGCTACTCTTTGTTGCAGTGTGCAGGCTTCTCATTGCGGTGACTTCTCTTGTTGTGGAGCAGGGGCTCTAGAGCGCAGGCTCAGTAGTTGCGGCACGCAGGGTCAGTAGTTGTGGCTCGCAGGCTCTAGAGCGCAGGCTCAGTTGTTGTGGCACATGGGCTTAGTTGCTCTGCGGCACGTGGGATCTTCCCAGACCGGGGCTCGAACCCAGGTCCCCTGCATTGGCAGGCGGATTCTTAACCACTGCGCCACCAGGGAAGTCCCCCTAATCATTCTTTGTCAGTCACATTTCTTTACTCTTGTTTTTGTAGTTATTTCAGGCAGTGAAACTACTGTAAAATTTATACTTCTGTTCAGCATCTATTTGCAAATTTTTTTTAAAAAAAGAAAGAGTTTGTGTGGTAAAAGTTCATATTTAGTAAAGGCTTTCTAGATGTGCCCCACCCCCCAAACCCAAACCTTCCCCAGAGTTGCCTGGTGGCCTGCTTATGCTTTTATAGCAATTATTATATTCTCTTCATAACACAGTCATTCAGTACTGTCAGTTCCATGAGGGAAGGCACTGGAGCTTTTGTACCTTTGTGCTTCCACCAAACCCAAGACCTTATCCATAAGTTAGAATGAACAGTTGATGAATTGGGATTTGGTGGTTTGCTTACAAAATATGCCATCTGAGCAGCAACCTGTGACTTAGCAAAAGGGTCTATAGTAAGTGCTGTGAAAAAAAAAATTAATTTAGGGATTTAAAAACTAACAGTTTTGGGAAAATATTATTATTATTATTATTTTTTGCGGTACGTGGGCCTCTCACTGTTGTGGCCTCTCCCGTTGTGGAGCACAGGCTCCGGACGTGCAGGCTTAGCGGCCATGGCTCACGGGCCCAGCTGCTCCGCGGCATGTGGGATCTTCCTGGACCGGGGCACGAACCCGTGTCCCCTGCATCAGCAGGGGTACTCTCAACCACTGCGCCACCAGGGAAGCCCGAGAAAATATATTATTTTTAAGGTGAGAGGTTTTTTTTATTAATGTGCTTTGTAAATCAAGGAAAGTGTCAATTTTCTACCGTAAATTATTATTTTAAAATACTCCTTATGATCACCTCTAGGCAAACTGTAATTCCAAAGCAGGAGAAAGGGAGGGACTTCTGCCTCCTGAAACCTTTTTTAAGAACAGATAGGATGTTTTATATACATGAAAGTTTTGGAGTCTTGAGTATTAAAAGGTAAACTAATCATTGATCCTCATCAAATTCTACAAGTGTGTGTAACCTCACAAGAAGTAGATTCTGTTCAAAAATGAGCAAAGGAGTAGTTTATATTGAAAACAGGACTCTTAGAAGAGACAAATTTTCTTAAAAGTATTATTTGCCTGATGATCCTGAGAGAAAGGCAACGAGACAGAATTTCTCATAAAAATAAATGCAGAAATTTAATTTAAGCTGCCAGTTTTAAATTTTATAAGCTTCTCAGTAGAAATTGACTTCCACACGGAGCAGTCTGCAATCATGCTAGGCATGGTGCGAACACTGGTCTAGGGCAGAGCTTCAGAGACTTTTCTGTGAGTGAACACAGTGTAGGATCTCATTGAAATGCAGACTCAGAAGGTCTGGGGCGGGGCCTGAGATTCTGCATCTCTCACAAACTCCTAGGTGACGCCTACTCTGGCCCAGGGATCATACCTTGAGAAGCAAAGCCTTAGACCACTAAGTACTTACTTCAGTGACCTTACATGCTGATTAGTGGTGTTCGAGGACTAACTGCAGGGCAGGCAGCTCCCAGTGAGGGTCACTTCCTATTTCACTGCATCAGGATTAGAGGCCCATGATCCCTCCAGTGACATTGTCATTATGAAGCTGTCAATCCAGGCAGACACAGTGACAGAGATAAACAGAATCCAGAGATAAACCAAAGTTCAGAAAGTAAAAATACTGTGAATTGGAGCACACAGGTAGAAGAGAATCTAGAAAGCTGAGAGTGTCTAATGAAATGGCCAGGAGAACAAATAGGTGCACGTAGTTAATGTGGGGCAGTTCTGAAGCTAATCCTATGTTCTTTAGGTCTCCACTTAGGGCATTAATTTATGTGCAGTTTGGCTTATTTCTCTTGCTAATAGGCAAGCTTGTAAAAGGACTCAGCTGGGTTAGACAATAATGTGGAAGTAAACTGGGCAGTGCAAAATATTTGTATAGGTTCACTGAAATCATCGGGAACAGATATTTTTCAGAATTTAAACTTTTTTGGATTTTGTGCATATACTGTATGCTACATAACATCCCCAGCAGGGCCTGGGAAAAACCACTGCAAAATCAAACCCATTAATATTCTTCAGCAAAGCATATGAACACTCAGTTACACTGAGTGGGAGAAATAAGGACTCTAGACAGGCTCACATTTATTCAGGGCAGGTTTTTTTGCCAAATGAATTATTTTTTTTAAATCTTATGGCTTGAAGACTTCAGAATTAACAGTTTAAGAGAATGTGGACATGTTTTCTAACACCTCAGCCTCCTATTAGTGGTGTTCAGCCTTCTTCAGAAAGGCAGTGCTCACATACTTCATCTTTCCTTCTTAAAATGAACTTCTTGGGCTTCCCTGGTGGCGCAGTGGTTGAGAGTACGCCTGCCAATGCAGGGGACACAGGTTCGTGCCCCGGTCCGGGAAGATCCCACATGCCGCGGAGCAGCTGGGCCCATGAGCCATGGCCGCTGAGCCTGCGCGTCCAGAGCCCGTGCTCCACAATGGGAGAGGCCACAACAGTGAGAGACCCAAGTACCAAAAAAAAAAAAAAAGAATTTCTTAACCTTTTCTCAATTATACTAAGGTGTAAGTGACTAATAGTCAGCTTGGGTGTACTTGCATTTTGACAGGGATAACCACTACATTTTGAGGTAGATTTTCAGGCACTAACCAGTAATTAATTTCATCTAGGAATTTAGCATCCAGAAGATTCTATTTAAGAGGGATAGGATTAAGTTCAGTTAAACAAAGTAAATTTTACCTAACCAAGTTGTTCTCTGCCTTTGGCTTAGTTGGCCTTGAGCTACCCTTTTTTTTTTTTTTAACTTACTGTACTGTACATTTTCATAGGGCTCTACAGTTTTAAAAGTAAGTTATAATCATTATCTCATTTCATGTGTATTAATCTCTTTTTTTTTTTTTTTTGAGGAAACTTAGGTTCAAACAAGTGACTTGTCCAGGGTCACAGAATTGAGAAGTAGCTGGAACTCCAACCCAGAACTTTGACCAAACTAGACCATTTCTATAAAACACTGGTTAGAAAATGAGGTAGCAGTGTTTGTTTCCTACCTGTTGGTGAAATGCAAATGTGAACTTAGATGATGATGATTCACTGTGGAAACAGTAAAAGACATAAGAGAGAAAATATGTGTTCTTTATTAGAATGACCCCACTTTGTCTGATGATAGCTAATAGGTCAACTCTGAGCAAACGTTCAGCCTGATAAAAATATTATATTCCTTGAGGTGTTGTTACCATCTTCACGATTTCTAGTAGTCACAAGATCCTGCACTCTGAATCTTTAGTCCAAATTTGCTGGAGTCACATTTATTTTAACCATCTGACACAGGAGGTTTGAAGTGCTGTGGAAGTGGCAAGAGATCAATTCCACAAACATTTATTGCACACACTGCCTAGTTAACAATAGGCGCTCAATATTTGTTAAATGAATGACTACATCCCCTGTAATTACAAGATTCCCTCCTGTCATTTTGACTGAGTCAGTAACTCCCCTTCTTCTACTGCCTCAGTAGATACAACATTCCCTAAAGCAAATGTCTGAATCAAAGCGTAGGAGAAAGGTTAATTTGCTTCCAAGAATGAACCGGGGAGTTGCTTTAAAAATAATGCACCTATCTCTATGGGAAAAGCTTCAAGAGAAATACAGAGTGTATACACAGGAAAATGGAAGCTACAGCATATTGTCTATTAATTTTCTCTAGGACAGTTCTTATCCTTCATATTTTACTTTTCCTGAGTAAAAGGCTCCCTTGATTCCTCCGGCTGTATTCCTCTTTTATGCCTGGTCTGGCATACTGTAGAATTTTGCCTGGCTGCGTACCTCACTCTCAGCAATGATACTTCTTTTTATGTTTCACTTGACAAAAGGTGTTCATGAATCAGCTCGAAATCTCAGTTTATATTTCGATGATGCATTTTCTTCAACTGAACAGCAGTCCACAGTTAACAAATGCCAAACAGGAGGGGCACATCTGCGAAAAACAAGCCTCTTAAGCTGGAAGAATGAATAATGATGATGTGTGGGTTGTGCTTTCTCTACAGCAAACTTGGGGAAGACCTATCTGTGAACAGCTCTCTGATCACAGTTGAAGAGGCTTTGTCCTACTCACCTCCCACACTCCGTATCAGCAGCTCCACAGGGGCAAGGGCAGTTGGTAGTAAAGGTTACTTGGTTGTTAGAAACTCAGGTATCCATTCAGAATCTTAAAATCTTAGGGTAGTGAGTCTTTTTCTCATCACTTGTAGTTCTTAGTACCAAGCAAATCCTAGAGGTGAGTGTTTTCTTCGGGGATATAAAAGTTGTTTCCACTTTGAGTTTCAAATCCCCAATTGAAGCTTCTAGATAATGAACTAGATACTTAAATAGAATACTGGTTCAATTTGGATTTAATTAAATTTTTCTGCTTATGAAACGATTCCATTTTCACTGCAGAAATCTTATAATGAAAATGGGGTTTCTCATTTTTATCTGGCGTAAACTTCAGTCCTTTTGGAAAATGTATAAGTTGGCTTCTAATTTGGAATGTCTGTGGGGGGCTGTCTGTCTGTGTCTATGTATCTGTGTGTGTCTGTGTTTAACTAAATAAGCTCACTCTTCAGTAAAATAATAAAATTTAAGTTTGGTTAAGGAGTCAGCAAATTTGCATATGCTTTGTTGCAGTTTTTGATTCATGGTAACACTTATAACTAACTTTCTTTAGTTTATAGGCCCTTCTCTGTTACTGTCATAAAATTATTATAATAATAGAACCCCTCCTTTCCACGTGGAATTCCATTAAGAGTTTGGCTCTTTCATCCATCATGAGAAGAGTTTGCTACTGAGGAAGAAGCTAACAGTATTAACCCTGGAACCTCCCACCTCCTCCCTCCCATCCCCAAACTCAATTAAACCAGCATCACACCAAGACACACACACAAAGACTGCCGCCTATTTACATAACACAATGATCGAGTAATAAATCAACATTAACCATGAACGATGCAACAAGTCACTGAAAATGATGTTTGACCTCACCATGGACCGGACTCATCCATCCACGAACAGCATTCATTTCCAACTGGGAGCAACTTCCCACTCCCAAGGACAGGGTCAAGCATTTCGGATACAGATGACAGGCAGGTTTGAGCTTTCCTTCCGGGTATCACTTTTCTTTCTTTCTATCTCTATTACTCTTCACTCTGAACCAATTTATCCTAGAAATGATTCCATTTCCAAAACCCAGCTAATCCAAATGTCCATTTTCTTGAAAGCCCTTCTTAACCTCTACTTTCTTATAGTGCATTCCTTACTAAGGTTGAATTCAGCTACAGCGTGTATCATAGTCCTAGACCCCCTGATTCTGTCTATAATTACTATGAATTTTTTTGTGTGTGTGGTACGCGGGCTTCTCACTGTAGTGGCCTCTCCCGTTGCGGAGCAAGGCTCTGGATGCGCAGGCCCAGCGGCCATGGCTCACGGGCCTAGCCACTCCGCGGCATGTGGGATCCTCCCGGACCAGGGCTCGAACCCATGTCCCCTGCACCGGCAGGCGGACTCTCAACCACTGCGCCACCAGGGAACCCTTCTCTCTGTCTTTTTAATATATGTAAAGATAAAACAATATATGTAAACAAGATAAAGGTTTGTGAATTTCTTTTCTTCCTGAAAATGCTTTTACATGTCTCTCAGCCTTTGCACATTCTGTTCATGCTTTCTAGAATCCGCCCAGCCTCACCCCTCACCCACATTCCCATCCCCATATGTGTGATTGGGGAACTGGTATTCACACCTTCGGTCTCCACTCAAGGCAGCTGCTGCCCTGAGAGTCCTTTCCACACACCCCAGGCTGTGACTCTTAACAGTTTTCTCTGTGTCCCACTGCACTTTGTTGAGACTCCACTTTGGAGCTCACCCCTGCTTGCATTTGTGTAAGCTTCCACTCAGCACTAGATGGTTAGCGACTAGGAACCGGAGACCATATCATTTTATTTTTGTATCCCAGAAGCTAGCCCAATGCTTGTCATGAGTTTTCAATAAAAAATGTGATGAATGAATGAGTGAATGGAGTGCAATTCGACAGGATTTTAAAAAGGGAACAACTAGGAGGATAATTGTGTTTTATAATCAACATTCCTCTATTGAGTCAAAATTAAACTATCTTGCAGATAGGTGTTTATACACCAGTTGGTCCTTTATTAGTTGATTGATTTAAATGACAGTATGAAAAGAAATGAATTATGACTAATTCAGTGTTTAATAGGAAAAGGAGAATTTTTGCACATGAAAAATAGCCTGTGTTAGACATAAATTATGTATCATCATACTGATTACTGGCTATGGTCAATGACATGGAAGTTGAAAATGACAAAAACATGATATTTAAATTAGTATTTTGCACAGCCACGTGTTAAATATGTGCCATTTCCCCATGACAAACTGATTAAATAACTTAGATAATGTTTTAACACACATCGTTATACAAAAAATTTAGAATAAACTATAAATCATTCTGTCAACTTGTGATTCAATGGAACAATGTCTATCTTTCATGGTTATTAATATTTAGTGTCCTTAAGTAAATTAAAAAATCAAGCTTAACAAAGGTTAAAAATATCTGGTGATACATAGATGATTGTAAAAGTAATATATATTAATGAAGCTTTGTACAGTGACTTTTTTCCTTTTTTGGTTAATCACTCACAGAATTATGTCAAACATATATCAAGACTTTGGCTCTTTTTTCATCCAACCTTCCGGCATTTCATTACTATAGTTACCTGATTAATGGATGCAATAATATATATGGCATGATATGATATGTTCACATTAAATTTTAATCAAATATTACTAAATTCAGAAAACATTAAGTAAATCATGACTGATGAGGCAATATTGCTGTACTGTCATATTGATGACTCTCAAACTTCACTACTGAGAGTAACAGATTAAGCACAAGAAGTAAATTTTATGAGGAAATATAAGGATCTCAACTTCCACAGTTGTGTTTTGTTAATTGCTTTATGGCCACCAGGGGAGACATTAGATCCATCAAGTGTATCAGTGTCACAGATCCTGTAATTCCCTTTCTCAGCTTCAAAAACTGTGTTTGCAATGAGAGGGGCCAATTCGTTATCCCTGGTTGTTTGTTGTTTTTTCTAATCATTGTTTTTAACTAAAATTTGCTGCTGTTCCAGTTATACAAGGTATCTAATGCAGTCAAGTAATAGAAACTGAAAGCAGAATGTGGCTTCCAGGGGCTGGGGCAACGGGGAATGGGAAGTAGTTGTTCAATGGGTATACAGTGTCCGTTTTGAAAGATGAAAAAATTCTGGAGATCGGTTGCACAACAATGTGAATATATTTAACCCTGCTGAGGTATACGCTTGAAAATAGTTGAGATGGTAAATTTAATATTATGTGTTTTTCCACAGTTTTTTAAAAAGTTATAAGCATTGTTGTTGCATTTTAAATAGAACTTAGAACCTAATACTGGCTCCTTCAGTCTTGCCAAGGAGGGAAGAAAATGAGAACTTTCATTCGTTGGGTGACAGGTATGAAATTTGAGGGTGGTCGTCAGTTGGAGCCATTAAGCTGTAGCTCCCTTAGTAAATAATGAACTGTAACCTGCTTTCATTGATCAAGCTTGTTTTAATTGTTTTTGCAAAACATGCATGTCCTCCAAGCATCTCATAGCCTAGACAATAAGATGTCTGCCCGAGTTGTTTTTCAGGAACTTGGGGTCAGCTCTGTCAAGTTTGAGTTCAAGCGGGTTGGGACCACCGACCCTCCAGCTGGGCATATGCGAAATGTCCCGAGATCCATGACCTTTGACATCAGAGGGCAAAAAACTCCATCCTAATGATGTTTACCTTGTCTTTTAGTTATCTCCAGTCACCTTTCCCCATGTTCCCCATGCCTCAGCTTTATCCCGTAAATCACCTGAGCTCTTCGCCTTCAGGGAGATGGATTTGAGACTTTCTTCTCCCATCTCCTTACTTGAATGCCTTGAGAGTAAGACATGCTCTGCTCCAGATTGCAGAGCCGGTGCAGCATCTCTGCAAACGGTCCACCAAGCTGAAGTGTCGGGCACAGCGGTTCTGTGCTGGGAACTCTAATCCAACATGGAAGGTGCAAGGCCTCTGCACACGTGCCCCTAAAGGCAAGTGAAACTAGACTAAGCACAAAAGAAGAGGCTAGCCTTTATCTTAACACCTAGATTCCATCTTATTTTTCCCAGGGACCCCAGTGGCCTTTACTGATGACAAAATTCTGGGCACTTTATATGTGATATCTCGCCTAACTTCACAGCAAAGCCACAAAGTGGGCCTCCTTATGCAGGTGTTATATATGAAGAGACACATAACTGTTGAGTGCCAAGAAAGACTGTCGGTCCAAAGTTGTATTGTTCTTACTTACAGTAGAGATTTCTAGCACTCATGCCATTCTCCTCATTTTCCTGTACTCCCAGAGGAAACACATCCCAGACCCTCTTGCTGCCAAGCAGGGCCGTGTGACCCACGCAGGCCACTTTGGGGCTCGGGCAGTGAGATGCCCCTATGAGACTCTCGATGTCCTGTTCCTCCACTGTAGCCACCTGGCAATCATGTGCTGAGGTCATGAATTTACAAGATAAGATCTCTGAGTCACCCTTGGAAGGAAGATGCCTCAGAGGACCCACTTCACCTACAGCAGGTGTTTTGTGAGGGAGAAGTAAACTAGTGTATATTAAGCTACTGGGACTTTGGAGATTCATGTTACTTCAGGATTGTCTAGCCTGGTCTGCCTACTACATTGCTGGACACTTGAAATATGGTTGGTCAGGGTTAATGCTACAAGCCCAAAGTATTGGTCTCTGTGATAATCAAAATTTCTTCTTACCTTAACCTCATTAACTGAAAACCATCTTCTACCATACCTAGCCTCCTAACTACCAAACTTCTACTTCTCTTTTTCTTTCTCCTCCTGCTACTTTCTTCCCCCTCCTTCTCCTTCTCCTTCTCCTTCTCCTTCTCCTTCTTCTTCTTCTTCTTCTTCTTCTTCTCATGAAGAATGGAATCTTGAGTCTCATGTTAGAACAATCTGGAATCAACTCAATGTCAACCTGCTCACGTTGACACAAGATAGTCTATCCTATCCTCCAAGGCCAACATACCCAACTCCAGTTTTCCTAAAATGTGCTACTCCAAATAATTTTAGGTGCTTAATTAATTAGCACTTTTAATTTCATTTTTATACTTTATTTTATTTTTTGCTTTAGCAGTTACATATTTAAAAGTATGTTAGAAAACATCAAACCTGTGAGTTCATGTATATCATTGCTTAGGATAAGGCAAGTATACAGCAGCGCAGCCTGTGTACTCATATGGCAAAAATCATGAATGAAGCAGAGAACATGATGCCAGGTTGTACCCTGAGCCATGGAGGGAACACTCCAAGCAGGGATAGTGCCTGTAGTGCCAGGTGGCTAGCTATGCTTCCTTCCCGCCAGCCTTTGGACAGTATGATGAAAGGAACACACCTCATCTGTGGCCCAGGCAGGCATGTCGTCCCTGCTCAAAGTTTTCCTTCCAGCATCAGTCAGCAATCAATGAAAGTGCAGAGGCCACCAGACAGGGCTATGAATAGTGTTTAAGAGCTAATCTCAGTCTCCTTTTCTTATTGGAGCCCATGATCTCATTATCAGAAGCTGACCCAATTGTTTAATTGACCCCATAAGAGGCCCAGATGCTTTTAGCTGATGAGGGGAGGAGAAGAGGGGCAGAACCTGTGCAGGGGTAGAGCCTCTCTTGCTCAGACACTGCTGACATGGTTAGCCTGGGCCCCTGCCAGGTTTTTGGGAGGGGCAAGCCATCCAACTGGGTGCAGTCAGAGCACCTGGGTTCTCTGGTGAAAGGTGGTGTAAAAAATGCAGAGACAGGCAGATTGATCCAACCTCCCACGTATTGAGGTGTTCAGCACAAACTGAAATACAGAAATGGCTTGCCCTGATCAGAACTCTGAAAACTACCTTAATGTTAGTATCACTCACTGCCTCTATGCTGTACTATATTTAGATAAAGGTGCCATCTTGCTTTTCTCACAATTCTCCCCATCCTTCTGCCTTTAGTTTGACCCAGGGGAATTCACAGTACATTCTGGTTCTGAACTCCTGCGGGAGTTGCAGTTCGCTCACTACCCTTGGGCGTAATGCCTCCTTCCTGAGCTAGTGGATTGTCACATGACACCAGGATGTCTCGGCTCCGTCTCCCTTCCTCTGGTCCGCCAATAACAATTCCACAAATGATCCTTCTTGTGGACCTAAATCAGCAATCCGGCCCAAAATGGTGGAGGAGGAACAGAACTGTGAGAATAGAACATTGATTTCCTTTTATCTGATACCAGGCTGGTCCAGGGTGTGGAAGACACCTCCAATTACCTGGGCCCTCAGGGTGGGATGTGGGAAGGGAGGTGAAGGTGTCCTACAGAACCTTCATGAATTAGCACTTTTTTATAATTTTATTTATTTTTTATTTTGGCAGTTACATACTAAAAATTATGTTAGAAAACATAAAACCTGTGATTTCATGGATAGCATTGCTTAGGATAAGGCTAAAGGAGGTCTTTATGTCTCAAAAGTAGATAGATGTTTTTAAAAGCTAATAAGTGAACAACAGGGCCGCTAGCGCACTGGCCCATTGGATATCTACAATCACTTGTAAAAAAAAAAGCACCTATGGGCCAGAAGAATCCATCAGAAGAACAAAAAAAAAAGCAAGGGACTCAGCAGGAAATAGAATTTTCTGAGAATGGAAGAAAGCACACCACCAATTTGTTAGACTGCTTGGGAGCCTAAAGCTATTGTGATGGGAGCTGCGTCAGCAAGGAAATTTTGAGTTTGCAGGTGAGTTGGATGTCAAGGTGAAGAAGGTGTGGCCCAAAGGAGGGGGTGGCGGAAACAAGTAGAGAAGTAAGATAAAGAGTTGCAGAGCCGGGCTTCCCTAGTGGCGCAGTGGTTGAGATTCCACCTGCCGATGCAGGGGACACAGGTTCGTGCCCCGGTCCGGGAAGATCCCACATGCTGCGGAGCGGCTAGGCCCGTGAGCCATGGCCGTTGAGCCTGCACGTCCAGAGCCTGTGCTCCTCAATGGGAGCAGGCCACAATAGTGAGAAGCCCACGTACCGCAAAAAAAAAAAAAAAAAAAAAGTTGCAGAGCTGATCCGGAGCTCACATTTGGGCCTGCCGGGGCAGCCAGAACTTCCGCCCAGGCCCTTGGGGACTCTCACCCAGCACCTTGCGCAGCGGGTGGGAGCTGCTGTGGGACCTGGCTTGGGCCTCTTATTGTTTCAGTCTGCCCAGCGGAGCCTCTGTGTGGAGAGGGGAGCCAGCAGAACGTGGGCCAACACGCCAAGCAGCACCGCGAGAATCAGGGCTTTTCCTGGGCATCACACCGCTGTGACAGCTGATTTAGTTCCCACCTGGACTTGGGGTTACAGGTCGGGCTGCAGGATTGTTGTGAGGGCAGAGTAGTCTCATCCAGATCACAGAGGCCGCAGAGGTCTGGCCTGGCCGGGGGCTGTCCCCTTCCCGGGAAGCCGCGATGAGAATGAATTTATTTTGATACTGACCTGGTGGTTCAGGTCCATTCTTAGTAGGAAGGCATCGGCAGTGTGGTTTGTCAGAGGTACAGTTCTACTGAGGGTTACAGAAGATATTCAGTATGTAGAAAGCAGGTGTCATGCATCCTACCTGCTATTTCTTGCTTTGATTATGCAGTTCTGTCATGTTGCAGAGAATAAAATTTGACCTGTGGTATATCTGAATTAATTAATAATAATCCGTGCCCTAACCAGAGCTATCATATTGGGTGCTGGTCTATTTTATTTCTAAAACACATTTAGTCTGTTGATAAATCTGCAATTGGCATCTTTGCAACTTGAATTTTTAAATGAGTTGAAGCCAGACCCTAGACATCCAAGACTGACTGGCTGGCCTGCTATTTATTTATTTAGCAACATATGGCCTAATAAGTACAAATAAACAGCCATCCTTCGGTGAGTTTTGCCTGATATTGTGGGAAAGAAAGAATTGTCAGGCACACCAGCACATAGGGGAATCCCTTTTGTTTAAGAAATGCTTCTTCAAAGGAATCGGCATCCCTGCATCCCTTTGAGCACTTCACTGTGTGGGAGGCTCTGCCAGTCTCCCTACAATGACAAAACTGAGGAGCCTGTCTTGGGTTGGTGCTTCCCTCAAAATGCACAGTCTGAGCAAAAAACACACACAAAGCATGCACAGAGAAGAAGTCAGCGCTGAGCAGAGTGTGGGCTGAAGAATCCTGCCTCCTGAGGAGGTGACAGTCAAATGACGCTGGCTCATCATGTGTGTCAAAGGCAGCATTCGGCAGGTAAATAGCAATTAAGCATTTCCTGCCCACTCACAAATTCCATGCTGGAAACACTGGTTTTGCAGGAGCCTCTTGCACTTTTGGGTCCATTCATAACCAAGCTCTTTTCTAAGAAGGAAGCAAACAAACCTCTAATACAGCAGGCGCTACTTCAGAATGTTTTCAATAGTAACTACAGGAAATCTGTAACTTTTCCCTCTTACCACCCTGGCAGTTAATCGTTTACCTTTACCTTGTTTTGTTTTCTGTAAAATGAGATGAAACATCAGTTGTCCAACAACAAGTACAGAATCAATGTGCAGTGACTAAACATTGATTATAAGGAAATTTAACTGAGCAGGGCCTCAGTAGAGCAGGACATGTGTTCCCCTAAGCTTTGCATTATTGTTTAACACAGCTGTGTTCAGAAACACAGAACCAAAGTATTCTCACTTGGACAAAGAATGAAACTATATAAAATCCCACAAATAAATGGATTTTCTATGAGGCGATATCAAATAAATTAAGACTATATCAAATTTAAGACAATTTATATCAAACAAAATATGACAATATATAAATTAAAACAGTGATAAATTTCAAATGCTAGAGAATTAAGGGAAGGAATAAGGAATTGGAGCAATCATGGAAGGCTATGTCAGTGAATGAGTGAACAATTAGGAAAAGCTGATACAATACAATTTTTATATAGGTATTGTTTTCCAACTTACCCTTAAAATATAATGCAAATAATACTTCCACTGAATAAAGAATGTACTCAGGTTTGACAAATGGTTCATCAGCTCATGCCACTTAAAATTCTGTCTTTCAAATAGTTGATGTCTGATTTAGTCACCGATATCTATATCTATATTACCCCAGTGTTATGATCTAACATAACACTTGGGAAAGTATAGCTTTGCTTGTATAGGCTCCTATTTCAGATAATGTCACTTCTTTCCACAGTAAAACAAAGTAGTAAGCAATTCTCTCCTCCTCTCCCAACTTCATGAGAAGTAATAGCTGCATTTTTATGTAAGCCAACTGTGCTCTAGAGATCTGAATTATCTCATAGAGGGAGGAACAGTGAAGACTGGCGATACAATTAAATAAAACAAATTGTGGTTTGTATGGAGTTTTGGTCTGCACCCTGTCAGGAAGTGAGTGAAGAAGTCATTGGCAGGTGCTGCATTTCGGAAGAAGGCTTTTTCTTCCAAAAAAAGGGTAGACTGGGTAAGTCAGCATAGTGCCAGCCTTACGTGTAGAAGGGCACCCACCTACATGGCGTAATTTGAAGCGTACAGCAAAGCCCTGCTGGCTATAAAATAGCTCTTCCACAAGCCTGCAACAGCCCACTAGTCTCCTCAACCAATCAGTATTAACCGATAAGCATAACACTTATATACAGGTATTAACACTCATTCTGTGCCCAACGATTGCTGAGCATAAAAGCAAATATGAGATACTGTCCCTGACTTTAAGACCTAACAATAGGTCAGAGGGACAAAAATAAAGTAGATGAGATATTAAATACATGAAGACAATATATAATTTAAATTGTGTGGTAAACTTTTAAGTGCTATAGAATTAAGTGAAGGAAGAAAGAACTGGACCAGTCATGGAGGACTTTGCCAATGAATGAGCAAACAAATGGAGGAATAGGATCTAGAATGACAACCTGGGTAAGAAGCAAGGACAAGAGATCAAGAAGTGCAGTGGCTGGGCTTCCCTGGTGGCACAGTGGTTGAGAGTCCACCTGCCGATGCAGGGGACACGGGTTCGTGCCCCAGTCCAGGAGGATCCCACATGCCGCGGAGCGGCTGGGCCCGTGAGCCATGGCCGCTGAGCCTGCGCGTCTGGAGCCTGTGCTCCGCAACGGTAGAGGCCACAACAGTGAGAGGCCCGCATACCGCAAAAAAAAAAAAAAAAAAAGGTGCAGTGGCACAGGGAGGGAGGTAAAGGGGGCTTTCTTAGGAAAATGAGACATGTCTGATCAGAAGAATGCATTGAAAGAATGGTACAAAATAACTGATAGAGCAGAGTCAGATGATGGAGACCCTCCTTTCTGGTCTATGATCCCCACCTTCACCTTTTTTTTTTTTTTTCCTTCTGTAAAGACTAAGAAATGAAACCTTTACCCCAGTTATACTTTATATTATCACCCTATTTATCTCCTTCATAAGATTTATCATAGACTTCTATTACCTTATTTTTAACTCATTTACTTGTTTACTACTTATTGTCCATCTTCTGCCTTGCATATAGTATGTGCTCAATAAATAATGGATGGATGATGGATGAAAGAATGAATGAATGAATGAATGAATGAAAACTGTTTCTACAAGACACTTGGTAGAGCTTGATGGGGTGGTCTTTAGTTCTCATGCACTGTCGCAAACTCACCAAGTACTTTATGTGTCTCTTGAAGGCAAAAGGAGCCCCGTCCTGAAGAAGTTGAAAGAAAGTTTTCTGTCTGTGGAATCTGGGATGCAGATCTTCAGTATCAAGGCAAGTCCTGTGAAATTTAAGGATGAATGAATACCACACTGGGGAACCCTGTTCATTAGTCATGGTAGAAGCAAGTTGGTACCTGGGGAGTGAGAGGAAGAAAAGGCATCAGAAAAACAGGAAAGAGTTGAATTGAGAAGAAAAGGAGGTGGGTGCACAGAAAGGGGGTGAGCATCAAAAGAAGAATACTTCTAGGACCTACCTTGTGCTGAGTCTAGAACTGGTAGAATCAGAGTTGCAGCGACCCCGCCCTGATGTCTCACTGCAGCACAGAGAGTAGCTAGGGAATCAGAAGGCATGTAAGAACAGAAAGGTCAAAAGACTTGAGTAGTTATAGATGGAAGTCTGGCAGTACTTCTTTGTGAAGGGAATGTCTGCACTTTAATAATACAATTGCAAAACTAACTCAGTAATTGATATCGTTATCTCTTCATTCATAGGATGACAGAATCTTAAGGGCTGAAAGGACTTGGGGATACTTCTATCAGCTATCAACCTTTAGAGAGGTTTTCCCCAAACTATTCTAAACTAAAAGCAGTCTATTTCCATTTTAAAAGTTCAGGGAGGTAAAACTACTATTATTCACCTTCAGTAATGAAATAGCCTTTTCTTTTCAAGAAATTCTTCTATGACCTGATACCCAAAACTCCAACTTAGACTGAGGTGCATGCTTATCTAAGAACAGTTCTAAAACTGATTTGCAGAGACCACACCCAGTTGGGTCCATTCTTGGAACCACCTTCAAGTACCAGTTCTCTCTCACCACAGGTTCCTGGCTTCCTTGTTGCAGTCTCCTGTTGTCTTCTTCCTGTCCCACATCATAACAGAAAACACATTGAAGGACCCTGAGTCATACAGGACATGGTGTTTAAAATCCTACAGTGCAAGGCAGCTGGCTGCTTGTCTTTTTTTTTTTAATTAATTTATTTTTTGGCTGCATTGGGTCTTCGTTGCTGTACGTGGGCTTTCTCTAGTTGTGGCGAGCAGGGGCTACTCTTCGTTGCAGTGCGCGGGCTTCTCACTGCGGTGACTTCTCCTGTTGTGGAGCACGGGCTCTAGGCGCGCAGGCTTCAGTAGTTGTGGCACACGGGCTCAGTAGTTGTGGCTCGCGGGCTCTGGAGTAGTTGCAGCACGCAGGCTTTGTTGCTCCGTGGCATGTGGGATCTTCCTAGACCAGGGCTCGAACCCATGTCCCCTGCATTGGCATTAGAAAAAGTAGTTGCAGCACGCGGGCTCAGTAGTTGTGGTACGTGGGCCCTAGAGCGTGCAGGCCTCAGTAGTTGTGGCACGTGGGCTCAGTATTTGCAGCACACAGGCTCTGGGGCACACTGGCTTCAGTAGTTGTGTTGCGTGGGCTCAGTAGTTGTGGCTCATGGGCTCTAGAGCGCAGGCTCAGTAGTTGTGGCGCTTGGGCTTAGTTGCTCTGCGGCAGGTGGGATCTTCCCGGGCCAGGGATCAAACCCGTGTCCCCTGCATTGGCAGGCAGATTCTTAACCACTGTGCCACCAGGGGAGTCCCTCAATCATGAATTTTAAACCAGTGAATAGGAATTAATGTACCCATTTCAAAAACACATAGAGATGATAGTGGTGATTATAATGACAGATAGATAGCTGATGATAGATAGATAGATAGATAGATAGATAAATATGAAAAGTGAAGTCTCTTGCTTACAGTAGAATGCAGAGACCAAATAGATTTAGACGTGGTGCTGGAGTTAGACAATTATCATTGTGCAACTATCATGGTTAAAATCAAGCTAAGAAGGAATTGTCAATGAATGTTAAGTCTTGGAGGAAATTTTGATGAGATAGGGACATTTGCATAGTCATATCAGTTGCAAGAGAGAGAAGAAAAGTTATTGTAGGGGATTCCCTGGTGGTCCAGTGGTTAGGACTCCACGCTTTCACTGCTGAGGGCCTAGGTTTGATCCCTGTTCAGGGAACTAAGATCCCACAAGCTGCACGATGCAGCCAAAAAAAAACCAAAAAAAGTAATCATATAATGGGAAAACCAGGCAACGCCTTGACCAAGGTACCAAAATTAGTATCACCAACAAGAGACAGATGGACATCGTGTGCTTTCAGAAGTGATGTCCAGAGAGGACACACCACCTGTGCAGTAATCCAGCTGAGAATGTACAACCTCAGTCTAATCAAAAGGAAACATCAGATGAACACAAAATGAGGAATGTTGTATTCATTTTTTAAAGGGGGTCAAGTATATTTTTAAAAAATTATAGGTATCATAAGGGACAAAGAAATGTTGTGGGATTTGTTCCCGATTAATTGAGGTTAAAGAGACTTGACAACTAAGTATAATACCTAACCCTAGACTAGATCCACAGGAAAGGAAAAAAATACTATAAAATGACATTACTAGATTACAGATAAAATTTGAATATGGATATGTGAATTTAAAACATAAATGACCATATTTTAGTCATTCTTACGAAATACACACTGAAGAATTTAGGTGTAAAGGGCCATGATATTTGTAAGTTACCTTTAAACATTTCAAGAAAAAATCAAGGAGGCAGAGACTGAGAGAAACAGAGACAGAGACAGATACTGAGCACAAATGACAAAGCAAATGGCATAAACGTTATGTAGATGAATCTGGATGAAAGGTCTAAGAGTGTTCCTTGTAACTCTCTTAACTTTTGCAACTTTTTGTAAGTTTGAAACTATTTCCAAATAAAAAGCTTAAAAACAGAAAGGTTTTGATAATCTGTAGCTCTAAGGACAAAGCAATAAGAGGAAGCGACTCCGTGGAATACTGTATAGTTGTCTTCTCACTATCATTGCAAATTAATTTCCCAGCTTACTTGTTTGAATGTAAAAATCTTTGGAAAAATATTTGAAGAACACTTACTTGAAAGTGACATTTTTAGATGTTGCAAACCTCTGCTTGGCCCTCAATATCTTATACTAGGTGGCATGGAGCCTTGGAAACAGAGTCAACAGATCTTCTGGCTTATAACAAAAACTT
The DNA here is from genome assembly GCF_949774975.1 of Lagenorhynchus albirostris. Lineage (NCBI taxonomy): Eukaryota > Metazoa > Chordata > Mammalia > Artiodactyla > Delphinidae > Lagenorhynchus > Lagenorhynchus albirostris. The sequence goes on from NC_083110.1 coordinate 16,193,690, forward strand.
CCCAGCCCAAGGTACATTGACCCCACCCACATTTATCAGTGTCAAATCCCAGATCGCAGCCCCCTCTTCAGACTCTTTCCTTGGGTTTCAAGAACACCATCTTCCCACTCAATATATTTTTAGAATTTTCCCTAAGTGCAAACCTGTAATAGCAAAGGAAAACAGACAATAATTACACATTTTATCTCCTAACCCCCTTCCCCAAGAAATGTGCTTGCTTTAGCCACTGAGGGTTTTTTTGTTTTGGCCACACAGCGTGGCTTGTGAGATCTTAGTTCCCCAACCAGGGGTCGAACCTGGGCCCCCTGCAGTGGAAGCTCAGAGTCCTCTAACCACTGGACCACCGGGGAATTCCCTGAAGGTTGTTTTGGGGTTTTTTTAAACAACCTAATTTAAACCACTTACATTGGGAGAATATTTCCTGAGTAGTCACATTGTAGCATTATGAGGCCAGTATTTACCTAAGATGAATGCAAAAAGGTTTTTTTTATTAGTTAGAAAAGATGAACTTGAAACGTTTTTTAAATGTCTAGAAGTATTTATTGCACAAGAGACAGATGTGGAATCCAGAATACAGTACTTCATTGAGAACTTACTCTTGCAAGCTGAGCTCTTCCCTTGCCAGCTGGCCCATGTGCATGAAAATCTCCTCAAAAGCTGGTCACTGAAGACACCTAGAGGACATATGCATAAACTACATGGGAGCAAATACTCTGTTTATGGAGTGTTTATTGAGGAGACCTGGAGGGAGGCGGGGAGCGGTTGGGAATTGGGACTCTGGTACTGAACACTGGGAGAACAGATCCTCAGCACATGCCAGCGTAATTTTTCATGATGCTTAATGTGCTACATTAGCTCCTTAAGAGCATGTTAAGTGATATTCCTGATATAATAGATAAGAATGAGTGTCCTTGGCTAAAAAAGAAAATCATTGAAAACCTCCATTATGGTTGATAGTGGTCAAAGAATGCAAAAAAGTCTTTGCTGCATTTATTCTGATGCCTTATTGTGATTTCCTACTGCTTAATGCTACAATACCTGTACCTATGGATTAGTAAACTTTAAAAAGTTATTTTACGGAATTCCTTGGAGGTCCAGTGGTTAGAACTGTGTGCTTCCACTGCAGGGAGCACAGCTTCAATCCCTGGTCTGGGAACTAAGATCCTGCAAGCCGCGTGGCCAAAAAAAAAAAAAAAAAATTTATTTTAAGACCACTGAAAACTCCCCTTTGGCTTAACCAAAAGCCCCAGATTTGGGACTTAGGAGAGATGACCCATCATATTTCTTTGGCCCATTGACCTCCCATTATTCTTTCCAATAAGTAGCAGGCTGGTGGAGACACTGCTTTACTGCTTTAGGATCCTGGACTTGCACAGTCTGGGTGGGCAACAACATGCACTTATAACAAATGTACTGATCTGTTAACACATAGCTACAACTATAACAAGAACAACTATTTTTGACACAAAATTCCATGGCCGAGAGAAGTTTAAATATTTCAAGCAATATTTATTACAAGAATGCAGGCTGTGTCTAGCACTCCTTTATAATGGAATATAAAGGGCTTTCTGTGGAGGTATCACACTATTTTAAGAGAAATTTTCCTTTTCCTTTGTTGCAAAAGAATTAGAGTATTTATTGATCAAGGGTATTACTTCAGGAACATCTGCTTTATTGTCCCAATTATTGATTAAAAATACTTGAGCTTTCTGGCTAAATTTCTTTTTCTCTTTTTTGGGGATAGAGATCAGGGGACAGGAAGAAGTTGCTTACCAGTGTCTGGAAGTACTTAACAATAACAAACTCGAGTATGAGGCTGCATTTTTATGTCCAGACAGGGTGTGGTTGGACGTAGACTTGGAACTGGGGGAAATGTGCATTTGGCAGTTTTCAATTTCTTTTTTAAGGAGGAAAAAAATGAATAGACTTGTTCGTTCCACCAAAGTCAGGAGGAACATTTATTAATACATATGGGGATGGTATTATTGCTCAATCTTTATTGAGCACCTACATAAAATAGACAGAATTAAATGATGTGAATAATTTTGAAGTCCTTACATAATGCGTTTCAGTCTGGGGCTTGAATGATACGATTCATTAAAATCCATTTGAAAAATAAGCACAATCAAATGTTTTTGGATGGTTGATTAAGTGCAGATGCTGTTAAGAATTTTGAATTAAAGTGGAACTAAGTGACCATTGCTGGAATAGTTAATATGAAAACGGGAATCCAGAAGACTCATAAAGGCAGAAGTAACAAAGGCCTAATTTTTAAAGAAATAAACTAATCAAAACTTTTTTCTCTTAAAAAGTATCTTACATGATTAGAGCATCTAGGATCATGGATGCTATTTTTTTCTTTTAAGTAGTCTAAAGCGTATCTCAATTTAAATTTTCTTCTTAAATACATAATACACATGAGTTCAAATCTGCAGTAGAAGAATAAGACACACTATAAAAAGTTTTCCTTACACTGCTGTCTCTTAGCAACCAGTTTCCTGACTCAGAAGCAACCATTATGGTTTTTTATGTATCCTTTATTTTATACATATAAATACACACACAAACACACACACACACACACACACACACACTTCTTTCCCTTGATTTCTACACCTGCATCATCATTCTAAACAATGTATTCTTTACCTTGCTTTTTCCACTTAAAACAGAGCTGGAGGAATCAGGCTCCCTGACTTCAGACTATGCTACAAAACTACAGTAATCAAGACAATATGGTACTGGCACAAAAACAGAAATATACATCAATGGAACAAGATAGAAAGCCCAGAGATAAACCCACGCACCTATGGGCAACTAATCTATGACAAAGGAGTCCAGGATATACAATGGAGAAAAGACAGTCTCTCAATAACTGGTGCTGGGAAAACTGGCCAGCTACATGTAAAAGAATGAAATTAGAACACTCCCTAACACCATAAACAAAAAAGAAACTCAAAATGGTTTAGAGACCTAAATGTAAGACCGGACACTATAAAACTCTTAAAGGAAAACGTAGGAAGAACACTCTTTGACATAAATCACAGCAACATCTTTTTTGATCCTAGAGTAGTGGAAATAAAATAGGATCTTTTTTGATCCTAGAGTAGTGGAAATAAAAACAAAAATAAACAAATGGGACCTAATGAAACTTAAAAGCTTTTTCAAAGCAAAGGAAACTACAAGCAGGTCAAAAAGACAACCCTCAGAATGGGACAGAATATTTGCAAATGCATCAAGAGACAAAGGATTAATCTCCAAAATATATAAACAGCTCATGCAACTCAATATTAAAAAAACAAACAACCCAATCCAAAAATGGGCAGAAGACCTAAATGGACATTTCTCCAAAGAAGACATACAGATGGCCAAGGAACACATGAAAAGCTGTTCAACATCACTAATTATTAGAGAAATGCAAATCAAAAGTACAATGAGGTATCCCCTCACACCAGTTAGAATGGGCATCATCAGAAATTCTAGAAACAACAAATGCTGGAGAGGGTGTGGCGAAAAGGGAAACCTCTTGCACTGTTGGTGGGGGTGTAAGTTGATACAGCCGATATGAAGAACAGTATGGAGGTCCCTTAAAAAACTAAAAATAGAATTGTCATATGATCCATCAATCCCACTACTGGGCATATACCCAGAGAAAAACATAATTCCAAAGGACACATGCACCCCAATGTTCATTGCAGCACTGTTTACAATAGCCCGGTTATGGAAGCAACCTAAGTGTCCATTGACAGATGAATGGATAAAGAAGAAGTGGTACATGTATATAATGGAATATTACTCAGCCATAAAAAGGAATGAAACTGCGTCATTTGTAGAGATGTGGGTGGAACTAGAGACTGTCATACAGAATGAAGTAAGTCAGAAAGAGAAAAACAAATATCGTATATTAACACATATATGTGGAACATAGAAAAATGGTACAGGTGAAGCGGTTTGCAGGGCAGAAATTGAGACACAGTTGTAGAGAACAAACCTATGGACACCAAGGGGGGAAAGCCGCGGGGTGGTGGTGGTGATGGTGTGATGAATTGGGAGATTGGGATTGACATGTATACACTGATGGGTATAAAATGGATGACTAATAAGAAAAAGAAAATGATTCTGGGTCAAAGGGCATGTGCACTTGTAATTTTGGTAGAAACTGCCAAAGTTCCCCCAAAGAGGTTATACCGTTTATATCGAACCAGCATTATAGGGAAGTGTCTTTTTCCTTACCCTCCCCAACAGGGACTTTTAAAAAATATTTACCTCCTTCCTCACTGAGCCTTGACGTAGTAGTTTCTATAATTTCCCTCTTCTGGGACTAGTCTGCTGCAAAAATCTCACTACGTTTCAACATAGATCCTCTGCAGCCATTTTCCACTGTCTCCACCCCTCCCCACAGCTCACAGACTTTGCATTTACCCCCACTTCTCTGCCCTGGTTCATGTCATTTCCTCTGCAGGGATTCCACTAGTTCATATACACATATTTCGTGCAAATAAAAAATGTCCTTTTTCATATACACATATTTCATGCAAATAAAAAATGTCCTTTTAGGTGGACCGCAGTCCCAAGTCTCAGTGAGCAGATAGTATTTGTGTGTCGATTAAGAAAAAGTACTTCTGGGGCTTCCCTGGTGGTGCAGTGGTTGAGAGTCCGCCTGCCGATGCAGGGGACACGGGTTCGTGTCCCGGTCCAGGAAGATCCCACATGCCGCGGAGCGGCTGGGCCCGTGAGCCATGGCCGCTGAGCCTGCACGTCCGGAGCCTGTGCTCCACAGTGGGAGAGGCCACAACAGTGAGAGGCCCACGTACCGCAAAAAAAAGAAGAAAAAGAAAAAGTACTTCTTCTCCAGGCAGAAGAAGCCTATGCTAGGGCATAAGGTTTGGCAAGTGAAGCAAGGACTGGATTTCAACTCCCCAGAATCCCTCAGCTGGGGGCCCTTGATATTTACAACTATGTATGGCGGCTCCAAATTAAGGACAAGAGAAAGAGACAACACAGTTATCATGTAGCTCAATACTGATTCTTACAGAACTATATTTATAGATTATGTCAAAGATCTAGATGACGTAAAATGAGGGGTAATATGTATGTAATCTGTACCTTGCTTGCCCCATCAGCCTGTAAACTCAACAAGAGATCAAAATTAATTTTGGTGTGCAAATGGCCATGACTCTAAATATCTGCTATCTGCTCAAGCAGAACTTACCTGCCCACAACACAAGTAATTTCTGGAAATCCCCAACGGGGAGCCTCCCAAGTGCCTACAACCCAGATGGCAGTTCTAGGTACCATATGGTGTTCCATCCCTTCCTTCTCCAGCTCCAACTTGCCAACATCACTGGCTTCTCCTAAAATTACAGAAGCCTTGCCAAAGCTTTTTGGAAGCCACCAAAGCCACGAGTCCTCAGAGTTACATAGGAACACTGGGAGTGATGCGGAGTGAAGGAGAATGTCTCCTCCCAATTCTGTGCCACATCTTCTCACCTGAGCCCCACACAGCTCTGTCTGCATCCAGAATCTGCCAAAATCTCCCATAGAAGGCTTTCAGCCCATGCTCAGAATTTCACTTAGCCTTTCTGTCAGTTTCTGATCATCACTTCTTAAACGAGAGAGATTCAAATTCAATATGAGGGGTGAATAGGAAACAGGCACTATCACCATCCTCTTCATTCATTCATTCATTCATTTATCCATCCATCCATCCACCCACCCATCCATTTGATTACCACTGATTGAGGCCAACTCTGTGCCTGACACTGTTCTAGACACTGAGGATAAAACATTAAATAAGACAGATAAGGTCACTACTCTCACAAGAATTGCATTTTAGAGCAGGTAGGCAGAGAATAATCAAACCAATTAATTAACACAAAACTGTTAGCTAGTGATAATTGCTATGATGAAAACAAAACAAAGTGATGTGATAGGAAGAGACTGGGAAGCTACCCTGGATTAGCTCAGTATTTAATCTTATCAAACCCAATAGCCTCTGTTCATAACAAATATAATAGCATTTATGACTCTAAAATGAAATTAATAGATGAGACAATCTACCTCACACATAATTTTTATAGTATTTTTTATTGGGTTCATTTTGTTATTATTGCTATTACAAATTTTTTAAAGTTTCAGCTTCACAAGTCACAATTCATAATGTCATGTACATTTTTAGGACTGATGTCAACTTTGGAAAACATCTATCAAGTTTGTTTCACAAGCTGTAAGATATTAGGGCATTTTAAGTTTTCTTCTGCAATAGCTACCTTAAATGTTTTTTTAATTGACAATACTCATTAACCAGTTGTCATCAACGTCCTTGTTGTAGTGTCATATAAGAAGTTTTATGTTAGTTTCATCAGCATCAGTTTTCCAGTGAAAATTAGTAAGAAATTTAAATCTTTTCCCAATGAACTTATATGATTCACTTCTCTTTATTAGTGGAATTTCCAAACAATCCGCAAGTTTATTCATTCCTTCTAGTCAAAGTGTAGCTCTTCCTCCTTATGTGTTACTGCTTTTAGTATGATCTGCAGGCTTTTTGTTACACTTTGCTTCTCAGTATCAGAATAATTAATCCATCACTTTTGTTTTGCATTCCATTATCTTTTCTTCTGAATTTTGACTCCATTATTTAATGTATAAATAAATTTTAAATGACATAATATCCTTTATGTAAATCCAAATCAAAAGTCTGTAATTTCTCACTTGTTTTTTGAAATATTCCAAAACACTTTTCCAAATTGCAATTAAAACATAGTCTAATTTCACCAAATTTTTGAATAAACTCTTTGCATCTGGTTGTGCTAGGCTTTCTGAGTCTTTGAAAAATATGTGTTGGAATCCTTGAAACATTGTCGTATCCATATTGCAAGGCTTAGAACAGCCTTAAAACAGGCAGATCATCTCATTACACTTAGATTTCTTAAAGAAAAATCCAAGGATGTTTGTTTCAAATGCTCCATATGTGAGAGGAACCCAAAAGGTTTTCTGTCATCTTCCTAACTGTTACAAAATACTGAAGTAGTCAATAACTTCAGGTACTATCAAGGCAGATTTTTCTCCACCAAAATTACGAAAATTCCACATACTTTATGTTTTAAAAGAATGCTGGTAGCCCTTTGCTCTCACCTTTCCTAACAGTTACATAATAGCATAACTGACCATGAATACTGTTCAGTGGAAAATTGCAGTTGTTGAATAAAGGCACAAATAGATGGTTTTCAGTTAGAGAAAAGTTAAAAATTGTTCATGGGTGTTTCTATTGTTAATGTAGAATACAATAATCAGGGACTTCCCCAGAGGTCCAGTGGTTAAGACTCCGCACTTCCACTGCAGGGGGCGCAGGTTCAATCCCTGGTTGGGGAACTAAGACCCCACGTGCTGCCCCATGCGGCCAAAAAAAAAGAAAAAACAATAATCACCATCTGATCAGCGTTCATCACTCCAATATAGACTCTAAGTAATGGAATGATATTGGATATCTGGCTTGTTTGATTCGCTACTTAATTTTGAATACCTTTTCATTATTTTGATTAATTTTTAATATGATTTCAGATAAGTCACATTGTTCTTTTATTTTGACTTTTTCCAAGTCCTTATGCAAAAATAGAATAGAATTTAGCAATTAGTTCAATGATTTCCATGAAATTGCCTTTGTTTAAAGAACACAATTTTTTCACTGTGACCTGTGGAAGCCTTTTTTTTTTTTTTTTTTTGCGGTACTCGGGCCTCTGACTGTTGTGGCCTCTCCCGTTGCAGAGCACAGGCTCCAGACGCGCAGGCTCAGCAGCCATGGCTCACGGGCCCAGCTGCTCCACGGCATGTGGGATCTTCCCGGACCGGGGCACGAACCCGTGTCCCCTGCATCGGCAGGCAGACTCTCAACCACTGCGCCACCAGGGAAGCCCTGGAAGCCATTTTTATTTAAAAATTTAATAGCTGCTGCTACACTTTATGGCATTTCAAAATAATTCAGAATGTTTTTCCTGTTTACTTTTCAAGAAATTGGTCTAGTGCATTTTTATTGGACTTCCATATATTTCAAGTAAACATGGCCTTCTCGTGCTATGTGGAATGTACTTGACTTTTGAAACTTCTTAATATATTTATCCAGTCCAAAAACCCGTCTGATGTAATGTCTGTCTTGTTGAAAACAGTTTACAAACAAAATGATAAATGCAACCTTTAGTTTTAGAATAGGCTACCCAGGTTCTCATAGCAGTTTGACCATTTAAAAATATTTTTTAAATGTATATATCTGTTTGAGAAGTATATGTTTTCCCATGATCTGTTCTGTTTAATTCTCTGTTAATATTATTGATCAAAATTTGGTGGAAAAAATGAACTCTTTGATTATTCAGTATTGAATGAAATTATTGCTCCTTAAACAGACCACAATGAAAGGTTATGGCAGTTATCAAAATCAATGAATTCATCAAAGTGAGGTACCTTCTGACCTTCTTTGTGTTCTATTGAATCTACATAGTTTTTCTACCATCTTCCTTCTTCTGTTTACTGTTTGTTGTTTAGAAGTGTTTTGATTCCCATAATCACTTTAGTCTCCTCTGTTGACTATCATGAATCTTTCCCTAATCTTCATGATTTTGATTACAAGAGCCTTTAGTTTCTGTTGTGATGTAATAAGAAATATTTTTGGCATTTTAAAATTTTTACCTGTTTTCTTTCTTTCAGTTTATGTTTTTGGCTTCCATAAGGATACCTCCTCATCATCATAGTTAAATAGTGAAATGATCATTAGTACCCCCCATCAAAAAAATCTAAAATTAGGAAATTAGGCATACACAAGAGCAATTCCAATGTGGTTTTTTTTTTTGTTTATTTGTTTGGGGCGTTTTTTTTAGCTGTGCCTCACGCAATACAGGATCTTATTCCCCCCACCAGGGATTGAATCCACATCCCCTGTGGTGGAAGCACAGAGTCTTAACCACTGGACTGCCAGGGAAGTCCCCCAATGTGATTTAAATTGCTGCTACAGTGTATAGAGCAAGGTAGTTGTGAAATCAAATTCCTTTTATTCTGATACATTGATTTCTTTTTTTTTAATTTATTTATTTATGGCTGTGTTGGGTCTTCGTTTCTGTGCGAGGGCTCTCTCTAGTTGCGGCAAGCGGGGGCCACTCTTCATCGTGGTGCGTGGGCCCCTCACTATCGCGGCCTCTCTTGTTGCGGAGCACAGGCTCCAGATGCGCAGGCTCAGTAGTTGTGGCGCACGGGCCTAGTTGCTCCGCGGCATGTGGGATCCTCCCAGACCAGGGCTCGAACCTGCATCCCCTGTATTGGCAGGCAGACTCTCAACCACTCTGCCACCAGGGAAGCCCTGATACATTGATTTCTTGATGAAAAAGGGTAGGAGTTTTGTGTCTGGAACGCTGGTTTCTTCAGATCACTTGACTTTCCTGGTGTCAATTTTGGTGCCATTTCTTATGGAACCACCAGATTTTGAAGGACGAGATGTGGCAAGTATAGTAAAATGCAGTCCAATAATGTCAGGATGCATAAAACACACAGCTTCACGCGTGTGTATTCACAGTAGGACTGTTCAAGTTCCTGCCCTACAAACACAGGAATTCTGATAAACTCTATTTTGCATGATTCCCATTTTTAAAAGCACAGTCCTTTTTTAAAATGTATATGGAACAGAGGAGAACCCTACAGGGCCCCCGAAGTACAAAACCAAGCAGTTCATGGCTAGGACAATACAGTCACAGACTCAGTGTCTGATGCATATTCCTGAGTTGTTTTACAGATACTATAACTATCACCAGAGAAAAGAGCTGACTGCATGATGACCAGCCTGCAGCCGTGACATAAACTGCTCTATCTTGAGCAGCACTGAATCTGTGGCTAACACAGTTCCAAGAACTGGCCTCAAGAGAATGGAATTAACATTATTGCTCATAATAATAAATATCTTTGTGGGCATCAAAATAATTGTAGCTTGTTCTGCACATATCTGTAAGTGGGCAACTAAAATTGTCAGCAAAGAGATGCTACAGACCCATGTTGACATCTTCTACTCTAAGAATATGGCCCCTTAAGTCAGCATGAAGAAGTTATAGAAGATGGACCTTCACCTCTAATCCCATAGAAATGGAATGATGTTGACAGTAGGGGATTGAAAGCAGCTCTTTTGCCCCTTTCCTGTTTGTCCATTTCTGTTCCCCTCTAACTTTGAAAGAACGTAAGTGTAGGAATGAGGTCACTAGGCAATTTAAGCTAACTCCTGACTTATGCTCTCCTGAATGCACATCAAGCCTTGCTTATGCTGTTGATTCTTTTCCTAGATAAAAAGAAGTAAGAATGAAGAATGAAGTAGTTAAATAATGACCAGCTCTCTACCAATTACTAAGGGTTGCTCCCTTAACAACCCTGCAGGCAGATTTCACAGGCAAGATGACATCTGAAGAGAGAGTTAGCCAGCCTGCATGCAATGGAGAATGATGCAGAAGCCAACCTCCTGCCTTGATGATTCCCCCGCACCCCCCACCTCAGCCACCTTTTTCCATTTAAAAACTGTCATGGCTGAGCAGAATCTTTGAGTTTGTCTTAGGACATGAGTCCACCTTCTCCCCAGGTTGCTGGCTTTTCTGACTAAAGCATCTTTCCTTTCTATTGATACTTAGCTCTCAATCATTGGCCTTAGAGCTGCAAGCAGCTGAACCTGAGTTTGGTAACATATGCTGCATGGTCAAGTATATTCCTGATAGAAGAGGACTTCTAATTTGATAAGTCATCAGTGACAATCTGATTCCTGCTTACAGATATACATGTCTGAAAATTGAAAGACTTTCGCACAGATTAGCTTCTGGCTCTGTATGTTTCAGACATTGATCCTACGTGCCTATAGAGCCGGGTGTCATGATATGACCTCAGGTCCTGCATCTTCATGTCACAACTCTGGATGAGGTGGCATAGTGAGCTGATGGAGTATTTATCCCTGGAACTCCTTCCATACTGGTACCACTACACTGGTATTGTTACCCAAAAACTGGGTTTGCCTCTTGGTCAGTGTCGAGCCAAAAGACCAAGCCAAGAAAGGAGGAAGGAAGGATTTACTACTTGCAGCAAATAAGGAGAACACTGGAGGTCTTTCCCAAAGCAGTGTCTCCCTGAACAGCTAAATTGGGGACGTTTTAAGCTAAGGGCACATGCATATTCATGAAGGGCTTGAGTATAATAGAGTTCAGCACAGAATTGGGGCGAAGATTGACAGAGTCCAGGCTTTAGTTGATTGAAGTCACGAGGGTCAGAAAAGGTCAACATCATCATTCCATCCTCCACCTGGGTAGGGGCCGTAGTTCCTGCAGAGCTCGAAGTTCTGTATCAGGTTGTCATGTATATGCCTTGAGGAGGAACTAGGACTTTGTTTTATCACTGAACTGTTGTTCCTTGACTGCTTTGTTACTGCATTCTTTTGTTCCCTTAAGATCATTAATTACTGAGACCTGTTCCAGGGTAAGCATTGGAGCCAGGCTTAGATGACAAAATGGCTCGGGCCTAAAATGATTTCTCTTATGTCAAGAAAGCCATGCCTAGTTCTTTTTCTCCGGGGACCCCCTACTGTATCTGCGTACAGTATGACTAAATCCAAACTAAATGTACTTGCAACTCGGCTTCCCTGAGCTGGATGCCAAGACGCAGGGAAAAGTGTGATGAAGTGGAGATCAGAGTGAAAAGACACAGTGGTCTTGACTGATTTTGGTGAAAATATTTTGCAAGTTTCACAAAATGACATGACCCTGTGGATACATGGCTAGAACTCCTTGTAGGTCCTTGGGAGGGGGAGGTAACAGTGAGGAGCCCTGTGGCCTATACTTCATTCGCTTCCCAGCAAATTCTCCTCTGCAAGGCAATGAAGTGTTTCAAGAGGGAGGGAGTGTTTGCTGTGTCAGATGCTGCCAAGAAGTGTAATAAGATGAGGACTGAAATGCAGGCTTTGGATTTAACAAGTGGAGATCTTGGGTGACCTTGAGGATAGTCATTTCATCCGAAGTAACAGAAGCCACCTTATTAGAATGGATTAAAGAGAGGAGAGTGAGGGGAATAACTACCAATAATATGGCGCTATTGCTGTATGGTTCCATGTGTATATCTCTCCAACTACATAAAAGATGCTTCCAGCAAAGGGAATCAGCCTTTGGAATTTTTGAAGCATGTGGATGTATTACCTATTTAAAACATCATTTTTTTTTAATGTTGCTGTGATGGGAAGCAATAAAGTGGCTGAAAGCTAAAGGGTAAAGGGAGTGTTGTTTAAGGATGGGCTCTGTTAGGGTAAATTTGTATACTGACCCAGTAGAGAGAAAGAGAATAATAATGCAGAAGAGGGACTTCCCTGCTGGTCCAGTGGGTAAGACTCCGAGCTCCCAGTGCAAGGGGCCCGGGTTCATTCCCTGGTTGGGGAACTGGATCCTGCATTCCGCAACTAAGAGTTCACATGCCACAACTAAGAAGTCCACATGCAGCAACTGAAGATCCTGCGTGCCACAACTAAGACCCGGCACAGCCTAAATAAATATTTAAAAAATAATAATAATGCAGAAGAGAAAGGAGCTAAGTGCCTGAGGGGAGAGGGGAGCCAGAGCTGGTTGATAAGATAAATTTATTCATACTGTGTTAAGAGAGAGCACCACCTTCACAGTCTTTGTGTCTCGGAGTGGGGAGGGCAAAGTCAGAACTGATAAGGTTTTGGACTCTGGTTTAAGGCAGGTCTTTCAACATGGGGTGGGATGGGGGCTTGATTAGGATTAGATGAAGATCGTGATGTGATAGTTTAGGATCTGTGGACACAGAGAAGGAAAGCAGAGGAGGAACAGCTACAGGCAAATTGCAAATGGTTAAAGAGATTTAAAGGAATCATTCCCAAATGACTCACTATTTTATTTTTCTGGTGAAGTTTGAAGCAAGGTCAATTACGAGTAAGGGTGAGGTAAAGAAAACCAATAAAATGCACCTAAGCCATCAAAAAAAAAAAAAAGAGTAAGAGTAAGGTATGGTGTGCAGGAGTTCTGAAGAGGGGAGAAAGGGAGAAACTATTACTTTGGAAAGTAAACAAGAGAAGGTACTTGGGAAGGATAGTAGGAAAATAGTTGGCTGACCTGGTGGAAGTCCCAGTCTCCCAGATGCAACTCACCCTTCCCCACAGAAAATATTTTAAAACCATTGTCACCCCCAAAGCAATTTTGCAGCCATAGAAATGAAGTCCCTTAAAATGTCTCTGTGTCAGCAAAGGTTCTTTACTTCTCGTTTTAGGACTAACAAGCTGTTGGAAAGGGTTCCAGATCAGGAGGTATTTGGCCACAGAAGTGAATTCAGGTTTCTACAACTTCCAACCTAGAGAATCACTCAAAACTTTGAAATGATAATGTTTTCTGGCTTCTAGTCTTTTCAAGGTTTTGAAGGTTTTAAGGCCAAGTTTTCATCAGAGGTCCATGTGTGATAAGCTTCCCCTCCCCCAGAGTTTATACAAGGAAAGGGGAATGTTTACTGCCATCGTCCAGGTTACCCTTTACCTTGTGACTTGTGTAGCCTTGACACATAGCAACCACTCAATAAATAATAGCTGCCATATAATTCCTTATTCGCTTTCCAGCATCTTATCCCAAACAGGAGATAAAAGGACTCAGTGCATTTGACACACTTGAGACACTGGGGACTCCTAGAACTATTTGGAAAGAACTTGAGTTTCTTCAGAGATGGAGTTTGGAGAAATGCTGCTTTGAAAATAATATTTTGACCTTGGTTATCCCTCAAGGCAAGGCTGGTGAGCAACAGGGAACAGAGGTCCCCGGTATGTTTTATAAAGTGCTTAATATGTTGTGTTCATTCAATATGGAACAAAACGGGACAATCAGTAGTTGTAAAGGACTCCTTATGGATGAGAGAGAGAGGTTGGAGCCTCATCATATTAAATGATGAAGACATGATAAAAACCGGCTTAAAGTTGGGGCATAGCTTAAATATTCACATCCAACAAATTGAATCACGCTATTCAAAAGTTAATTGGGAGGGCTTCCCTGGTGGCACAGTGGTTAAGAATCCACCTGCCAATGCAGAGAACATGGGTTCGAGCCCTGGTCCAGGAAGATCCCACATGCCACAGAGCAACTAAGCCCGTGTGCCACAACTACTGAGCCTGCGCTCTAGAGCCTGTGAGCCACAACTACTGAGCCCTCATTCTACAACTAGTGAAGCCTGCATGCCTAGAGCCCATGCTCCACAACAAGAGAAGCCATCACGGTGAGAAGCCTGTGCACCGCAACGAAGAGTAGCCCCCACTCGCCGCAACTAGAGAAAGCCCTCACAGCAACGAAGACCCTATTGCAGCCAAAAATAAATAAATAAAATAAATTTTTTTAAAAAAGTAAAAAAAAGACAATTGGGAGATTTACAAAACAAATTAACTCATATTGCAACATACACATACATCCAGGAAGGGGATACACATTTCAAGTTGTGTGATCTATGCCTTCTGTTCTCAGTCTTGTCTGTATCTCTGGGGGTGTATGAGTAATTTCCTTTGGAGGTAACTGTAAAATTTTACATTCTAAGCCCCGAATGCTCTGGTCTTGTTTAGCTCTGTTCTGGGGATGTCTTGATTATTGCTTGTTGCCCAAAGCAAATCTCATTTAACTTCTATTTAACAGAAAATAACTAAACAAAATGGCACAAAAGAAAAGCAAAGTTACTAATTCTGCTAGCGTTACAAAAACAAATCCATTCCATTGTTTCTGAATATTTAGAGAATATTTTGGAGTTTGATATTGAGTGTTAATTTTATTGTGGTTTGTGTAGAGGTTGGAGCAAACCAGTTTTTTACAGTCTGAGGTTTAATAAAATAACGTTTTCAATGACTTGTTCACAAGTCAGACCGACAACACAGAACTGTGAGTGGTGCAGTATCTCCCCGTTCTGGGGATCTTTGGCACACCATGAGGTACCCTGGGAGCGGATGTATTCTGATTTGAACCTTCTTAACGTGAAAGTGCAGGTATAGACCATTAAATACACAGCTTTCATTTAACTGTTTAACATCATTGTTATATTAAAATTTATTCATTTGTCTAAGAATTTCTGACACTCCACTGCACAGAAAGTATTAGGTGAACAACTATGGGGGAAATAGAGGTAATTAAGATGGCATCTAGGGTCAAAGATTTTGCACTTGAATCAAGATGATACTTAGAATCCACTCAACACCATGCTCAGTCTTAACAACTTGGGAGTTCCCTGGCGGTGTAGTGGTTAGGACTCCGCACTCTCACTGCCGAGGGCCCGGGTTCAATCCCTGGTTGGGGAACTAAGATCCCACAAGCGTATGACACTGTGCAGCCGAACAAACAAACAAACAAAAACAACTACATCTATAGTTAGTTTCTGTTTAAAGTTAAAGTCAGTCCTACATTTCATACACTATGAAGTTGAAAATGGGAAAAGGTTTGCATTCCTGTTCAGGACAAGGAATGACCCAGCAGGATGATGAGTCTTCATACCTATTAAAGTATTTCTAAAGTAATACAGATTTATCACACCTGCCACTTGGCTGACAGTGATCACCTGATTTCAAAGGTGGTAAAATGGGAAACAGTACAACAGTAAGCACCCACCTACCCACCACGCTGCTTAGATACAGATAAATTGCCCTCACTGTTATGACCCCTTGTGCATGCCTCCCATCATGTCTCCCTCCTTCCCACCCTAGAAACAGTCCCTGTTCTACACTTTGAGTTTATCATTCCTTTGTTTCCTCTCCAGTTTTACCAAAAATGTACCCTAAAAAGCACATTGTTTGTTCTTGTTTATGACTGGGTCAATAAACAGAACTATATCACACAAGTTCTTTTGTGACTTGCTTTTTTACTCAAGCTTAGTTGAAATTCACACATGATAATGTGTATGGCTGTTATTCATTTTCTTCCTTCCTCCCTTTCTCCCTTCCTCCCTCCCTCCCTTTCTTCCTTCCTTCCTTCCTTTTCTTCCTTCCTTCACTGCACGGCATGTAGGATCCTAGTTCCTCAACCAGGAATCAAACCCATGCTCCCTGCAGTGGAAGTGGAGTCTTAACCACTGGACCACCAGAGAAGTGCCTGCTATTCATTTTCATCACGATATAGTGCCTCAATACCTATCTATAGAAATATTTATCAATTTTTCTCGGGTCCTGCTGTGAGCCCAGTCATGACTAAAGCTGTTTATTTTATTGAAGCTGAGGGGGTGGGGCTAATTGTGGCCAAGGCCAAATCATCATCATCATCAACATCATTTATATCATAATTATTATTAACAACAAAAATGAGGGATTAGTTGGAATATCAAGAGAAGTTTTGAAGCCATTTTGTAGGTGAGGAATTATGAATAAAAGAAATCATCCTTGAGAAAAATTATAAAGGTAAAATCTCTGTGATTGGTAACTTTTTTGAATTTTGGAAGTGAGGAAAAGGAAGGGTCAAAGATGAAAGAATGGTGGAATCATGAACTGAAATAGGAAAGCCAGGCATTAGAAATGATCAACTATGTTGTGTCTGAAGTACAGATGGAATATGAGGTCAGGAAATAGGTTGAGGATACAGGAATAATTTTAAGTAGAGCCTTTGAAGAGGTGATCATCAAAGTTTGTGCATTGTCTAGAGGGAGTTGAAAGGAGAAGGCTCAGGATATAGTCTTGGAAAATGCCAATGTAACACATCACAGCTGCTCTTTCCCAGCAGAACAGGACCCAACTTTCTCTTCAAAGTTTACCTCAAGTGTTTCTGGGAGTTCTTTTTTTTTTTTCCTTTTTAATTTTATTTATTTATTTGGTTGCAATTATTTGCACAATTTACACAATTAATAATTTCCACAATTATTTTAGTTGTGGCAGGCAGGCTCCTTAGTTGTGGCATGTGAACTCTTAGTTGCGGCATGCAAACTCTTAGTTGTGGCATGCATGTGGGATCTAGTTCCCTGACCAGGCACCAAACCCAGGCCCCCTGCATTGGGAGCACAGAGCCTTAACCATTGTGCCACCAGGGAAGTCCCTCTGGGAGTTCTTGAAAACTTCCGTTTCCCCTTTGCTGGAAACCTTTGCCATTTCACCTCACTCAGGTGGTCCTGTCACCTCCGTTGGTCCTGTCACCTCCGTTGGACAATATGCTGTTTCTGTGGATCCTGTCCCTGGTGTGGTGCCACAACTGCAACATTTGGTTGGGATGTGGGAGTGAATGCCTAGCTCCCTGTTATGGACTGAACTGTGTCCCCCTAAAATTCATATATTGAAGTTCTAACCCCTAGTACTTCAGAATATTACTGTATTTGGATAGGAGGTCTTTAAAGAGGTAATTAAGGTAAAATGAGGTCTGTGGGTGGACCCTAATCCAATATGACTCTTGTCCTTTTAAAGAAATTCAGACACAGATATATACAGAAGGAAGGCCACGTGAGGTCAAGGAGCAAGGCCTCAGAAGAAACCAGTCCTGCCAACACCTTGATTTTGGACTTCTAGCCTTCAGAATTCAAAGAAAATAAATTTCTAAGTCACCCAGTCTGTAGTACTTTGTTACGACTGCCCTAGCAAACGAATACACCCCTTTTTGGAGCTAGCCTGTGTTAGAATGGAACCAGGTTGGTAGGCTGTCCTAGTAGCAGATACTTCCCTACACTTTGGGTCACTTCTCTCCACAGACTACCAAGGCTTGTTACTTCAAAGTCAAGTGAGTCATGTGTAGTTTCCCAGGAGAATGCATAGCCCCTCATACACAGAAATGGTGGGTCTGTCCTATAAGATCTTCAGGTGTGCTTGGGCATGTCTAAATTTAAATAGTAGTCTCAAGCTACAGTTACATTTACTGGAAGGGAAAAGGAGTTTGTGATGAGGAGAGGCAATTAGGAACAGGAGAAATAAAAAGATAAAAATCACAATTACTGAGTATTAATATCTTTTGTTAACCATGCAAGAATATTTACAAATGTCATTTTATTAATTTATTCATTCAAAAATATTTATCAAGTGCCTGCAATGTGCTAGCTAATATGTGAGGAGCTCGGGCTGCAGTGATGAACAAGAAAGACAAATCCCTGCTTTTAGGAGTAGCTTCCACCCTAAAAGGAGACATGGAGAATAAAATAGTTACAATATCATGTGATGAAGATTCTAATGGAAGAATTATAGCATGATATGAGAAGACAAGGAGGATTATATATTAGTCTGCTAGGGCTGCCATAACAAAATACCACAGACTTGAACAACAGAGATTTCTTCAACAGAAATTTAGTGTCTCACAGTTCTGGAGGTTGGAAGTCCAAGATCAACGTAGGCAGAACTGGATTCTCCTAAGGCCTGTCTCCTTGGCTTGCAGATGGCTGCTTTCTTGCTGTGTCCTCACATGTCCTTTTCTTTGTGTGTGTACCCCTGGTGTCTCTTCCTCTTCTTAAAAGGACACTAGTCCTATTGAAACCACACAACACAGATTGGGACTTGGACCCACGGTCTTTTAATTGAGATCACACACCTGTGTTGCAGGAAAGAAAGTGGGGTGCGAGAGGATGGTCACATCCCAGGTCACATCTGAGTACATGGGATGGCCGCCTAGTGTGGGTCCTTGGCTTCTCACAGGAAAGAATTCAAGAGTGAGCCGTAGTAAAGTGAAAGCAGATTTAGTCAAGGGAGATACACACTCCACAGACAGAGTGTGGGCCACCTCAGACAGTGAGAGGCCCCAGAATATGGGGTGGTTAGTTTTTATGGGCTGGGTAATTTCATAGGCTAATGAGTGGGAGGAGTATTCCAACTGTTTTGGGGAAGGGGTGGAGATTTCCAGGAACTGGGCCACCGCACACTTGTTGACCTTTTATGGTCGGCCTCAGAACTGTCATGGCACCTGTGGGTGTGTCATTTAGCTGATGTATTAAATAAGCGTATATTGAGGCTCAAGGTCTGCTGGAAGTCACTCGTCCTCCATCTTGGACCTCGTTGGTTCTAACCAGTTGATGTTGTGTCTTCAACAGCTATGTCATTCTTTTAAAGGTTGTGCCCTGCCCCCTTCCTCAGGACTTAATGAAGCTCAGGTTCTTTATGTCTCAACACAGAAAGAATTCAGTGAGAGACAAAGTGATAGGTAAGAAGTGGACTTATTTAGAGAGACACACATTCCAAAATGTGTCTCAAAAGGTGAGAATGGCCTTGGGAGAAACACACTCCACAGGCAGAGTGTGGGCCATCTCAGAAGTAAAAAAACCTCAGAATATGGGGTGGTTGGTTTTTATGGGCTGGGTAATTTCATAGGCTAATGAGTAGGAGGGTTATTCCAGCTATTTCAGGGGAGGAGGCAGGGATTTCCAGGAATTGGGCCACACCCCACTTTTTGACCTTTTATGGTTAGCCTCAGAACTGTCATGGCACTGGTGGGTGTGTCATTTAGCTGCCGATGTATTACAGTGAGTGTATATGGAGGCTCAAGGTCCACTGGAAGTCAAATCTTCCACCATCTTGGACCTAGTTGGTTCTAACCAGTTTTTGTCATGTCCTATGGCTATGCCATTCTTTTAAATGCCCCCCTTCCCTCCTATTTCACTATTGGATTAGAGCTCCCCCATTATGAGGCCTCTCTCCTTGACTTGTAGATGGCCTGCTTTTCCTCTGTCTTCACGTGGTCTTCCTTCTGTACATATCTGTGTCCAAATTTCTTCCTTTTATAAGGACAGCAGTCATATTGAATCCGGGTGCACCCACATGACTTCATTTTACCTTAATTACCTCCTTAAGGATCCTATCTCCAAACAGAGCCACATTGAGGGTTAGGGCTCCAATATCTGAATTTTGGAAGAACACAATTCAGTCCAAAACAGATTAGCTTTTCAAAAACCAGTCTCATTCAAAGTGAGCTCTGAAGTTTCCGTAGAAGTAGCCAGGTAGAGTGCAGCAGAAGTGTGCCTCAGACTGCAGGTAAAGCATGGCCTAAAACCAGGTTATAAGAGAGAATATGGCACATTAGGAAACTAAAGGTAGTTTCCAGATGATTCTAGAGGGTAATTAGATAACCTTGGAAGGCCTTGGAGTCATGATAGAATTAGGACTTTATCTTAGAGCAATAGGAAGCCAGTGGAATGCTGTAAGCAGGAAAGTGGCTTAATTTGCATTAATTACGTTGGCTATTGTGTGGAGAGTGAACTGAAAAGTAGCAACACTGGAGGTAGAAAGGCAACTGAGGGGGCTGTTCCAATCAGGTAGGCAAGATGGTGGTGGGAATGGAGAGAAGTATACAGAATTGAGCAAGTCTCAGGATGTATCGATAGAATAGACAGCACTTGCTAATGGACTGGGAAAGGAGGAAAAAACTGAGGATGATGCTTAGGTTTCTGAGTTGAGCAGATGGGTGGGAAGTTGGTGCCATGCTCTGAGATAGAAAACAAAGAAGCAGATGGTCGGGGGAAGGGAGGATGGTGAGCTCAGTTTTCAATATATCGAGTTTTAGATGTGTGAATCATACAAGTAAAGATGTTCACAGCCTTATCAGCTAGCTATTTCAATCCCTGTTTTAGAGAAGAAAGTAAAAAAACAAAAAACGCTGAAGTTTCAAGAGGTTGAGTAAATTGTTTATTCACACCCAGGTTTATCTGACTCCAAGGGCTATGCCTTTTCTACTATAGCCCTCAAAATTTTACGCACAACTCTGAGTCAGAATTCACAATTTTTTGGATTTAGAAAGCTAATATGGTGCCTACACTCTGTATTATAGAACAGGGACTGGGGCAGTATCATAATAAATAACACATTAATAAATCATCAATGAATTATGTGAATATACCACTAAGTGGGATAAAGAAGGACTATGATTAGTCTCATGATAGTTCAGGATAGGTTTTGCCACGAAATGGGTAATATAAAACTTTCTTTTCAGGGTATACTGGATTTTTGAATTGTGAATAAAGATGTACCTTCTAGGATAATGCAATATCATGGAAGTCAAAGGAATACAGTTTCAAGAAGAAAGTGGTGGTCAGTGGTGTCATATGTTACTAAGAGATGAAGGGCAAGGATTGAAGAAAAAGTCATTAGACTTGGTGATCAAGAAAATAATAGTGACATCTTCAAGAGTATTTCCTTTACTGGTATAAAGTAATGAGAGCACAAGACAACTTTTTTTGTTTTTTTGGGTTTTTTTTTGGCTGCGTTGGGTCTTTGTTACTGCGCACAGGCTTTCTCTAGCGAGTGGAGTCTACTCTTCGTTGTGGTGCGCGGGCTTCTCATTGCGGTGGCTTCTCTTGTTGTGGAGCATGGGCTCTAGGCGTGCAGGCTTCAGTAGTTTTGGCGCACGGGCTCAGTAGTTGTGGCTCACAGGCTCTAGAGTGCAGGCTCCGTAGCTATGGCACATGGGCTTAGTTGCTCCGCAGCATGTGGTATCTTCCCGAACCAGGGAGAGAACACATGTCCCCTGCATTGGCAGGTGGATTATTAACCACTCCACCAAGGCAACTTTTAAGGAGTTAAAGAGTAAGACAAGCTACATACCCATAGGATGGTTAAAATTAAAAAGACAACAAATACAAAGTATTGACAACAATTTAGAGCAAGTCGCATTTTCATTCACTGCTGGTGGTAGTATAAATTAGCTTT
Source organism: Lagenorhynchus albirostris (assembly GCF_949774975.1). Taxonomy (NCBI): domain Eukaryota; kingdom Metazoa; phylum Chordata; class Mammalia; order Artiodactyla; family Delphinidae; genus Lagenorhynchus; species Lagenorhynchus albirostris. The sequence continues at coordinate 16,215,306 of NC_083110.1, forward strand.
TCAGCATTTTGGAAAACGGAAAATATCTACTAAAGCTGAATATTTGCATAACACATGACCCAGCAATTCTAGAAACATGCTCAGCAGAAATGACTGCGTGTGTGCTCCAGAAAACATGTACAAGAATGTTCATATTAGTTTTGTTTTGGAGTCGTGATAGGTTCATGGGCATTAATTATATTATAAATTAATTAGCTACAAATAAATAAATGTGCCATACATGGACTATTGATGACAGTTGGATGTGAATCAAGGATTATAATTAATTCAAAATTGTGCATTGATCTACAGATTCAATGTTATCCCTATCTACAGATTCAGTGCCATCCCACCAATGGCATTTTCCACAGAACTAGAACAAAAGATTTCACAATTTGTATGGAAACACAAAAGACCCCGAATAGCCAGAGCAATCTTGAGAAAGAAAAATGGAGCTGGAGGAATCAGGCGCCCTGACTTCAGACTATACTACAAAGCTACAGTAATCAAGACAGTATGGTACTGGCACAAAAACAGAAATATACGTCAATGGAACACGATAGAAAGCACAGAGATAAACCCACGCACATATGGTCACCTTATTTTTGATAAAGGAGGCAAGAATATACAATGGAGAAAAGACTGCCTCTTCAATATGTGGTGCTGGGAAAACTGGACAGCTACATGTAAAAGAATGAAATTAGAACACACCCTAACACCATACACAAAACTAAACTCAAAATGGATTAAAGACCAAAATGTAAGACCAGACACTATCAAACTCTTAGAGGAAAACAAAGGCAGAACACTCTATGACATAAATCACAGCAAGATCCTTTGTGACCCACCTCCTAGAGAAATGGAAATAAAACCAAAAATAAACAAATGGGACCTAATGAAACTTAGAAGCTTTCACACAGCAAAGGAAACCATAAACAAGACGAAAAGATAACCCTCAGAATGGGAGAAAATATTTGCAAATGAAGCAACTGACAAAGGATTAATCTCCAAAATATACAAGCAGCTCATGCAGCTCAATATCAAAAAGACAAACAACCCAATCCAAAAATGGGCAGAAGACCTAAAATAGACATTTCTCCAAAGAAGATATACAGACTGCCAACAAACACATGAAAGGATGCTCAACATCACTAATCATTAGAGAAATGCAAATCAAAACTACAATGAGGTTTCACTTCACACCGGTCAGAATGGCCATCATCAAAAAATCTACAAACAATAAATGCTGGAGAGGGTGTGGAGAAAAGGGAACCCTCTTGCACTGTTGGTGGGAATGTAAACTGATACAGCCACTATGGAGAACAGTATGGAGGTTCCTTAAAAAACTAAAAATAGAACTGACATATGACCCAGCAATCCCACTACTGGGCATATACCCTGAGAAAACCATAATTCAAAGAGAGTCATGTACCACAATGTTCACTGCAGCACTATTTCCAATGGCCAGGACATGGAAGCAACCTAAGTGTCCATCGACAGATGAATGGATAAACGAGATGTGGCACATATATACAATGGAATATTGCTCAGCCATAAAAATAAATGAAACTGAGTTATCTGTAGTGAGGTGGGTGGACCTAGAGTCTGTCATACAGAGTGAAATAAGTCAGAAAGAGAAAAACAAATACCATATGCTAACACATATACATGGAATCTAAAAAAAAAAAGGTTTTGATGAACCTAGGGGCAGGACAGGAATAAAGATGCAGATGTAGAGAATGGACTTAGGACAGAGAGTGGGGAAAGGGTAAGCTGGGACGAAGTGAGAGAGTAGCATTGACATATATACACTACCAAATGTAAAATAGCTAGCCAGTGAGAAGCAGCTGCATAGTACAGGGAGATCAGTTCGGTGCTTTGTGAGCACCTAGAGGGGTAGGATAGGGAGGGTGGGAGGGAGATGCCAGAGGGAGGGGATATGAGGATATATGTATACATATAGCTGATTCATTTTGTTATACAGTAGAAACTAACACAACGTTGTAAAAAATTATACTCCAATAAAGATGTTAAAAAAAATTGGTTTCCATCAGCATGTGTGGAAAGATTTCATTTATGCTCAAGTAAAAACTAGACAAATACAAAATGCATTTGGCCACTTGTTTTGAATTTTAGCGCTGAAAAACAAAGAACAACAACAACAACGAATTGTGCCCTGAGGTCCATATAAAAGGAGGAGAGGTATAAGCTGTTAACGAGAATGGTCCCTAAGGATGTACTACTCCTTCCAAGTACACTGATTATAGAAGCAAAGAAAGAGGTAGGAGAGTAACTGATAGCAGTCTGTCTATGGGATGTGTTTCTCCCAGGGCCACTCTCACTCTCTGAGACAGACCACATTCTATCTATGGAATGTGTATCTCTCTAAATAAACTGCTTTCACTTTACTGTGGCTTGCTCTTGAATTCTTTCTTGCGAGAAGCCAAAGATCCACACTTGGTGGCCAGTTCTAGGGACTCACTCAAGTCCTGGTGAAACCATGTATACCTCAGATTGGGACTCAAACCCATGTGCCAGGACTCGAACCCAGCCTAAACCCAGATTAGGACTTGAACCCAAGTGGCTGGGACTCACACCCTGTCAAAACACACGGTCTTTTAAGTGTGATCACCCATCTGGTTTCAGGACTTAATGAAGCTCAGGTTCTTGATGTCTCATCCCAGAAAGAGTGAGAGACAAAGTGATAGGTAAGAAGTGGATTATTTATTTATTTATTTATTTATTTTTAGGATAAGTGCTTTTTTTAAAATAAATTTATTTATTTTTGGCTGCATTGGGTCTATATTGCTGCACACGGGCTTTCTCTAGTTGTGGCAAGTGGGGGCTACTCTTTGTTGCAGTGCGTGGGCTGCTCATTGTGGTGGCTTCTTTGGTTGTAGAGCGTGGGCTCTAGGCACGTGGGCTCCATTCGTTGTGGCATGCAGGCTCTAGAGCGCAGGCTCAGTAGTTGTGGCGCACGGGCTTAGTTGCTCTGAGGCACGTGGGATCTTCCTGGACCAGGGCTCAAACCCATGCCCCTGCATTAGCAGGCAGATTTTTAACCACTGCGCCACCAGGGAAGCCTGTGGATTATTTAGAGAGAGACATACTCCACAGAGTGTGCACCATCTCGGAAAGTGAGAAAGGCAGCGGGGTATGGGGTTGTCAGTTTTTATAGGGGTGGGTAATTTCATAGGCTAATGAATGGAAGGAGTATTCCGGCTATTTTGGGGAAGGGGCAGAGATTTCCAGGCATTGGGCCACCACCCACTCTTTGATCTTTGATGGTCGGCCTCAGAACTGTCATGGTGCTGGTGGATGTGTCATTTAACTTGCTGATGTGTTACAATGAGCATATACTGAGGCTCAAGGTCTAGTGGAAGTCAACTCGTCCGCCATCTTGGGCCTATTTGGTTCTAATCAGTTTATGTCTTGTCCTTGGGTTCTGTCATTCTTTTTCTTCTTTTACTAAATAAATAAATAAATTTATTTAAAAATAAATAAATGAATAAATAAAAGACACACCCTGGGGCTTCCCTGGTGGCACAGTGGTTGAGTGTCCCCCTGCCGATGCAGGGGACACGGGTTCGTGCCCCGGTCCGGGAAGATTCCCACATGCCGCAGAGCGGCTGGGCCCTTGAGCTATGGCCGCTGAGCCTGTGCGTTTGGAGCCTGTGCTCCACAACGGGAGAGGCCACAACAGTGAGAGGCCCGCGTATCGCGGAAAAAAAAAAAAAAGACACACCCTGGAAATTGCCTACTTCTCTTCTTTCTTCACACATCTCACTGGCCACAAGCTAGTCACATAACCACACAGAGCCAAAAGGAGGCTGAAAATGCAGTCTTCATTAGAGAGAACAGAGAGAGTTGATGTTGGTGGGCAACAAAATCAATTAGTCTCCACCAAATCAGGTCAGACTCTTGATTACCACTCCAGCCCTGCAGTCTGCTGTAACTACCATGATTATCTTGCTTTTGTTAAGTGCCTGAAATCAACTCCTTCTACTCTGGTATCTTTCCTTTTCCATTAAAATCAAGGATCCCATTTAAACTGCATCCAATTGCATCATTGATTTATGGAAATCACTCATGAAATTGCTTTTTCGAGATGCTGGTACTCTACTCCCCAATACCTTTTTGTCTTCTGGGCCCTCTTGAGGATAGAATAGATGTATGGGCAGGTCACACATGATACATCTTTTATAGCATTTCTTTTTTTTTTTAATTTATTAATTTAATTTAATTTTTTATACAGCAGGTTCTTATTAGTTATCTATTTTATACATATCAGTGTATAGATGTCAATCCCAATCTCCCAATTCATCCCACCACCACCACCACCACCACCACCACCGCTTTCCCCCCTTGGTGTCCATACATTTGTTCTTTACATCTGTGTCTCTATTTCTGCCCTGCAAACCAGTTCATCTGTACCATTTTTCTAGGTTCCACATATATGTGTTGATATAAAATATTTGTTTTTCTCTTTCTGGCTTACTTCACTCTGTATGACAGTCTCTAGATCCATCCACGTCTCAACAAATGACCCAATTTCATTCCTTTTAATGGCTGAGTAATATTCCATTCTATAAATATACCACATCTTCTTTATCCATTCATCTGTCGATGGGCATTTAGGTTACTTCCATGAGCTGGGTATCGTAAATAGTGGTGTAACGAACACTGGGGTGCACGTGTCTTTTCGAATTATGGTTTTCTCTGGGTATGTGCCCAGTAGTGGGATTGCTGGGTCATATGGTAATTCTATTTTTAGTTTTTTAAGGAACCTCCATACTGTTCTCCATAGTGGCTGTATCAATTTACATTCCCACCAACAGTGCAAGAGGGTTCCCTTTTTCCACACACTCTCCAGCATTGGGTGTTTGCAGATTTTCTGATGATGCCCATTCTAACTGGTGTGAGGGGATACCTCGTTGTCGTTTTGATTTGCATTTCTCTAATAATTAGTGATGTTGAGCAGCTTTTCATATGCTTCTTGGCCATCTCTATGTTTTCTTTGGAGAAATGTCTGTTTAGGTCTTCTGCCCTTTTTTGGGTTGGGTTGTTTGTTTTTTAATATTGAGCTGCATGAGCTGTTTATATATTTTGGAGATTAATCCTTTGTCCATTGATTCGTTTGCAAATATTTTCTCCCATTCTGAGGGTTGTCTTTTCGTCTTATTTGTAGTTTCCTTTGCTTATCAAAAGCTTTTAAGTTTCATTAGGTCCCATTTGTTTATTTTTGTTTTCATTTCCATTACTCTAGGAGGTGGATCAAAAAAGTTCTTGCTGTGATTTATGTCAGATAGTGTTCTTCCTATGTTTTCCTCTAAGAGTTTTATAGTGTCTGGTTTTACATTTAGGTCTCTAATCCATTTTGAGTTTATTTTTGTGTATGGTGTTAGGGAGTGTTCTAATTTCATTCTTTTACATGTAGCTGTCCAGTTTTCCCAGCACCAGTTATTGAAGAGACTGTCTTTTCTCTACTGTATATTCTTGCCTCATTTGTCATAGATTAATAGACCATAGGTGCATGGGTTTATCTCTGAGCTTACTATCCTGTTCCATTGATGTATATTTCTGCTTTTGTGCCAGTACCACATTGTCTTGATTACTGTAGCTTTGTAGTATAGTCTGAAGTCAGGGAGTCTGATTCCTCCAGCTCCGTTTTTTTCCCTCAAGACTGCTTTGGCTATTTGGGGTCTTTTGTGTCTCCATACAAATTTTAAGATTTTTTGTTCTAGTTCTGTAAAAAATGCCATTGGTAATTTGATAGGGATTACACTGAATGTGTAGATTGCTTTGGGTAGTATAATCATTTTCACAATATTGATTGCTCCAATCCAAGAACATGGTATACCTCCCCATCTGTTTGTGTCATCTTTGATTTCTTTCATCAGTGTCTTATAGTTTTCTGAGTACCGGTCTTTTACCTCCTTAGGTAGGTTCATTCCTACGTATTTTATTCTTTTTGTTGCAATGGTGAATGGGATTGTTTCCTTAATTTCTCTTTCAGATTTTTCATCATTAGTGTATAGGAATACAAGAGGTTTCTGTGCATTAATTTTGTATCCTGCAACTTTACCAAATTCATTGATTAGCTCTAGTAGTTTTCTGGTGGTATCTTTAGGATTCTCTATGTATAGTATCATGTCATCTGCAAACAGTGGCAGTTTTACTCCTTCTTTTCCAATTTGTATTTTATTTCTTTTTCTTCTCTGATTGCCATGGCTAGGACTTCCAAAACTATGTTGAATAATAGTGGTGAGAGTGGACATCCTTGTGTTTTTCCTGATCTTAGAGGAAATGCTTTCAGTTTTTCACCATTGAGAGTGATGTTTGCTGTGGGTTTGTTTTATATGGCCTTTATTATGTTGAGGTAGGTTCCCTCTATGCCCACTTTCTGGAGAGTTTTTTATCATAAATGGGTGTTGAATTTTTCAAAAGTTTTTTCTGCATCTATTGAGATGATCATATGGTTTTTCTTCTTCAATTTGTTAATATGGCGTATCACATTGATTAATTTTCATATACTGTAGGATCCTTGCATCACTGGGATAAATCCCACTTGATCATGGTGTATGATCCTTTTAATGTGCTGTTGGATTCTGTTTGCTAGTATTCTGTTGAGGATTTTTGCATCTATATTCATCAGTGATATTGGTCTGTAATTTTCTTTTTTTGTAGTATCTTTGTCTGCTTTTGGTATCAGGGTGATGGTGGCCTCATAAAATGAGTTTGGGAGTGTTCCTTCCTCTGCAGTTTTTTTGGAAGAGTCTGAGAAGGATGGGTGTTAACTCTTCTCTAAATGTTTGATAGAATTCACCTGTGAAGCCATCTGGTCCTGGACTTTTGTTTGTTGGAAGATTTTTAATCACAGTTTCAATTTCATTACTTGTGATTGGTCTGTTCATATTTTCTATTTCTTCCTGGTTCAGTCTTGGGAGGTTATACCTTTCTAAGAATTTGTCCATTTCTTGCATAGAGTTGCTTGTAGTAGTCTCTTATGATGCTTTGTATTTCTATGGTGTCCATTGTAACTTCTCCTTTTTCATTTCTAATTTTATTGATTTGAGTCCTCTCACTCTTTTCCTTGATGAGTCTGGTTAAAGATTTATCAATTTTGTTTATCTTCTCAAAGAACTAGCTTGTAGTTTTATTGATCTTAGCTATTGTTTTCTTTGTTTCTATTCATTTATTTCTGCTCTGATCTTTATGATTTCTTTCCTTCTGCTAACTTTGGGTTTTGTTTGTTCTTATTTCTCTAGTTCCTTTAGGTGTAAGGTTAGATTGTTTATTTGAGATTTTTCTTCGTTCTTGAATTAGGCTTGTATTGCTATAAACTTCCCTGTTAGAACTGCTTTTGCTGCATCCCATAGGTTTTGTATCATCGTGTTTTCTTGTAATTTGTCTCTAGATATTTTTTGATTTCCTCTTTGATTTCCTCAGTGATCTCTTGGTTATTTAGTAACTTATTTTTAGCCTCCATGTGTTTGTGTTTTTTACACTTTTTCCCCTGTAATTGATTTCTAATCTCATAGTGTTGTGGTCGGAAAAGATGCTTGATATGATTTCAATTTTCTTAAATTTACTGAGGCTTGATTTGTGACCCAAGATGTGATCTGTCCTGGAGAATGATCCATGTGCACTTGAGAAGAAAGTGTAATCTGCTGTTTTGGGGTAGAATGTGCTATAAATACCAATTAAATCTATCTGGTCTATTGTGTTATTTAAAGCTTGTGTTTCCTTATTTCTTTTCTGTTTGGATGATCTTTCCATTGGTGTAAGTGAGGTGTTAAAGTTCTGCACTATTATTGTGTTACTGTCGATTTCCTCTTCTATAGCTGTTAGCAGTTGCCTTATGTATTGAGGTGCTCCTATGTTGGGTGCATATATATTTTTAATTGCTATATCTTCTTCTTGGATTGATCCCTTGATCATTATGTAGTGTCCTTCCTTGTCTCTTGTAATATTCTTTATTTTAAAGTCTATTTTATCTGATATTAGTATTGCTACTCCAGCCTTCTCTTGATTTCCATTTGCATGGAATATCTTTTTCCATCCCCGCACTTTCAGTCGGTATGTGTCCCCAGGTCTGAAGTGGGTCTCTTGTAGACAGCATATATATGGGTCTTGTTTTTGTATCCATTCAGCGAGCCTGTGTGTTTTGGCTGGAACATTTAATCCATTCACTTTTAAGGTAATTATCTGTATGTTCCTATTACCGTTTTCTTAATTGTTATGGGTTTGTTTTTGTAGGTCCTTTTCTTCTCTTGTGTTTCCCACTTAGAGAAGTTCCTTTAGCATTTGTTGTAGAGCTGGTTTGTTGGTGCTGAATCCTCTTAGCTTTTGCTTGTCTGTAAAGCCTTTGATTTCTCCATCGAATGAATGAGGTCCTTGCCAAGTAAAGTAATCTTGGTTGTAGGTTCTTCCCTTTCATCACTTTAAATATATCATGCCACTCCCTTCTGGCTTGTAGAGTTTCTGCTGAGAAATCAGCTGTTAACCTTATGGGAGTTCCCTTGTATGTTATTTGTCGTTTTTCCTTTGCTGCTTTCAATAATTTTTCTTTGTCTTTAATTGTTGTCAATTTGATTACTATGTGTCTTGGCATTTTTCTCCTTGGGTTTATCCTGCCTGAGACTCCCTGAGCTTCCTGGATTTGGGTGGCTATTTCCTTTCCCATGTTAGGGACGTATTCAACTATAATCTCTTCACATATTTTCTTGGGTCCTTTCTCTATCTCTTCTTTTTCTGGGACCCCTATAATGTGAATGTTGTTGCATTTAATGTTGTCCCAGAGGTCTCTTAGGCTGTCTTCATTTCTTTTCATTCTTTTTTCTTTATTCTGTTCTGCGACAGTGAATTCCACCATTCTGTCTTCCAGGTCACTTATCCATTCTTCTGCCTCAGTTATTCTATTATTGAATCTTTCTAGTGTATTTTTCATTTCAGTTATTGTACTATGCATCTCTGTTTGTTCTTTAATTTTTCTAGGTGTTTGTTCTTTAATTCTTCCAGGTCTTTGTTAAACACTTCTTGCATCTTCTCAATCTTTGCCTCCATTCTTTTTCCAAGGTTCTGGACCATCTTCACTATCACTATACTTAATTCTTTTTCAGTTGCCTATCTCCGCTCATTTAGTAGTTTTTCTGGGGTTTTATCTTTTTCCTTCATCTGGTACATAGGCCTCTGTCTTTTTATTTTGTCTATCTTTCTGTGATGTGGTTTTCCTTCCACAGGCTGCAGAATTGTAGTTCTTCTTGCTTCTGCTGTCTCAGGCTCTGTCATTCCTTTAAAGTTTGTTCCTTGCCCCCTTCCCTCCTGTTTCACTTGGACATGACCCCATCTTTTCCCTGCCACAGAGAGATAGTGTCGGCCCCTGCTATTAATCTGCCATGCCAGACCTGGACTGCCTTCCTCTACACTTCCTTTACAGACTTCCACCTTACTTAAGCTATTTTTATTCTGTGGTTTTTTTATTATATGAAGGAAAATACAATCCATAACTAATAAATTTCAATTAAATTCCCCATGTAATTTAATCTGGTCCAAGTTGGTTTCTGCTATTTGCAATGAAAAGAGTGCCAACTAAAACAGATGGCGCAGGATTCATTGTTATAAGGTCAAAATTTGATATTCCTTGTTTTACTTACTTTAAGACTTATTGTCAGGACTTCCCTGGTGGCACAGTGGTTAGGAATCTGCCTGCCAATGCAGGAGACACAGGTTCGATCCCTGGTCCGGGAAGATCCCACATGCCGCAGAGCAACTAAGCCTGTGTGCCACAACTACTGAGCCTGAGCTCTAGAGCCTGTGAGCCACAACTACTGAGTCCACGTGCTGCAACTACTGAAGCCCAGACACCTAGAGCCCGCACTTCACAACAAGAGAAGCCACTGCAATAAGCAGCTCTCACACCGCAACCAAGAGTAGACCCTGCTTGCCGCACCTAGAGAAAGCCTGCATGCAGGAACAAAGACCCAAGGCAGCCCCAAATAAAACAAAATTAAAAAATAAAAAGATAACAAAAAAAGACTTATTGTCAGTGAATATTGAAGAAAGTACATTTAATATTATATCTTTATTCAATGATTTTAAAAGACAGAATAATCAATGATTAAAAATATACTGGAAGAGTGGACAGCTGTCCAAGTTTCTTCCACAAGTAAACATCACGAAAACAAATGAAGAGTCAGGATTTCTGTAGATTAAAAGCAAATTAAGAGACAGCAATTCCATGTAAGTTGTGGACTTTGATTGGATCTTGACTTGCTACAACCTTGGCATTTTGAAAACAGTTGGGAAAGTTTGACTATGGTATAGGCTGATATTAAGGAATTAATGTTAATTTTGTTATGTACAACTTAAGGTATTATAGTAGAGAAAAATGTTCTCATTTTTTAGAGATGAATAGTAAAGTAATTACTAGTAGTAAAGTAAATAGTAAAGTAATTCAATCCCTGGTCGAGGAAAGTAAAATATTAGTTAAGATTCACTTAAAAATTTCTAGCAGACAAATAGATGGAGAAAATATGGAAAAATGTTAACACTGAATATAGGGTTTGGATATATTGGTGTTCATTATACTACTATACTTTTTGATATACTTGAAATTTTTCATTATAAGAGGTATAAAAATGCAAAAAAGGCTTTAGTTATTTATACAGTTACAAAATAAACTTGATTAAAATGCAGCCAATAATTATGACTTAATTAAGTAGGATATTTGCTTTGTGATAATTGAAGAATTCAAGAAAGTTCTTTATTTCCATATCGTGTAAATTATTTCAATATTGTGGCCCCAAATTCTTTAATTGGTCTATTTCTCCAATTACTCTTCTCCCTTTCCCCAAAATGTAAACTGGAAGAGTGTGATCAACATGGCAGTGAAGCCGTGGAAGAGTCAATTAGAGCCCTGTGGATTTTAGAGCTGGCAAGGGAGAATTCAGCATGGAATAAAGCTGAAGTCTGGCCAGCCTCCATGTGTGCTGTAAGAATTCTTTGGCTGCAGCCCTGGTGTCCTAACATCTGAGGTTGCGTCATTCTTCTCACAGTTGCTTCTGGCCCAAATGTCAACAGCATGTGATGTAAACAGGTCAGGATAAAGTGTATAAGGTGTCTGTCAAATTTTCTCTCCTTTCTTTCTCTCTCTCTCTCCCCCGCTCCCCCCAACTCCCCGCTCCCTCCCTCCCTCGTTCTCTTTTTCCTTTTTCTTTCTCCTTCCCTCCCTCCCTCCCTCCTTTCCTCCCTCCTTCCTTCATTCCTTCCTTCCTTCCCTCCCTCCCCTCCTCCCTTCCTTTTTCTTTCCTTCTTTTTCCTCCTTTCCTTCTCTCTCTCTCTCTCTCTCTCTCCTTGTTCCTCCTTCTCTCCCTCCCACCCTCTCTCCCTTCTCTCCACCCTTCTTTCTTTTCGTTTGTTTATTTTGGAAACTCAAGCTTACATAGTTTCAAGACAGATTTCCCCTCAAGGGTTTTTCAGTTCCCTGAAGGGTGGAAAAAATATAAAGACCTGCAAAAAAGACCATTTCAGAAGTAAAGAATACAGTGAAAGTGAGAGGTAAAAGATTCAATTAGTGGTAAAATGTTTACTTTTTCTGTGCTGCTTTGCTATGAACCCTTCTTTCCCTGAAGCCCTCACATGTCTTCCCAGAATTGTCAGTCAGAGGTCTCCCGTGCTTGTGTTGCTTAGGTGGAATTGCAGCAGGGAGCATGGAACACAGAGGGACTGAATAGGCTAACAATGGACTTGAGAATCTTGGCAACTGAAGAAAATGTTTTTAAAGGAAGCTGGAGGCAAATCTCTCCTAGAAAACTTAAGGAAGAACAGTCTCTGAACTTCTGCCTATGACTTCAATCATTTCCTTCCTACCATTCAGTTTCTAAGTCTTCTCTCATTTACATTTATTTAAAAGTAATTGAACTCCATCTTCTAATATCTCAAGATTCCTTTGATCCTTTCCCAATATGTGACTACTCTGTTTGAAATAAAGTCCAGTGGACCAGCATTTTGCATCAGAGGGTCAGAGCAAGAGGTAGAGCTGGAAGTTTGAGGTCTGTGTAATTGGAGATGGTGATTATAATAGCTAAAGGGACTTGATTAGAGATGCCTCAGTGTTCTGACATGGCTGAAAAGAAAATATAAGTGAAAACTGTTTCCTTCATACCTGACCCAGCACAGATCAACAAGTGAATTATTTTTTATAGATGGAAGCAAGGCAACCCTCCTGGTGTACCAGAAGATGCACGGTCCAAGGACATTTGGGATTCTGGAGAGCTCTCTTCTGCTCCCTTAGTTGAGAAACACCTAATGCAAAGTTGGTTGAATCATTGCCTTTCTGCCTTTATTTGACAGACTTTTCCCTGGTGTCTGCTTACTGGTAAGAAACCGGCCCTGAAATTCTACTTTCCTTGGCCTCCCCTCTGTTGAACTTTGTTGAGTAGAATGCCTGACTCCTGCCTAACTTGGCTCTCTTCATCCTGGCTCAGGCTGAAGCAACTGGACAGCTTGGCTCAGAGTCCAAGGAGTTAGAGACTGCAACCTTGTGGCTACCCTCCCCCTCCCTCACATGGCCTGTTCCTGCCCAGTCTGGTTTGTGAATAGTTCTTGGCAATTACCCCAGAGGAGAACAGAGCCACTAACAATAGCAACTCTCTTTTTAGCTCGAATCTCTTGGTACCCAGGACTGTGAACTTCGGAAAACCCAAAATAACCTATGTAATTACAGTGGGTTACCCTAACAGTCTATTTCTGCTATTACGAACCTTAGATGTCACTCCAGTAGATATTTAGCTGCTTGTAGTGGAAAGAGTACTGGGCTTATGGCCAGACAGACCTAGATTCAAGACCTAGCTCGGCTGTTTACTAATTTTATGACACTGGGCAAGCCACTAATTTGAACCTGTTGGAATTGAATGGGGCCCGCCTGTACATGTAAGTGCTTGGAAACCTGCAAAGTCTTATACAAAGTTAAACCATTGCTATTGGGAAATGGGATATAGTTTCAAGAAAAGAAGAAATTTAAATCTTCAAGAAACAAATGAATCAACTTTTTTACCCTCTGTTCCACACCATGCTCAGTCTTAAAAACAAACAATTAAAACTATAGGTAGTTTCCATTTAAAGTTAAAGGCAGTCTTTCCCTTTTGTTTATGATGAAGTTGGAAATGGGGAAGGATTTGGCAGTTCCTTTCATATGAAGGAATGACAAAGCAAGATGAGTCCTTACACCTAGTAAGTACAGGAAAGCGTGTTATCCACTTAACATGCTAACTATGCCAGCAAACTGGTTTTCTCTGAAGTTTAACCATTATTTTTATCACTTAAATTTTTATTTTGTATGTAGGAAAAGAGATTGGTTCTTCAGATTTAGACATATTTTTGCACTCTCTCACTACTCTTGTATAAACAGAGCAGGACCCTGTGGGGCACTACTGGGTACAAATCCTTTCCAAGTTTCTTGTTCGTAGGAAGTAAGCTTCATTCAGCCTCCTTGACCTTCTCTGAGTTCCAAAGGGCAGATTCAAACAGTGGCTAATCAGGGAAGGGAGGGAATGCAGAAAAAAAGGAGGAGCAGTCCTGGGGCAGGGTCATGGTTTTGGCCAAAAATGGCTTCTCTCATATCAAGAAAGCCAGGCCTGGTTCTCTTTCTCCAGGGATTCTCCCCACAACCCCAACACTATCTGCTTACACTGTTATTGCCCCTTTGGCAGACCCTATAGGTTTTGTGACAAAGACAGTGTGTTTGGGGTGAATTCACTGGACAGTCTATAAACACAGAAGGTGTGGGAGGTACACTGGATTCTTCTTCCCACAGTAAAGTCAGAGGAGGGGCCACACACACCTCAAGGACTATGTGATGGTTCTTGATGCTGACCTTGTGCTAATCCCCTTCTCCATGGAGCCCCTCTGCTTAAGGGGAGAGAAATAATAGAGGCAGAGAAAACAGAACAGACCAGAAGGGTCTGTTCCCCCCTCTTCCTATAACTGAGCACATCAAAGACTTATAACCAGAAAAACTTTTGAGGTCAAGCCAAGATCCCCTTGATGCAGGAATCCCCTCTATAGCACCTCTGTCAAATGATCTTTCTAGTTTTGTTTGAACTGTTCTGGGACTAGGGAGAGCACTATTATAATACCCCCAGTGAGCGTCTTCACAAACTTTAAAAAAATTAATTAATGAATTAATCAGGCTGCTCTGGGTCTGCGGCACGTGGGATCTTCGCTGCGGCATGCGGGCTGAAGCACATGGACTCTTAGTTGCAGCATGCAGACTCCTAGTTGTGGCATGCTAACTCTTTGTTGTGGCATGCACGTGGGATCTAGCTCCCCGACCAGGGATTGAACCTGGGCCCCCTGCATTGGGAGTGCAGAGTCTTACCCACTGGACCACCAGGGAAGTCCCATTGGGAGTGCAGAGTCTTACCCACTGGACCACCAGGGAAGTCCCTTCACATACTTTTATTTTCTATACTTGTTCTAGCATTTCTGTAGGGATTGCTCAGTCAAGGGCATGCACATTTTACATTTTGATAGCAGGCAACAGATTCTGCGTATGTTCACACACCCATGTTATAGTGATGAATACAAACGCAGGGCATGGCAGTCATGGTGTTTCAGGAAAACAAAGGTGGGGCACGTGAGGATGGTCATGTGCCAGGTCTCAGGTGAGTCCCTGGGAAGGGCCGCCAAGTGTGGGTCCTTGGCTTCGTGCAGGTAAGATTCAAGAGTGAGCCACAGTAAAGTGAAAGCAGGTTTATTCAGGGACATACACACTCCATAGACAGAGCGTGGGCCATCTCAGAAGACAAGAGGCCCCAGGGTACGGGTTGTCAGTTTTTATAGGCATGGGTAATTTCATAGGCTAATGAGTGGGAAGATTATTCCAACTATTTTGGGGAAGGGGTGGGGATTTCCAGGAGTTGGGCCACACCCCACTTTTGAACCTTTTAGGTTAGCCTTAGAACTGTTATGGTGCTCACGGGTGTACTGGAAGTCACTTGTCCATAATCTTGGACCTAGTTGTTTCTAACCAGTTCATGCCGTGTCCTCAATGGCTGTCATTCTTTTAAAGGTTGTTCCCTGCCCCCTTCCTGTCTCAATGGGAAGGCAGATTACAGTTCAAACAAAGAAAGAACTCTCTAATGTAAAAAAAATGGATCACAACAGATCACTTTGAGGTAGTAAGTGTTCAAGAAGAGACTGGAGAATCTGATGCTGTAGATGCATATAAGATTATGCTACCAAAGAAAGTTTGTGTGCCTGAGGCACAGCGAGGCCAAATAAACATTGCAGTTTGGAGTAGAGAAAGGTTTATTGCAGGGCCAAGCAAGGAGAACGGAGAACGGGTGGGGGACTTCCCTGGTGGTGCAGTGGTTAAGAATCCGCCTGCCAACGCAGGGGACACAGGTTTGAACCCTGGTCCGGGAGCAACTAAGCCCGTGCACCACAACTACTGAGCCTGAGTTCTAGAGCCTGCAAGCCACAACTGCTGAGCCCGTGCACCACAACTCCTGAAGCCCGTGTGCCTAGAGCCCGTGCTCCACAACAAGAGAAGCCACCACAATGAGAAGCCCTTGCACTGCAACAAAGAGTAACCCCTGCTTGCTGCAACGAGAGAAAGCCTGTGCACAGCAACGAAGACCCAATGCAGCCAAAAATAAATAAATGTATTTTTAAAAAAAAGGATAATGAGTGGCTTGTACTCAAAAACCCTAAACTCCCTAGTAGCTTTTGGGGAAAAGTTTTTATAGGCAAAATTTGGGGTGAGGGCTGCAGGGTGTGTGCCTTTCTTCTGATTGGTTGGTGGTGAGGTAACAGGGTGGTGCTCCAGGAATCTTGCTCTCAGCCTGAAGTTGCCATTCTCCACCTGGGTGGGGGCCTTAGCTCTGCAGAAGAGCTCAAAGATATTACATATTCCTTGAGGAAGCAGGACCCTGCCCCAAGGCTGCACTATTGTTTCTTGATGGCCCCTCCCTTGTTTCTGTATTCCCTCTCTTCCCTGATTAGCAACTGTTTGAACCTGCCCTTTGGAACTCAGGGAAGGTCAAGGAGGCTGAATGATGCCTATTTCCTACAAACAAGAAACGGGGGTTGGTGGGGGGGAAATTCCCTGGAGGTCCAGTGGTTAGGACTCAGCGCTTCCACTGCCGGGGGCATGGGTTCAATCCCTGGTCGGGGACGTAAGATCCTGCATGCCACATGGCGTGGCAAAAAAAAAAAAAAGAGAGAGAAATGGGGGACACGGAAAGGATTTGTACCTGGGATCCCCACAGGGTCCTGCTTGGTTTCAGTTAGAGCAGCTAATATCTAAGGAATGTCTGAAATCGGACATTGAGGTATACTCTGGAAAAGCACGCTAACCTCTCCAATGTGGCAAGTACCTAAGTGGTGAAACTGTGCAACTCAGACTGAGACTTGAACCCATGCGCTGGGACTTGAACCCAGCCAAAACCCAGATTGGGACTTGAACCCACCATATTTTAACTGAGATCACACCTGGTCTCAGGACTTAATGAAGCTCAGGTTCTTTATATCTCAGCACAGAAAGAATTCAGAGGGAGACAAAGTGATAGGTAAGAAGTGGATTTATTTAGAGAGAAACACACTCCACAGACAGAGTGTGGGCTATCTCAGAATATGAGAGTGGCTCCAGGGTATGGGGTTGTCAGTTTTTATAGGGATGGGTAATTTCATAGGCTAATGAGTGGGAGGAGTATTCCAGCTGTTTTGGAGAAGGGGTGAGGATTGCCAGGAATTGGGCCACCGCCCACTTTTTGACCTTATGATTGGCCTTGGAACTGTCATGGCGCCTGTGGCTGTGTCATTTAGCTTGCTGATGTGCTACAATGAGCATATACTGAGGTTCAAGGTCTAGTGGAAGTCAACTAGTCTGCCATCTTGGACCTATTTGGTTCTAATCAGTTTACATCGTGTCCTTGGGCTATGTCATTCTTTTAAAGGTTGTGCCCTGCCCCTTTCCCTCCTGTTTCAGTGGCCCATTGAGGATTGGGTTCTTTTACATGAAATTCACTTTCCAGGTGAGCCACAGAAAGCACTGAAAGCTTTGCAGCTTTTAAATGTTCCCCCAAACCCACTGGCTCCATCTTGCTGAGTTGCAGCAGAGATGTACTGCTGAGCTTTTCTCATCTCTGCTTCAGTAATAGGCATGTCCACCTGTGTCTCCAGCTCGGATGGCCTGGAGATCTCTACAACCCTTTATTGATAGTCTCAGGAAATAAATGGGCTTTTCCTAATAGGCTAAGGAGTCTTCCATGTGTCTGAAAAGATACAAACCTGCAGGTAGAAAAAAACGGCCACTGGCAAGCTTCAGGCATAGCTGCTGTTCCCCGCACTTCAAGAGAAGCAGCTTGGATAGCTCTGAAGTCTTTGTAGGCCTGAAACCTTTTCCTTTGATGATCTGGCCACAAACAGCACAGTCTTCATAGCCTGTGGCTGGTCAGGCCAACAGCATGACAGCAAGTGGCAGAGAATACGGCTGGCAGATGCAATGTCCATGTCACCATTTGGACATGGTTGTGTACATCTATCAGGTCTTGCCTTTTGCTGATCTGGATGAAGTTGCTCTCAAACACATAGTCTCCTTCCTTGTCCAGCTGTCGCTGAAGTTCCCCTTAGAGATATTAAACCTGCCCACTGCACAGCCAGCCACTGTAGGAGTACTGCAGTGACATGGATTCACTGCTCATGGTTATAGTTTATCAAGAAAGCTCTGCCACTGGATTTCATCCCCTTGAAGGGGTCTTAATAGTTTTCTTTGCCATATAATAAATTGTCAAACTTAGTGGCTTAAAGCAACACACATTTATTACCTCACAATTTCCATGGGTTAGGAATTTGGGAATGGCTTTGATGGGTCCTCTGCTCAGGATCTCATAAGGCTGCAATCAAGGTGTAGGCCAAGGCTGGGGTCTCACCTAAAGCTTGGGGGTCCTCACCTAAAGCTTGGGGTCCTCTTCCAAGCTCACAGGGCTTTTTTTTTGTTTTCCCGGCTACGGCTTGCAGGATCTTAGTTCCCCCACCAGAGATGGAACCTGGGCCCTCCGCAGTGAAAGCGTGGAGTTCTAACCACTGCACTGCCAGGGAATTCCCAAGCTCGCAAGGCTTTTGAAAGAATTTATTTCCTTCAAGTTGCACAATTCATGGTGCCTCTATCACAGCTGTTTCCTTTACAGCATAAATCACAATTATTTTTTACCAGTGAATTCCTTGACAGAAAGAACTCACTATAGTGGTTTAGCACATAATTGTTAAATGAATCAAGGATTATATATGGTTATTTGTGACTGGAACCGAACCAGTGATTATATATGGTTATTTTATAATTGTGATTATATATGGTTATTTTCTTCATTAGTTTGTTAGCAACTTGAGGGCGCAGCCCTGAATCATTTGTCTCCCTCCAGCAGGGTCTAGTCCAGCGCATGGTTTAGCATTACTCCAATCTCATTTCTGGGAAAAAAATCAGGTGCAAGAATAAAGGTGGGGACTTGAAAGCAAGGGAGGATGTGGCAAAG